>NC_045702.1:82357959-82669796 GCF_009834535.1 Camelus ferus
GAGACAGAATCAGTCACTTGGCTTTGTTCTCAGTATATATGTTGCTAACCAACCAGATTGCATTTCTGTCATTCATAGGCAAGTCCCATAGTCCTCTCTGTCATAACTCTTGACCTGGACATAGAATGTGGCACCATTTGCCTTTGACGCTGCTAAGTACACCTGTACTATTCAGAGGAGCATCACTGAAGGATTTGGGGGTGTTACCAGTCTGCACAGGTGACAGTTTTGTGTGTTTTGTCTCAGAAGCCAAGCAAATGCTTTGCATTCAGGGTCACGTCTTTTTCTGTGTTCTTCATCTTTGCAAGAAGAAAATTTCACTGAGTTGAGCAAATGTTGTAAAATGGATATGTGGTATGCCTGAACGATTTGGTTTTAAATGTGACGGCGATCAAGTTAATGTAGACAGACACACACAGCACTATGACTACACTTCATTGTAGTCATTTTAAAGTAATGACCTCATTTTTCACGTACCCTATTTGTGCATTTCTGGGTGAGCCCTCAGATGTTCCCCCTACATTGCTTTTTTACGTGAAAATCGGATCGGCATTGATTTTAAATTATCTTACATGATTCAATGTCTATTCAAAATAAGAAAAAGAAAAGTGTTTGTAACTAATTACTGCAATAGAATACATCTACATCCTTTACAGGGTGCTCAGTTGATTTTAACCTTTCAAAAGAATAAATTCTGATTACAAAGTGAGAATAATAAGGTTACGTATAAGCTTATCCTTGTAAATGAATCGCACTTGATGGTTTATTAAGCATGTTTCTGTTTGTTAGCACATCTGCAACTCCTAATGCCACTCTTGGGTAGGAGGTAGGGATAGGTTCATTTTATATAGAAGGAAACTGAGGTTCAGAGAAGCTAAGCCATTTGCTCAGTGCTACTGAATCAGAGTTCAGAGAGCCCAGTTCTGGCCCCGTTCCCACCTCATCCTTACTGGAGGAAGGACTGGGGTCCACTGGCTGCCTGAGCCCCGCGGGACATGATGAAATGTACCATATGTCCCTATGCCTTTAAATTCTCTGTCCTCTAACCTTTCCCTCTGACTCTTGTAAGTGTCCAAATACTCTCATGCTAATTTCTTAGCAAGACCTATACAAAAGTGATTAAAAGCAGTTAACATTAGTATGCAGCCTAATGTTTTCCCTTCCACCGGAATTTCACTTTTAATAGCGTTCTTTCTGGAGCTTAAGCTCTAGGAATGAAATTTTCAAGAGCTTTGAACTGAAAAGCTGTGGCAGAGGGCTGGGCGTTATGAAAAGCAGTTGTGAGGGGAGAAAGACTATTTTCCAACCCCAGTTCTGTTTGTTGTGCACTTGGGTCTTTCGTGATTAAACCAGGTTTTTCTTTTCCTTCCTGAAGACTTCTATAGTCCCGCTCCCTTCAATACGCCTTATAATTTTCAAAAATTTTTTTGGAGCGTTTTGTTGTGAAATGGAAAAATGGAGGCTTTCTTCCAAAGCACGCTTTTTCAAAATTTGTTCTCTTAGAAACCAAGTGGTTTGTGTGGTTTACATTTTCATCACTGTCTGAAACATATTTTCCAAAGGCAAGAGAGCCACACATGCCTGCTGGTGCCCTGCTGGCTTTGGCAGCCCGTGAAAGCATTTTTGGGGGTGATTTTGGTCATCTAATACTCAGTTAACTTTGCAGACATGATATAATTATTCACAGGGCTCTGCATATGGATGTTGTAAAATAATGATGATGGTTGAAAACTGCAGATTTTAAATTTTTTTTATCTGACTGTGATTGAAGTACTTTTAAGACTTGGCTCCTTCAAGTTGCCATTCTATTTATTCCAACACTTATAATACAAATAGAAATAGAAAAAAAAAAAAACAACAAACCCCTGAAGATAAAATATAAATTTAGTTTATCGGAGGGTATCTTTGCTAGGCAGACATGAAGTCAATTCTTTGTGATGAAGATTCTATTCACGCTGGGAAGACGTGTAGAAAAAGAAAGCAGGGTTTTGATCCATTTGTGTGTGTTTTGGGTAGGGGTTGGGGGCACCATGAACAACCCAGAGGAAGAGAAACAGAAGAGGAGAAACTCTGAGCGCAGAGTGTGTGATTTGGTCAGAACAAAGTAATTTTAGAGGAGCTCTTGAACTCCACCGAGCCTCTGTTTTCTCAGCTGTAAAATGAAGGGTTGGACAGCAGTGTTGTAAGAACCCACCCGACACCCTGTGCGTCCATAAAACCAAGCCTACCAGCCACAGGAAGTAGGGAAAACAGTTAAGAGACTCCTGAAATTTCCACCCCAAATTCTCAGGCTAGAAGCCAACCCTTTATTGAGGGCCCTGGAGAAAATGAATTCAATGGTTGGGCCACTGATTTTTTTTAATCTCTACTGGGGCCCAGAGAGGGACCAGTAGACTTTTCCTATAATACATGCCCTGTGGAGGAAAATTTAAATCTAAACGAGATTAGGCTCCTTGCCTAAACTGATCAATAGTAAACACCATTACCTGGGGCTAAGAGATTCATTTTGAACTGCTATCTGGGAAATAGACATTAAATATATGTTTAGACTTTATTCCCAGAAATGACTCAGAAAGGGGGAATAGCCAACTGCACTTTACTTTAATCCACGCTGTATTCAAACTGTACTTTACTGCTTGGGCCAGAACTCACAAACCAAACCCAACGGAAGACTATGCAAATGAATATATATATATATATATGCATGACTGGGACACTGTGCTGCACACCGGAAACTGACACATTGTAACTGACTATACTTCAACTGAAAAAAACAAAAACAACTACACACCCAATGAGGGGCTAGCTGATGAGGTTTGATAGCTGCAGACCAGTATTTGACTTCATTAAATACAAATGTTCGCTGGTGTCTGCAGCTAGAAGACCAGTTGGCTCCCAAGTCCCAAGTGAAAAAAGATAACCCAAGTATCTTAGCAAAGAAGAACTGGCAAATTCATAAATTACACGTCCACAGATACTGGAATGTTTGTACTGAGTCTGAGACCTGGCTAACAGACATCAGCCTACGAAAATGCTACTTGACCCGGGTTTCCATTGTGCCCATGAGTTTGAAATTTCAACTTGTGGAAATGTAGCCACATTTTTATTAACTGGTTATTACTAAAAGCCTTACTCAAGGCAAGCTCGTCTAATGCAAAACAAGTTATTATCAGCTATAATAGAACCATTAAGATAATTGATATATCAGCTTGATCATTTTTCTTCCTTTTCACTGACATTTAGTCCAGGGTGTTTTATTTATCCGATAAATGCAAAAGAGGATCTATTCCAGCATCCACCGCTGCTGCTGAGTGAGCAGCAGTTTTGATAAGAAAGCAGTTGAGAAAGTTGCTTTAAACCCTAAACCCTGAAAAGGACCCAGTTCAGGGGTCACTACCCTGTACAGCAAGGAAGGGCTTCAGGGATTTGTAAAATCAAGTGCAATAGTATATGAATATGAGAATATGTGCTTTTTTCTGAGGTGATAATTCATAATTCTCAAAGGACTCTGTGAATTTAACCAAATCTATGAAATCCATATTTTAAAAATCTGTAGTCTGGGAAGAGTGTGGGGATAGGACAAAGACTTCCAAACGTAAGATGCATTTGAAAGTAACTGACAGAGAATAAATCACCAACTGTGATGTGTTGAAGTAACGTCATAGTCACGATAACTTGAGCATAAATAATATGGGACAGAGACTGGGATGTATGCTTGCCGCAGGGGAGGGACACACTGGTTCTGGGGTAAAAACCCAAGATACAATCCTAGCATGAAGGTCGAGGTAGGTGGTTTTTCATGTAGCTCAGCAATCTTTAGAAAACCAGGAACTAGAAACAGAATGAAGAAATCTGTGAAAGCATCAGGTTCAGAGTAAATAAGAAGGCTGTTTTGTGTTCTGAACTACAAAAGAACTACTTCACAGAATATATGTAGGCAATGTCCAGGGGCAGCAGTGGTTTCGTGGTCCAGGTGGCTGTCTTAAGAAAGGACCAAGACAGAAAAATATCATGCTTTCCCGGAATGAATGACAGAGGATAGAATTAGCGAGAACTAACAGCGAATTTCACATGCAGGACTGGAGCTAGGGAAAGCCTCAGTTGCTTTGATGATGAAGCATGAAATACTGAGGTTGCCATGGAGACAGCCACGCTTAAACAGAGGGTGAGTTTCTGGGTTCAGGGCCAACTCCCACCCCAGCACCCTCACTCCGCCAGGTCTGGTCTCTACACATTAGCTGATATGTACAATGGATGCTTCTTCCTGCAGTATATGGGGAAAAGTCTATGTGGGTACCAGAGACAGGAGGGAGGACGCAGGATCATCCAAGATGATGTAGTATCTGTCCCTACTTTGGACTATTTTGAACACCTTGGAAAAGTAGCCGTCAGTCTGTTTCCTAGGGAGATTCTGTGAGTTTCTGAGCATGGTGAGGCCATTTTCCTACCCACCACCTTGCTGTGCTATGTGCCACTGCACCCCTGAGAACTCTGGGGTGACAGAGGAGAGCTGCATGCCAATGGAGAGCGGGTGAGTGGCGGGAACAAGCAGGTCATTCTTGTACTGAGGCTCTACCAAGCCTGTCCTTTCTCAATACTTCCCTCCAATAATTTGCAGTGTGTACCCACAAGGCAGTAGGAGTTTCTAGAAGCACGTGAACACATTTATGGATAATCCCAGGTGACACTCTCTCAGCAACTCTGATAAATAACGGGTGAAGATTATGAGGAGATGTGGAGAGAGCTTGCACTCGGAATAAGGAGCTAGCAATCTAGAAACTTCCAATAGCAGCATTCAAAATGAATGCTTAGGCACCAAAAGGAAATGAGAGACAGGCTGAGTTCGATATCCATGTCCTCTCCACGACCGCCTGCCCTCTGAGGACCAGTCACACTGGCCACCACTGCATTTCTGCAACTCTCCCTGTGTTCACAGCTGAGCTTCTTATGGTTTGCTCCCCTCCCCTTGACAGCCATCTTCCCGGCTCTTGCCCAAATTTCCCAGCTCTTTCTCTGGACAACCCTAAAATGTAGGTATCCCACAAGATCATCTGCAGCTTTTTAGTTGCATTTCTTGGCAAACAAGTCTGTTGCTGTAAGAGGGCACTTCTTTGTAGAGGAATTGCATATTTGGTCAAGACTTGAGACGGTCCTTTATTTTTCTTGCGGCCTCTGACTATCATTATATTTTCTTCTGAGTCATTTTATTGCCTTTCATTTTGTAAAATGTTATTTCAGCTGTGGCTGTCAGCAATAATTAGATCTCTACGAGCTTTCTCCCTTCATTGTCCAGCTGCCGCCTGGAATTATGTCAGTCATTTGTGCTTATGATGTCATGGTTTGTTTCCATGGTAACAAGTATGCAGTCACAAATGCCTCATTATCATTTCATAAGAGTGATGACATATATATAGCATTTAGGGACAGCGTAGCACCCTTTTAAGTGATGTGCGCCTATGGAAAACACAAATTACCCTTCTTCCCGACTATACATTATTTTTTCCCTGTGGTTTGCATCATTTCCTATGCCGACTGCACACTGCTTGCTTGTTTCTTAGGGAGAAAAGAAATGAAAGCTTGTTTAAGAGAAATAAGGCAATATTATTAATAAGGTATTAAAACAAGCCGATCCATGGTGGGAAGAAACATAATAAGAAATTCAAAAGACTGTTAAATTACTACAGAAAAAATCAAACTCTTCAAAGCTCCCTACAGATTAGGATTTACCAAAATGTTTATTGAAAATCTTAACTCGAAAGTTGAGCGACTATCAAATAATGTTTTAAATAACCTAGAATGGCCTCTCCTCATCTTAAAGCGCTATTAATTTTGTATCTGCAAAGAGACACTTGAAATGTTGACAGGCTAATGAGTTAAAACAAGTACAGATTTGTGTTTCATTGAGGATGCGAGGATGGATAAACACTGTCAAGATGGCACATTTCAGATTGTTCTGTAAATGCGGTTTTTTTTTCCTGCCGCCACCATCCCCCCGCCTTTTCATAAATCCTATTCAGAAGTGAAACATTTATGCGGTTCAGGGAGATTCTCTCTAGAGGGGAGATAATTTTATCAGTAAGACTCCCTGGTGATGAGGCCGACTGGGGACCGCTGTTAATCAGCCTTTTTGACATGGTGGCTTGAATAGCCCTTCCCATGATGCTCTGTGATTCCACCTTAACGCTTTCCTTTTGAACTCACCACGACTCATAAGTGCCTTTTTCTCCCTTTGTGTGTCTGAAGTTCTCCCACTATTAACTTTAATTGGAAAGGTGCCTTTTGTTCCCTTAGTGTAGTCATATGATAACCACTGAACTCCCTTGGCTAAATTTCTGGGGTAGTAAAAACTTAATTTTTTGAAAATAACTGAGGGGGACCTGTAATGATAACTCTGATAACTTTGGAGTGATTAAATAGGAAGTTATTGAAAAGGAGCATAAATTTGGATCCACTTGACTTTTTTAAAATGTTTTGATTAGAAGTCTCCTCTGAAATGAGGAGGAAAATAGAGCAGGCTGGGGAAGTGGGCCCCATGGGAGTATTTGCATGAGGGTCTGAGGAGCTTCCTGGCAGAGAACTGACCATGGAGAAGGAGATGGTGTGAATGACAGCAATTCTTCCTCGACAGTGAGGAGGGGTGATTAAAGCACAGATGGGTATGTGTCTGGTCTAGTTCCCAAGGACCCATTTCTGGGCCCCCTGGGATGGACCTGGGAGTAGAAACAGAAAGGACAGTGTCCTTTGGAGGCACCAGGAAGTCCTGCTCTGGGATCTAGGTAACACAAAGTTCAGGGAGACAGACTCGGCCATTGTGAGCGGCTGCATTCTTTGGAGTTCTTGGCAACCCCTCTGGGTGGACAGAACCCAGTGCCCCAGACAGCAAGCATCAACCCCCGAAACTCAGATACCTACAGGCATCACTCAGAGCTGTGATACCTTCGTCAAGCATCCACGGTCTAGCGCCCCTGGTGGATGTTGGCTGCTTCACAGGGATTGGAGGCACTGAGTGGATCCCAAAAAAGCAGGAAATAAATGGTGGTTCCATGTGATTGTTGGGAGGATTGATTTGTGGAGACATCAATGATATTCTCAAAACTATAAAGAATAGAGGGCTGGGGTCTTAGTGGAGCATGTTGAAGGTCTACTATAGCAGAAGTAGGTGAGAGTCATAGAAATGTACTACACTGGGCTGCTATTTTTGACCCCGATTTGACCTCCAGAGTGTTCTAGAAAAACAGCTGATAACTCTATTGGGAGCACACAGTTGGACTAGTACCCAGATCACCATGAATCAAAAAACTCTTTATATGTTTAGATTTTCTCTCCTCATTATCCCAGTGATCACAGTGTTCATAAGTAAAATCAACAAATCAAACCATATTGACATTGTCAGCTTCAAGAGTGAGACCAAGGTTCATCTATTTATTTTTGTTCTTTTGAAAAGTACTTTCTGTCTTATTTCAGGAACTTGTTAACCTTCCAAAGTACAAAGAATAATCAAGTCTCTTTCAAGCAAGAGGAAAAACTGGTCCCTCAAAGGAGAGAGTCAAATAGATCCACCACATTTTTTAAAATCAAGTTTGTTACTAAAGTGACAATAAATCCTTTCATTGCTCTCGTCAGTCTGTATGTAAATATATTTCTCTGTGGGAGAAGGTCTGCTTGTGGGACCAGAACATCTAAATCCTAGCCCCAGATTTGCCTTCGACTTTGTGACCTTTGGATAAGTTACCTGACTTCTCTAAACTGTAGCCCCACTCTGTTTGAAATTATGTTAATACATTCGTCCTGCCTCCTTCACAGAGGTAGTGAGAGCAGTGATTTCAGTGAAATTGCTTTGTAAACTGTAAAGCAGGTAGCAGAGATAAGATCCTGCAATTTCAATTTCGTTCCATCTGGCTTCCAGCTCAACGTGCCTTCTGAGAACTTTGATGCCTGCCATTCATGCCTCTCCCTCTGCTCTTTACCTTCCATGTGGTCCTCAGAGGAGTGATGGCTCCTTGGAGACCTATGTGATGAAGCAATCTAGGAGTTTACAGATTTCAAGTGATCTTGACTTAATATGTGACCACATCAACAAATACTGTGCTGCAACTCCACCCTTTCTGCAGAGTCCCCTTTTCTGGCATCATTAGGAAATCAAGGTGAAGAAAAGGATAATGACCTTGTGATTAATTTTATCCGTGTTGTTCTCTAGATAACTCTTGTTCCTTTCCATCCAGTCCCCCTTTCCTCCTTTCTCTGCACTCCCAGGGCTCTCTCTTGCTAATTTTCATTCAGCACTTCTTTCTTAGGACCTCCAAGGCAGCCTAGTAAGATTGAAAGAATGTGCAGTTTGGGGAGACAGACGTGAACTCAAACTCTGGTTCTACTACTTACTAGCTGTGTAACCAAGAGGAAATTATTCACCCTTCCTTCACCTTGCTTCCTCCCCTATCAACTGTTGATATAACACCCACTTCCAGAGGAGATTCTAATTCAAAAAGATAAATGCACCTAAATGTTCACAGCGGCACTATATACAGTAGCCAAGTCATGGAAACAACCTAAACACCCACTGACAGATGACTGGATAAAGAAAATGTGGTGTATATACAATGGAATACTACTTGGACATAAAAAAGAATAAAATAATGCCATTTGCAGCAACATGAATGGACCTGGAGATCATAATTCTAAGTGAAATAAGCCAGAAAGAGAAAGAAAAATACCACGTGATATCACTCATATGTGGAATCTTAAAAAGAAAAGATGCAAATGAACTTATTTAAAAGCAGAAACAGACTCACAGACATAGAAAACAAACTTATGATTACCAGTGGGGAAAGGGGGTGGGAAGTGATAAATTGGGAGTTCAAGATTTGCAGATACTAACTACTATACATAAAATAGATAAACAACAAATTTCTACTGTATAGCACAGGGAACTATATTCAATATTGTGTAGTAACCTTCAATGAAAAAGAATATAGAAATGAATATCTGTATGTATATGTATGACTGAACCATTTTGCTGTACACCAGAAATTGACACAACATTGTTAACTGACTATACTTCAATAAAAAAAAAACTCACAGTATAAAATCAGATATAATATTAATATAAAGTGCTTGGTGCACTTTAATTCATCAAGATTTAATAAATATCCATCATGGACCAGACCATACTTGCCACTTGGGAATGTGGTAATAAATGACATAGTAGGCACTAAGTAAAAGTACCCATTTCTCTCTGTCTTTTCTCATTTTAATGAAGGTCTATAGATCTCCAGAAACAGGGCTATTCCTCATGCTGCCAAATTCTCATGGGATAATGGAACCTTCCTAAAGCCAAATCTTATGACACTACAAAATCATAGAGACCAAAACATGAGTCAAAGCCAGTTACCTATACTTTCTCATTTGCCATGACATAAGACTAAGAATACTGCAAACTTTACTTTCATGAAAACGGGGGAAAATAAACATTCTAGGCCATATGAGCTAGTTTCTGAAGCCCACACTGGAGTGGGGAGTCTGGCAGGGACTGACTGCAGAAACCAGGAAAGAGAGTGTCTTAGTCCATTCAGGCTGCTGTGACAGAATACCGTAGACCAGATGGCTTAGGGACAACAGAAGTTTATCCCCCACAGTACTAGAGGCTGAGATGTCCAAGATCAAGGAGGCAACAGATCTGTTGTCTGGTGGGGCCCTGCTTTGTGTTCAAAGTTGGCTGTCTGTTCCTTGTGTCCTTACATGGCTGAAAGGGCAAGGAAGTGCTCTGCCAACTCTTTTACGAGGGCACTAATCTCATCATGAGGGCTCCACCCTCATGACGTAAGTAGCTCCCAAAGACCCCACCTCCTAATGCCATCACATTGCGAGTTAGGACTTCAATAGGTGAATTTTGAGAGGATACAAGCATTCAGTTCATGACAGGGAAATAGGAGCCTGTCAATGGCAGAGTATAGACAAAATCATCCCCAAAAGAGTTCACCCTGAATGGAGAAATAGTACAAGCACTTCCGATCACTGGTGGTAAAGCAGAATCATGGCCACTAAGGATCTGAAAGGAAGGTGCTTGCAGGTGTCAGAGGGGGCCAGTCTTGGAAAGGCACAGATTCTGGAAGAGGAAGAGACTTGGAAGGGGTGTAGCCCTCAGGGGCATGATGGTGAGGGATAAGAAAAAGGCAATTGCTGGAAAAGAAAAATCAAAAGAAAAACAAAGAAATACACCAAATTTCCAATTCCTCACCCCCAAAGCCACCATTTACTGAAGAAATATCATTTTACTGCACCAACAGGCTTTTAGACCAAGGCACTTGGTAAATCACCTAGTTTCTTCTCCCTTGCTTACTACAAACACCTAAATTGCTGAAGCAGGAAAAAAATTTAAGAAATTTAGCAATGTTTCCCCACATGAATTAAATATTATAGAACTATTTGTTCGATGGTCTATAATGAAGGAATATCTCAGAGTTTCAAAACCCAGTGAAGAAATAAACAACAAAAAGTCCACAAAGATGTCAAATAAGAGTTGATCAAACTCACTAAAGGAATTGAATGTTTTTTAGATCATCTCAGAAATGAGCACTAAATTCCAAGTTGTCCAAAGGAAAAGAGACTTGGATAATAATGTGATCAGAGACACTGAAGAGAGGAATGGCTAAAAAAAGACATAAAGAGATTTTTTTTTTTTTAAATGAGAGAGAAAAATTACAAAGGTCCAACATACATTTAATTTGTGCTTTCCTAAAACTGCCATCCAAAACAGCTTTCTAAAAAGAAAAGAATTGAATCTTTAGACTGAAAATGCCTATAATGTATTCATTATTGTCAACTACAAAATGTATTTTAGTAAAGTCTTTAAGACTTTAAACTTTATATTTTGCTCAATAAAATTTAGGGTTTTTTTCATTAAAGATAATCTTCAAGCACAGAAGTCCACCCTATTTACAAAATGGAAAAAATCAGCTGAGTCTCAGACTTCTTGGCAGCAACATGTATGCAAGACAACAATGCAGCGACCTTTTTTAAAAACTCAAGGTTCAGCACAATTTTTCAGTTATTCATGGACATATACACACTCATTGTCACATTTTTTTCTCTGTGAGTTATCATAACATTTTGTGTATATTTCCCTGTGCTATACCGTGTAGTCTATTCTACAATTTTGAAATCCCAGTCTATCCCTTCCCACCCTCCACCCCCCTGGTAACCACAAGTCTGTATTCTCTGTCTGTGAGTCTATTTCTGTCCTTTATTTACAATTTGTTTTTGTTTGTTTGTTTGTTTTTGTTTTTGTTTTTTAGATTCCACATATGAGCGATCTCATATGGTATTTTTCTTTCTCTTTCTGGCTTACTTCACTTAGAATGACATTCTCCAGGAGCATCCATGTTGCTGCAAATGGCATTATGTTGTCGGTTTTTATGGCTGAGTAGTATTCCATTGTATAAATATACCACATCTTCTTTATCCAGTCACCTGTTGATGGACATTTAGGCTGTTTCCATGTTTTGGCTATTGTAAATAGTGCTGCTATGAACATTGGGGTGCAGGTGTCATCCTGAAGTAGATTTCCTTCTGGATACAAGCCCAGGAGTGGGATTCCTGGGTCATATGGTAAGTCTATTCGTAGTCTTTTGAGGAATCTCCACACTGTTTTCCATAGTGGCTGCACCAAACTGCATTCCCACCAGCAGTGTAGGAGGGTTCCCCTTTCTCCACAGCCTCTCCAGCATTTGTCATTTGTGGATTTTTGAATGACGGCCATTCTGACTGGTGTGAGGTGATACCTCACTGTAGTTTTGATTTGCATTTCTCTGATAATTAGTGATATTGAGCATTTTTTCATGTGCTTTTTGATCATTTGTATGTCTTCCTTGGAGAATTGCTTGTTTAGGTCTTCTGCCCATTTTTGGATTGGGTTGTTTATTTTTTTCTTATTGAGTCGTATGAGCTGCTTATATATTCTGGAGATCAAGCCTTTGTCGGTTTCACTTGCAAAAATTTTCTCCCATTCCGTAGGTTTTCTTCTTGGAATTTGACACAACATTGTAAAATGATTATAAATCAATAAAAAATGTTTAAAAAAAAAAAAAAACCTCAAGGTTTTTTAAATCAAAAGCTCAATGATCTTATATCCACTCAAGCTTTCCTTCAAGTACCAAGGGTACAGAAAAACCATTTTAATCTGAAAGAACTCAGAGAATATTGCACTCATAGGCGCTTCCTGACAAACCTACCAGAGGATTTAAAACCAGGAGATGACTGGAAAAATGGGTAAAAAGTCTGGTGATAAGAACAAAATGTGTTGAATAGAGCTGAGAATAAAGCAAGGCTGGAGAATAAAAGTGGAAGAATTTTATGTAAATGCCATATGTTCCAGCAAAGTAGAAGTAATTCAGCTGAAAACTGGGAGAAGTGGAGAGACAGAAGGCACATGGAAGAAGTTCATTGACTGTGCTGTAAATAAGTGAGAGTCAAAGAATTGAAAGATTTCCTTCCTAAACACCTAAGGGTGACCCTGAATACCAATATAAGACCATCCCAGAGAAAGTAATTAACATGTCACTACTGTGTAATACTGTATTATTTTATTCTAGTTCAACAGTAGGTAATATTTTATTATTTTAATTTTTATATTTCTAGTTCATTTTGTCCTCTTTTGTTATGTTTTAGTGCCTCTGCTGCCTAAAATTGAGCCCCACCTAAGGCCACACAGATTATAGCCCACTCATTTGACCCTAGGAGTGATGGATTTCACTCTGGGATCCTGGCCTACAGCAGACTCCACCTTAATCACTCCCAAATAATAAACCACCTTTTTCTAAACTGGGAAACTCATCTCTCTGAGCCATTAAAGGAGAGCTCAAAATACAGGAGTCCCTTGAATTTTTTTTTTTTTTTCCCAAAGGCCATGAGATTTTCCCAAAGCTCTGCTGGGCTAGAAATCTCCCAGGTGCATGGAAGGAGAAGAATTGGGGAGGAAATAATACAAACCAGTAGACATGGAAATGAGGCAGCGCAAAAGACCTGGGGCAGACAGCTGAGCTCTGCAGGTATCAAAAGGGAGCCTCAGGCAGGGGAAGAAGCTGAGCAGCTGTGTTCCCTAGCAACCATGATTTCCTGCAAAAGTAGTAGCGTGACTCTCTTTGGTCAAGAGGAGAGACTTTGGAACAAATGAAGAATAGATCCAGAGGTTGTTTCTCCTTACGTAGCGGCAAATATGAATGTTTTCAACAATCTCCCTCTCCCAAGTGCCTTTTCTTTCCTGTTCCTCCAAAGCCTCTCTTGTAATCCCTTCACTCCTCTCCACTGAGGTCTTAGGGAGAATCCCCTAGAGCCTGGAAAGGCTCCAAAATAAAGGAGTTATTTCCTCATGGTGAAGTTGTGATCTCTCCGACAGTTTCCGGACTCAAACATTCAGGAGACATCCTGCTCCACGTGCTCATACTTATAAGACGAGTTAGATTTCCTCGCAAGCCAAGAACGAGGCTTTAGAGATAATCTCTGAGAGCTGACCATTTTGAGGATCACAGAAAGACTAACTTAAATTCCACTCATAAATTGGACTCTTAGTCACTGTGGCTAATAAATATTATCAGGGGGTTTCTTGGCTCTGTTATCACTGATGATTGATGATGATTAGTGTGTGAATGTGGTGGCATCAAACTCAATACACCCCTGCCGAGTTTATGAGGTTTTGTCTCTCTGAGGACATGCTTAGCGTATCAGCCAGTACCAATGGGATAGGTACGAACGATGCTCTAATTTGTTTTTGGCTGGGGGAGGTAACTAGGTTTATTTATTTTTAGAGGGGGTACTGGGGATTGAATTCAGGACCTCATACATGCTAAGTGCACACTCTACCGCGTGAGCTACACCCTCCCCAACGATGCTTTAATTTTGTATGTGAAAAAACAACTCTGGAGCCCAAGAGCTCTGGCAAAACAGATCAGTTCAGAGGTTCCCTTGAGGTTAAGCAAATAATGAGGAGAGAGGATACTGCAGACTTGTATATGGACATGAGAAAGTTAGGAACCTCAGCTAGAACTCAAGGAACGTCACTGCAGCCAAGCAACTAGACCTTATATGGACTGAAATAGAGTTCAGAGCTAAAAGTGCACCCAGTATCCAGTTGTGTTCTATCCGTCATTTATAGGGTGATTAGCATGGGAGTTATTGATCGATACGCTCATGCAAATTCTCCAGCATCATCACAACCTGCTCATCAAAGACTCCACGGGACAGATTTCACACATCAATACTTCCAGCGTCTGGCATATGAGAAATGACAATAAGGATGAAAAAGATGAAGATAATAATGAAGCTTTAATTTTTGATCGTGTACCCTAGACCATGTAATGTGCTAAGTATTAGCCTCTTTCTACCAAAAATGAAACCAAGACTTTGAGCTAAGAAGTTGGTTAACCAGATGATCTGATTTCAAAATGCATGCTCACTGAGATCATGTGACCCTTCTGGGAACCAGTTAGCTGTGCCCGTCGGAACTGTGGCGTCCCGTGGAACCTACACGGAGTCACCTGTGGCTACTGTCTTGCACAGGTAGCTCTGAGCATGGCAGAATCGGGATTCCGAACCATCTAGACTCCTCCATTCCTTCGGGTGGCTGACTTGCTCAGTGGCTGACTTGCTCCTTCCCTGCCTGCACTCAAGCCCAGTGCTCTGTCTCCTCCCTCTCAGTGTTGCTCCTACACCTACATGCTGCAATTTCCAGACTTAGGAAAAATTGTACCTGAAAAAAGATTGAGTTCTTCAGGTCAACCTAAACTGTATAAACTCTGGGAATGATAAAACTATCTTTGTTCTTTTGACTTCAATATTTCTCTTTTTCATGCCCTCTAGGATCCAATCAGGAAGTATGTGTGGGACACCCGATCACTAGAATCAGTTATTTCTCCTTGTTAACCATGAACAACTGAACTGGGGTTATGGAGATAGGTGAATATGCATACACATATATATATATGTCTTCTCCTTGTTAGATTGTGTTCACATCTTTTCAGATTTAAACTACATTTGTGAGGAAAACATTACTATACTGCAATAAATTGTAAATTCCTAAATTTCAAGGGCTTACTAATAAAAGTTTATTTCTTGTTTACATCACCATCTGACTCTGGTGGCTTTCTTCGCTGCTTACCCCTAAGTGGTGATTCAACAGCTCAGGCAGCTGGCATTTTATAATTCTACCATCTTAAGAGTCCTTCACTTCCAGCTACACAGGCAAGAAAGAGTGTGGAGGGTTCACACCTCCTCACCTGCCTCAGATTGGAAGTAGCAGGTCCCTTCTGCTCACCTTCCCATTGGCCGTAACTCAGTCACGTGGTCCAACATAACTGCAAGGAAGGTGTGTTCAAGAGGGAGAGATGGATGGGCGAGCATCAGTGCCAGTCTCTGCCCTCCAACTGTACAACTTCTGGCCTGTGCATGACAGATCCAACACTGCTAACCCCTCACGTCCCCTTCATGCAGGAAATTCTCATGATTCTACCTTCAAGATATTGAGAATATAACTCTTTGTCACCACTTCTGCTGCTCCCACGATGGCCCCAGCCTCCATCACTGCTTTTCTTGACAACCGCAGTGGGTTCCTTCCCGGCTTTGTTGCTTCCACCCTTGCCCCGTACAATCAATCTCTTGTCAAAACCAGCCAGAGTGATCGTGGTAAATATGAGTCAAGTCATGTCACACCCCACTTCACTCAGAGTGGAATGTTCTTCCAGGTCAACACGGTTACCCTGGCCTCCAACGCCCTTCGTGGTCTGCTCACCCGTTATCTCTCCAGCCTTATCACCTACAGTTCTCCCCTCGATGCCCCTCTAATACCCCAGCGTGCTCCCACTGTGGATCCTGTGCACTGGCTGTTCCTCCCTCCTGAAATGCCTTTCCCCTGGAAATCTTCATGGCTAACTTTCCCTCCTCCTCCAAGTCTTTGCCCAACTGTCGCCCTCTCAAAGGGAGGCTGCCCTGGACCACTCCGCCCACCGCCTCCTGCTACACTCCTCTTTCTAATTTCCCCACTTTGTTTTTTTCACGGTGCTTATCCTGTTCCAACATAACATACCTAATTCACATATTTATTTTACTATCTGGCCCACAATCTCCATTAGAATAAGTGCCACGAGAACAGGGCATCTTGACTGTTTGGTTCACAAGTCCCTAGAGCAGCACCAAGCACAGGGCAGGAGCTCAGTCAGCATCATCGAATAAATAAGTGAGTGAATCCTGGTGCCTGGTGGGCCTAGGGATGAGTCCCAGAGTCTTTTTCAATATTTCTTCTGGAAGATGTGATAGAGGTAAGTATATCTCCCTCCTTGATATCCAAGAATTCCTAAATTAGATACGTTAGTTTTTTTACTGTGACTCTCACTAAAATTCGTCAATCATCCAAGATTGACACATTGCTAAAGTCGATTTGTAGGTTTCTGGGGTTTTTAAAAATTTTTTTCAGTTCTGTCTTTGGTTTTCCCAGCATAATATATTTGGATGTTAAGATGTTCAAGGCAAAGATGACATAAAGGAACTTAATATAATTAATTGGATATTAGTGTTGGTGATTTTTTTTCTCACATAAACATTTGAGCAATGTCTCTTGGTCTTTGTATCTATGCAGAGTTTCTTCTATATATAGATTCAGGTCAACCAAGGGCTAAGCTCAGAAACTGGAACGTGTTCCCAGCCACCGAAGATCCCCTGCGAACCAGCGCTGGAGAACAGCTCGCCGTATTGGGCTACTCAAACCTCATAAATATGCCCCCTTTTATTTGGAAGAAAATATGAGAAGCAGAGAAAAAAGATTTCAAGACCACTTCTCTCTCTTTTCCCAAGAGGCTGGGTGGCTGGTGTCTACATACAAGCTGAGCATTACAGTCATTGTTTTCAATAAGAAGCCCCTTTGATCTGGTTTAAAAACACAAATAGAAGGGCCTTTGACCTATCTGAATTTGACATGTGTCCTCTGATTCTGTAAATAATCAAATTTGAACATAGTGGGTCTTATAACCACAACTGCAAAGTGTCGGATGAGGCAAGTTTTTGCTAAAAGGCAATTTGTCTTTCTTAAGCAATATTTTAACAATACATTCTTGTTTCTGAGAGTCTTAGCATGTCCCCTCATCTGCAAAAGTCCACATTATTTCTTTCTCTTACCCTTTCCCATAATTCTCCACAATAAAGGGAAATCTGTTTAAAAGAGTTCATTGTCCACAAAGAGACAAAAAAAAATTTTTTTTCAAAAGAAACCAAAACCAAAGTTATTCAGATCAGGTCAATCTGCGTCTTCTGGGCAACTTGACTGTTGAGGGCGGAATAATTAGTTAAAAGACTTCTCGAGGAATCCAGAGGTTGACACTGTCTGGACGTCATCAGGTCTCGGAGACACTGCGCCCAGAGAAGGAAAAGTGATGTTGCTTCTGCAGGAAGTAAGAAAGCATTTACTTTCAACCCTCTCAGCGAAGGAAATGCAGGCCAGTGAGCCTACTTTCTGGGGCCTTCTGGTCTCTGGATTTCTAAGCCCCAGGGCCCAAGAGAGGTTACAACCCTGAGCCCAAGCTCCCCAGAGCACCAAGGTCATTGCTAACTTGCGGGGTGAGATGTATTTAAAACCTTTCCCCGAAGGGACTTGCAAAAGTTGGAGGTTGTTTTGCTGTCAGGGTCAATTTATATTCGAAAGAGTGCAGGAGATGGGGTCTTTGCCCAGGGGACTGCCTAGGAAAAACAGAATTGACCTATTTTTAAGAAGAATGAATTCCAGAACTCAGTCCTTGTGACCCACTCCCCTCCCACATCCGTTCTCTATTCTTCCAATGGAGGAGAGAGCTTTCTGCAAATCACTTCTGCTAATAACAACTGTCACCCTGTGTACAAGGAGCTGCCAGAACCCCTGGCACCCTTAACCCACATCATTAACACCAACCAGGCGAAGACCCTCAATGCATTCCAATGCCAAGAGTTTAAATCCCAAACGCAAATATGGATGGGGCATTGGTTGACTCACGTACATGTTACCACCTATTGTATCTATTTTAATATTAAATTTTGAAACATTTATGCCTCCCTAAAATTATTATTAATTCAGAATAGTCATTTGACATAGCTTAGATGGGGACAATGCAGCTTTTTTTTTTTTTTTTTTTTTTTTTTAAGTACTGGAAGTTCTGAACTGGGCTTCCCCATAAAGGGGTACAAAATACAAACCATGACAGTCCAGGAAATAGGGAAACAAGACTTACGTGTTTCAGCACATAACCCCAGGTCACATTTACAGAAAGTATGATCGTGAACAGCACAACACGTGGCTACCGATTGGAGAAACAAGACAGACAAGTTTAGTCATGCAGGACACTTGATGAACACCGTTTTGGAATAAAGAGCTCATCTGAACAGCTTCAGTATTTGCTGCTTTCTTTTATAATCCAAACAAGGTAGCATGGGGTAATGTCCTTCCCCAACAGCAAAGATCAATATAAATCAAAGCCAAGTGAAGGAAGTCTCCCCAACTGTTCTTTCAGCAGCCACCCAAATTTGAAGCCAGTAAAAGGAAGATCTCTCGCAAAGAAGGTCAGTTTCTATGTTTTTCTGGAAATCTTCATCATGTCTGTTTAGGACCCAAGATCAGCCTTATGTTCCCGAGGATTTACTTCTGTTTGCAAGAGGAAAACACACAGAAGTCACCTCTGATACTTGCCCTTTTGGACAGAACAAACCCAGCACCACTGCTCCTTGGAACATTGGATGGAACCCAGCGCCATCGCACTAGTTTTAAGTATATGCTTCTCTTCCTTTTTAAGTATTAGATGCTCAGTATAAGGCTCAGACTTCTAGGAAGGACACAGAGTAACCTTTTGAGCTGTTGAAGGGATCAAACTCCCCTTTGGAATCCAGCTCTCTCCTTGGGCAACAGGGAGCCTCCTTCCCTGAGCCCTAAGGAGACACCCACGTGCTCCACCTCCTCATATCAGTTATTAAATGGCCAGCTTGAGTTCTAATCCCTGTTTGGCTGCTAACCAGCTTTGTTCTGGGGGCTGTCAACTCCACTTTTGTGGGTGTCAGGTTCTTCCTCTCTGAGATAAGGATATTGAGCCAAATAACCATGAGTAACACCTCCAAAGCCATCAGGTCGGAAGTTCTGTGGCTGTTTAGACAGTGTACACACGTGATTAATTAGTTCTTAATAAGAACAGGGACAAAATTTATGGAATCTATGGTCAATTAAGTCATCTCAGAGTTGCTGTAAAAACATTTGTCCAACCGTTTCCTGTGTAAGAAGGTAAATAGAATGTTCTTATGGTCTTTCATATAGAAACCGATGATACGAAAACACATGAAATTTGCAAACGATTATCTAGAAACTAATTTTGTTTCATAAATGTGGCTCAAATCTGAAGTCATCATTTGAAGCATATCTGTTTGGCTGAAGGATTTATCCAGTCATGAAGCCAAGCTATCGCCGTGAGAAATATTCATTTATCCCTTAAGATAAATAAGTTTATCAGTTCATTTTCTAAAGAGAAGCTTTGGAGAGGGAAAAAAAGGAAGAGCTTTCTGGGTAAGACAAAAGTCCACAGGCCTCTGCACAGCTTTTCCTGAAGCTGGTTTGAATCATACGAAAAAATCATAATTTCCATTTATTTCGTTTTTCTAAACTAAATGATCATCCTGTCATCTTGTCAATAGGGCAGGGATATGAACACGCAACTTCTAATTCACATAGTCGAACTGACCCTGGGTTGAGGCTTACGTGCGACCCTTAGCAAAATAACCTCTTACCTAATTAGCTGGCACACATGAGCTAATTAGAGCTTTACCCCCTCTGCCAGTAGGAAATTTGAGAAATTTGGTTCAAACATGGAAAATCTGATTTCACTCGCGGGAACTGGGACACCTGCAATGAACGCTGGGAAAGAGAAGGATGGATTCAAGTCAGATGAGAAGGCTGGCGTGCCCTGCCTCCATGACGTCATTCGTGAAGGGTGCTGTGCTGCACACTTCACCTTCCCAGCATGATGAAGTGGAAGAAGTGATCAGGCAGAGAATTAACTGGCGCACGTGTGCTTGGCTGCCGCTTTAAATATTTACGGTGCATTCAGAAGACATCAACGTAGGTGCAAGTGATTGTAGTCACATAGCTAAGCCATGGAATCATTGCAGGGGCTGGCAGAGCTGCTTGCCTTACGTCAAAGACTTTCGGGGATGGAAGGGCTCTGAGCTTTTCACAAGTAAGGATTATGAGCAAGATATCAAGTTACACACTGCAGCCCCTGGAGTTCAGATATGGTCACCAATGATGACAACAGGGTCCTGCTCCGTTATAAGAGCACATGTCACCAGAGATCTGAATGCCATCCTTCCCGGACCCTCCTCCCAGCTCCTAGCTTCTGATCATTCCACCACTTCCCTGGGACCCCGCGCCCCCAAGGCTGGTAGCTTCTTCCTGCAGGTACCACCTCTGCTTTGGCTTGGTATTCGCATTCTCCCATCTTAGGTCTTCCCTGCCTGTGTGACCAGCTCCCTACATTAAACAATTTTGGTTAAAACAACTAGTGTGGGTTCTGACTGATACCCTGAAATCTTTGCCCAGTTTGAGAGACTTGAAACAGAGTTAAAAGTGCTCCTTTCCTTCAAAGACCCACAACTTAGTGAGGAAGTAACACAAATGCACAGACACTCATACAAACAGAAATTGAATGGCACCATTCAAAAAAAAAGCTATAAATAAAGGATTTTTAGGAATTTAGAGGAAGAAAAAGTGCTTCTGGCCAGGAGAATTAGATAGTCTTCATAAAGAAGGGAAGATTTTTTAGCTAGATCCTAAAGGACCGTTAGTCCTTAAAAGGAACAACAAGAGAAAAACAAAAGAGAAAGCATAACAGGAAATAAGGTTTGGAAGTTAAGTATAGAGAAAAAAAGTGAGTTTTGGTCACTACACCAGGACTGTCCAATAGAAATATACTGTGAGCCACAAATCCAAGCCACAAAAGTAGTTTCAAATTATCTAGTAGCCACACTTAAAATAAAAAGTAAAAAAAAATTAAACTAAATGAGCTATATGTTATTTAATTCAATGTGTCTAAAACATTATTTCAATTGAAATTTAATATAACAGATACTAATAAACTCTTTATTTTCTTTTTCTTATACTAAGTCTTCAAAACCCAGTGTGTGTTTTTCATTCACAGAGCACTTCAGTCTGGACTAGCCACATTTCAAAGACTCATAACCACATGTGGCTTTTGGCTACAATATTGGACAATGTTGCTCCAAACAATAAGGAACCATGGAATATTTCTGAGCTAGGAGCCCACATGATCAGGGAAGTGCTTGGAATTTTTAGTGTGGAAAAACTGTTTACTCAGTGGCAGACATTTATTGAATGCCTGATATTTAATGATAATATTAAAGACATACCACTGAGTGCATAACTGTGTTTAACAATCAATGAAAACCTTTGGAATTTTTTTTATAGAGAGAAATTAAATACCCTGCTCTAAGAATGTCTTCAGTTACTTTTTTAAACGTAGTTGAATTTTGTAAATGTAGTGAGAGACTTGTCAAATTTCTCAAAATAATTAAACATGAAACTTTGACTTTTCCTAAAAGCATTCTCCTCAGCATCAAGGTTATAAAGCTGCACTTTTGGATTTATACTTCCTGCATATTTTAGGATCTGCCTATCCTCCTGTTAATCCTCTTCCCTAGAGGCCTTTAATATGGTGATTACTGACATTCCTACTAAAATGATAAAAATACAGGAAATGTCATTTTAATGATTGTGGGTTTCAACCTTTCCAAGTTACAAGATTTAAATGAGAATTATTTACAAGTGGAGTGCATTTCCCACAGGAATTCATTTAGTTCACCTGGATTTATGGACTTAGTCTGTTTTCCATTTCATTTTATAAATGTTAAGCTAGCTATTAAGATAGGAAACACACACTGGTCATGAATGAAATGGGTGCAGAGCCAGGCTCTGTCCGAAACCAACAATGCTCATGTCACTGATCTCATTTAATCTGAAGAGATAAGTCATGAGAGTCTGCATCTTGTCTTTTAATATTTTCTATTTATTGTTTTCTTACAAAAGGAATAATTCCATAATTTTCCTTAAATCCTTTTGGGAATCAAGACAGGAATAAACAATCTCCAAATTTCTGTAAATATTAAGAGTTGCCCTTATACTTACAGTCTGTCTGAGGGTTGGTACATGTGCTCTCTCCATGCTTGGGGTCAGATCACCAGGGATTGTAATGGGACAATGGAATCTGGGTTCTGAGTGCAACTCCCCTAACATAGGCCTTGACAAATAACTCTGGACCTGGCCTTGATCATCGGTGGCACAGAGAAGAGGAAAAGGGAATTGAAAATATTTCTAAATTCAAAATGTTCTATATATGAGCGGTGTCAATTAATATCAGGTTTCTACTTTCAAGTACATTACAACCTGCCTGGGGGAAAAGTCATCTTTATGTGGGGAGTGAGTAAGACTGCAGGAGGGAGACCTCTTTGGGAGAGGGTGTCATTGATAAGAGTTTGACTAATGTCTGTGGGAGAGGAGAGGAAGGGTCAGGCTAAGGATGCAAACTCAGCAATGAATATGATGCTAACAGAGAGTGTGGTGGCTTCAGGATGGCTTGTCACTTGGTTATCTTACTCTGGCAACTAGGTACCTACTTATGCCATCCTCCAAGAGAGAATCATGGGGCAGGAGAGAATTTGGAGTCTGGGAGGGGAGGTGAAGCATCCCGTGGACGTGATGGATTCAACTTAGTGTAGGGTGTGAAGCCCAGGAGATACACAGGAGGGGATGGCCACAGCCAACTGTGTGTGTACACACACACACACACACACACACACACACATTGCCCAGAACTCAAGAGACATGACTGGGCAGAAAACATGTACTTCAGAATCAAGAGGTGATTGAAGTCATGAATGTAGTAAGCACCCCTGGGAAGTGAGCATAGAGAGACAGGAAAATGGAGCAAGGATAAAACACTGGCAAACCAGCATTTAAAGGAAGGAATGAGAAAGAAAAGCTCACAAAGGATTCTGATACTGTTCATGCCACCTCTTTCCCAGCCAACCCACATAGGAGTTGATTTGCAGCTGTTCTGGAGTTTCTGCTGAGCTGACCTCTTCCCACTTCTCAGCTTCACTGTCTAAGGACCTTCTCTGGAGAGATGCCCTGTGCTCTGGCACCAGGAGACCCGGCTCAGTGAGCACAGGGCATCTCTCGTGTGCTGAGAACTTAAAGGATTCAGGTAGAGAAATAATCCAGCTTCTCATCCTTGGTGGGTCAATTCTGAGGTGTGTCCCACAGTGTTCATCCGAGGCCCCAGGGTGTCCACTGCTCCAACATGGCTACTAACACACCTTTTATTGGCTTGTTTCCTGTCGTATTTCACTTTTCCCATTTCCTTGTTTGCACTTCCTGGAATCACTTAAACAATGTGCAGTCTCCCTTCCCCCAAAAATTTACCTGTCTCAGAGGCTTGGAGGGGAAAACTAAACTAAGAGGAGAGAAAGACCAGATACGTAAGAAAGAATCAATAGTTTTCTGTCTTGGAAGGTGGAAAGAGGAAGGACAGAATTTCATGAAGAAATTGACAAAAAGTACAAAATAGTGCAGAAATATTGAGCCAGAGAAGGACTGAAAATATTCTCTGAATTTGGCAGCTGGAAAGTGACTTTGACAAGAGCATTTTCAGTAAAAAGGCAGGAGTTGTAGGCAAATTTGGGGCACTGTTATGTGATTGTGAGTTGAAAAAGAGGAGAAATGGTAAAAGGAGGAGAAATGGTAGCAGCTAGAGGGGAATATGGATCGAGGGGGCAAGTCTTGTTAACTTGTTTAGGATGGGGTAGACTGAATGAGCCGAAGAAGAAAAGGGCAGTAGAGATGGCTGGTGCCAGTAGAGAAGTCTGGGTCATTAGTAGAGTAGAAAAGGCCTTTTGAGGAAGAGTGAAAGGACGGAATCCAAAGTGGAAATCATCCATCTTGGGCCTACCTTGTCCTGCAAACACAAGACCAAATGATAAATGTACACGGAGAAACTTAATGGTGGGTAAGAAATAGAGAAAGTCCCTAACTTGACTTCTATTTTCTCTGTAAAGTAGGAGACCAGTCATCAGTCAATATCTATAGCTGAGCTGATTAGAAACGGAGCGCTGAAAACAGTGGTGAGGTTTGAAAAAGCAGTTGTGGGAACTCAGTGCTTCAGAATGTATACACACACAGAAAGATGACTAGGAGGCACTGATACCCATGCAGGGCTGAAGAATGTGATGGTGTGGTGGCCTCAGTCCCTGAGCCCTTGGTTCAGCAGCTGAGATACAGAAGCCTAGAATCCTAAAGGATGTATTTACTCAAATGGGCATAGAAGTATATGGTTATATTAGTCAAGGTTCTCCAGGGAAACAGAATTAACAGTGTGCATGTGTGTGTGTGTGTAAACATATACATATACACACATATATACATACGTTACCAAGTGCAGACTCGTTCTGCTCAGGGTGCGACAGGACAATAAGTTGGGAGACGGTGTGTTGGGGCATGGAAGCATGACTTGATTCAGAAAGCGGGCAGGCCAAGAAGATGGGGGACTAATGTCCTAAAGAGCCAACTTCTCCAAGTCAGAATTGAGACACTCTTGATATTAAAATGGAGAGGGGGTGTGGTTGGTGGTTGCAAGTTCCTTGGCATTGGAATCCTTTGTTCTTGCAGCTGTCCACGTGGGTCAGGTTATGAAGTCCTTGTAAACCTCCAACAAGACAAATGTTATTTTCTATTCTACAACTTTTTTATATTTATATGAATGGAAAAGTGTCATACCCTTAAAGGTCAGAGCCTTGAGAATGGGCTCTCCTGTATATTTCAGGCTATAGGCAACATTCTTTTACAAAAGGAGCAAAACCAGCCAGACTAAGCCTAGGAAACAGGGTTAGAGTCAACGGAACAGATCTAACATGGAGTCAGATCAGTTCCTCCCTCCTACATCCAGTTTGAAGACCATCTAGAAGCAGAATTCCTTCTACCTCAGGGATCCTCAGTCTTTTTCTTGCAAGTCCTTCAACTGATTGGTGAGGCCCACCCACATTCAGAGGGTCATTTGCTTTACTTTAAGTCTAATATTGATTTCAATGTTAATCTCATCTAAAAAAAATACCTTCATTGCAACATCTGCACTGATGTTTGATCAAATATCTGGGTTCTGTGGCCAAGTTGACACATGAAATTAACCATCGCAATGGTGGTAAGAGAGTGATTTAAATTATAGATAAACTCTTACACTGATTACAGGTGAAAGCACATCAGAGTGATGCCTTGAGGGGAAAAAAAAATAAAAGGTTCCAGCAGTTTCTCAGAGTTGTCAGGGTGAAATGCACCAGAGTCACCTGGGATGTTGATGGAGTGCAGATTTCTAGGCACTGCCCCCATACCTAGACAGTTGCAATCTATGGGAGAAGGCTTTAGGGGACTGCATTTTCACATGCTCCTCCATTGATGGTTACCACCATGAAAGTTTGAGAACTGCAGGAATCAATGAAGTTGCCAGATGAGTGTTGGGAATAAAGGAAGAAAGAAAGTTTAAAAAATGAGACACTGTGTTCAAATTGCGGGATGTTAATACTAAAGGTTCATGTGTTGTCCAGTCCCAGGATGAGGCCATGGTTATGGGTGACTGAGATGAAGGTGAAGTTCAACGAGGCTGCCGTGGTCAAGGAACTCTGCTGCTAGGTGGCTGCCTAGCTCACCAGTGGCCATTGGAGCTGCCCTGGTTGAGGGCAGGACTGAGGTTGGAGGGTGGATGACCAATGCATCAGTAAAGAGAGAAGAGGAAGCTAAAGGGATGCATTGTAGTTACAGGTGCAGAAGGTGAGCTGTGTTATCTTCTCTCTTGATCTTTTATTGTGCTAGATGTGGGAAGGTGAGCCGTGAAAAATCAGCACAGGAAGCAACATCCTTGGGAAGGGATGGATCCCAATGAGGAGTCCAGCAGACAGCAAGGGAGTTTGTTCCTGCTGGAACAGGGGTGATAGAGGGCACCAGGGAGAGTTTAGTGGGAAGGAGAGTGAGCAGAAGGGTTGGAAAAGAGGGTATCTGGAGAGTTAGGAAAGCCAAATGGCCAGGGGGTCTTTGGGACAGAAGCAAAGTATGACAAGATTGGGGGCAGGGGGGTTTCTGCGGGATGAACTGGAGTTGCAGTCCCAAATGGAATTTGGGGTTAACCAAAGTGCATCTTCTATAAATCCTCAGATTATTTCATTAAACAGTGGTTATAGCAGATTGATCTTTGACCTGGGTTCCAACTAGAGTAAGCTAGTTTGGTCCCTGGGGAAACCCTTCTCCCAGTTGCGCAAGTGAAGATGATGGTTAGTCCCCCAGACTTGTGGAGGGCCCATCCCAAGCTGGCTCTGGGAGGAAGGATGAGAAGAAGAGAATGTCGGGGGGATGAGTGACAGCAGGCAGGTGGCAGCCAGATACTGAATGGTTGGCACCCGACCCTGCCATGCTTTGCCCTCATTGAATCTCCTTCTTTTCTAGGATGGTGAATGCTGCACAGGCATGGGTAGGGTGATTTCCTCAGAACTGCCTGTGTCCACAGAGTGGTTGAGGGCTGTCCTCAGTGTCCTGGGAAAGGAAGGATAAAAGGGACCCCCCCCTTCTCTGCTGGTTTCACCTGCAAAGAATGATGTACGCAGACAGGCTGACTGTGACTCTGTGGAGGCCATGCTGCCGGGGACACAGCCATATCCCCAGCAGCGATGCCTAATGGTTTTCCCAAAAGTCTTGGCTATTTCTCAAAGCATGAGAACACCAGCGTGAGCTCATTTGAACCTGGCTGAAGAGAAATGATGTGGAGAAGAATTTAGGAAAGTTTCCTCTTTCCCTTGGCTCCAGAAACAGTGATGTTGGAGTCATTAACTACTGGAGGTGGTGGGGGTGGGGAAGGGGAAGAAATCCATTTGGGAATTGTTATTTATATTCATCTCCACCAAAAAGAAGGTGGAGAGGACTCATGTTGTCTTGACACTTAGTATAAAAGACTCAAATAAAAAGAGTTTTTGAAGAATTTTCATAAATTCTTCCTAATTTCTTGAATACTTATTTGGCACTGAGTTTTATTTCATTTCATATCATCCTTCAACTAGGTTCACTTGGGACCCAGGAAAACATTTTTAGAAGTTTTCCTATGCTGTGAAACTTGTGGTATAGGAACCTGTTCCATATGCCTAAGTAACCCAGGAATGTATGTGTGTGTGTGTGCCCATGTGCACTTCAACAACTAGAGAAAATGCTTGTGAAGGATGCTGATTGTACAGTTTAATGATACATTTCTTTCTGGGGACCTAAACCAGATAACTAATGAGCTAGGAGTGTCACAATGCATTTGTGGCCCCTGGATGGAGTCCAGCGCTTAACAAGGGCTGGTGATGCTGACAATAGTGATTTATGCATCATCCGAGGTTTGTTAAGTCAGATCATATGTAGGAGAAGGAGGTAATAAATAAAGAACGTGTGAGTAAATGGAAGCAAAATCAAGTGAAGATTTAAGACAACTGCCTACGTAATTCTGGCCTTAAAAATTCCTTTTGAAGAAAAAGGAATTTGTGAACTCAATCTGCACTAATCGAATTACTCCAAATAAAACAGCTCAGGCACTGTCTTAAGTGCCCCTTATTCAATACCCAACTGCCTGGATAGCAAGAGAGCACTGAATTTCAATTTAAAATGGAATGTGTGGACAGGGAATCAGAGACGTGAACTATTATGAGCTTTGCCAGCGACCATTCTGCACGGCCTTGTAGGTCCTCAGATGTTTAAAAAAAAAAAAAAAAAAAAAACAACGGTGCCCATCTTGCCTCCCCCATAGGGTTGTTCTAAGAAATAAATGAGATTGCTTTCAACTTCTGATGCGCTCTGCAAATGGAAGGGATTGTTATTATTCAATTACTCTCTGGAGTTGCACTTACCATTTGCAGAAAAAGGCTCTGCACATGAGCTGAAGGATAAAGCTGCCACCCTCCTGAGCATCCGACTGGTTCTCTGCTTGGCCACCTTTAACCACTCCTGCAGCTAAATATAGAAGAATAGACTCCAGTGGGGGAGGTGGAGGCAAATTGTTCGGGTCCTCTTCCAACTTCATCAAGATTCTTGGCTTTCTTCTTCATACCAGTAATTTGAATTATTAGGTAGCAGACATGCTGTCAAAAGACTGGGTAATTATCTGTCATTTTCCATGTCTGAAGGCAGCCTTCCACCTCTGCAGCTAGATGGAGAATCTGTGCTTGCAGTCCCAAATTTATTATATTTGGATTTTATGTGGGTGTGTATGATCCTTCCAGGGAGAAACCTCAAGCAACCTCTCTTCTCCTCACCACCTCTGCCTCCAACCCAAACCCACCCAACACACAGAGTCCTACATGCACCACACCACATACCCACACACACACACACACACACACATATACACACACATTCTCCAAAGCAGGGATCTGTGGACCAACTGACCAAAAAACTTTGGATATTTGTTCATTAATCCTTCAACTATACATATATGTTTATCTTCTTATTTTCACATTTTTTTCCAACCCAGTCAATGTTTGGTCACATGCAGTCAAGTGGAAAAACAAAAGCCCAAATACTGATGGACCTTCTCCTTAAGCCACCATTGCTCTTTGCAAAAGATTATCTCATCCCATAAAAAATATGATAGTAATAGCATTAGAGTTGTTGAAGATGCCTTTAAAGACCTGTTCGTTAAAGGCAAAAGTCAAAATGCTGATTCGGTAGAGAATATGTCTTGCCTTGTTTTTCCACCTCTAGGAATGGACCACAATGATTTATCTCTGCCTCTAGCCTGGTTCTCTTTGGGACCAGCAGGGTGCATTTTTAAGACATCTTGTAGGGGTTGGAAGGAAGACTCCCTCACTCAACCTGAAATTCTGTCTAGATAATAGTAATCCTGAAAAGCAATCATGTTTTTACTTCAAACAATGAACGTACCCTCTCAATAGGATTGAAGGCTCTCAGCGTGGTAGGTCCTGAAAAGACACAGATGAAAGACGGTCATCTTCTCTCCCAGATGGACACATGTGGATGGTCGGCACAGTGATTTCTCATGTTCAGCAGGGCAGAGGCACCTCTCTGCTGGAGAGCAGGAGGAGAGGGATGCAGGAAGAGAATCTTGAAGGGAGAATCTGAAATTTTCCCACAGCCAGAAGCACTGAAGTTCTTGCACAAAAGCATGAGAAGTTTGAGAAGTGGTGAAGAGTTCCACCTGGGTTGAGTGTAAGACTCCATCATCTGGACGTCAGCTGAGGCCAGATGGTAAAGAAAGTGCAGGGCATGCAAGGACTTGAAGCTTCATCCTTTAAGTTAGTGGTTCTCAAAGTGTGGTTCTTGGAGCAGCAGCACCACTTGGGATCTTGTCAGAAATGCAAAATTTAGGGCTCCGCCCCAGATCTCCTGAATCAGAAATCCAAAGGCAGTACTCAGAAATCTGGGTCTTAACAACTTCTCCAGTTGATTCTGACGTCATAGCTTTAAGAATCACCGAGTTGGTAACACTGGCTACCCATTAGAGCCACCTGGGGAGATTTTTAAAACTCCAAATTCCCATTTTTCAACCAATTATTAACTGAGTAGGTGAGGCTGGAATGGGATCTGCTTCATGACTTGTGCAGTCACATAGGGCCCCAGGCTCAGAAGGGCCACCCTTGGCTTAATGCTCTGCTATCACTATTTTGAAATTCTTCAGAATCTTTGAACAAGGGGGTCCCCATTTTCATTTTTCACTGGGGCCCACAAACTGTAGCTGGTCCTGGGCTGGACTGTTCACTGTCCCTTCAGAATTTCCCAGGTGACTTCTGACGGTGCCGAGTCCTCAGAACTGCCAGGTTAGGGAACATAGCAGAAATAATGTAATTCAAGTTCGGCGAGACACTGAACAGAATTGCAAGTTGGCCTCCTAGTCAAGATGGATGACTGTTGAGCGAATCATGTTAAGGTTATGTTGATTAAAAAGTAATTGATGATGAATTCAAAAATTGGCTAAAATAAGCTAATAATAACCCAAGGGAGTCCTCCCGGGCAAATTACAGATCTTTTTCTTATTCTGTTAGAAATACTTGTGATTTGGATAAAGATGTGAAAGTAAAGCTTATTTGTTTACAGATGAAACTCTCCAGTAGTACTTAGATTGATAGACTCAAAATACAACTCTCACCAGTGGGGTACTGGGGCCGGCTCACCCAGGCTCACCAGAACGGACTGCACACCTCTCTTTCCAACTTCAACTCAGTGACATCACCATCTAGCTAGAAATCAGCCGAGATGGGAGTATTTACACCACAAAGATCAACAAACACTTAACAGACAAACCACGTACCAGCACACCACTGACTGCCACTACTCTTTACTGAGAACATATTTAGTTCACATTGCATCATTATATGGGCTGCATATAATGATATGTGCAGATGAAATCTGATGGCAATAAGGTTGAATGACTTTCCTAAGGTCCATCAGCAGAGACCAAATGTCAACATAAACACTGTCTGCAGACTTAGGATTTTTCCACAATATGTCCTATCAGTGAGGAAATCAGAATATGAGAGGTCTGTAACAGGCTTAAACATAGTCCATATCCAACAAGACACACAATTCTCAAACATAATGTTCTTGACTTGGAATTAAAAAAAAAAAAACTGCCCAAATGCAAGAGGGGAGAAGTTGGCTTAAATATAGACTTATAAAAGGAGATTAGAGAGACGAGTTGAGAATATACTCTGGTTTGACATGATGCTCATTACGGATTTGGTTTTCAAGCTGGTTGACTCACTCATGAATCCACTGTGTTCCAAGGGCCACAGAGCACCCAGCCATCAGCAGTTGTCTCTGTCCTATGTAATCACCTGTCCCCACCCCATCATCACTCCCAGCCTGTTCTCATCTGTCTTCTGTGCTGTGTTCATTCCTTTGGTTTCAAAGCAATCTCCTTTGAGTGAATATTTGGTCAATTCAAACTTCAGACTTGTTTCAGAATGATTCTTCTCCAGTAGGGTCCTCTCCACTTTTCCTTCCACACGTCCTCAGAGCAGCAGAGGAGAGGATTCTAGCCTTCATGCTGCCCCCTGGGTACAAAGGTCTCTCTGATTCCTAGGTCACCAGTCTCTTTTAACTGATGTCCACCAAGGTGCATCTGGTCTTTAAGATGTCACGCTGACACCTACCATGAAGTCTTCATCATACCCTTCACGGAAGTCAGTTTTCTCCTCTTCCTTCGCCTTCCAGCCCATAGTTCTGTCTGCAACTCTGTGCTCTCCCTGGCCCAAACAAGACACACAAAACTTCTGCCTCCTTAACCTTCTACTCTCTGGCTGTGAGTAACAAGAAAACTGTTACATCCTTCGTCCATTCAGAAAATGCACATTAAAAATCAGTGTGATACCACTCCACATCTATTAGAATGCTTAGCATTAAAAACACACCAGAGTTGGTGGGTCTGTGGATTAACTGGAACTCTCCTACATGGCTGGTGGGAATGTAAAAGCATCACTCCCAAACATGAACCAGCCTTTCCACTTACTAGAATTTTACCCAAGAGAGATGAACGTGTAAGTCCATGCAAGGGCTTGGGCAGAGTGATGTCTTGTCGAAGCTACTGGATGCACAGAGATCAGATGTGGCCTCCTGAGAAGGATCGTGGGTCTGAGGTCATTTTTTCATGGATTCTGCCCAAAAGGATGCTAGTCACAGAGTGCGGATCAGGGAGATTCCAGGGGAGACACAGCATGGTGAGGTGGCAGCCACAGAAAAAGGTGGTAGACATCGCATGGGGGATGATCAGATGTCCAGCAGGAAGCGAGGAAGTGCTCCTGAGGACAATCCTCTGCTTCCAACAGCATTCAGTCTCCAAACGCACAACGAGAGGCCACACTTACTTTCCACACAGAAGGTCCTTGCCTGCAATGAAAATCCAGTTTAGAGGTTTTTAAACACACACCAGACTGGGCATCCTAATTCTCAAACGGAAAGTCCCAGGACGTTCTGTTTCATAGGAGATAACAGAGAAGCCACAGATTCTGCCATAGCATGGGGGAAAACCTTGGGACACGAAAATCAATATACACTTGGAACATAACCCCCGGGTAATACCTGTTTAATGAACTTATCATGCTTTAAAATGCCTCAGAATATAGAAAATGCTTGATCTAAATCATAATGCAGCCATGCGATAGCCTAAAATAAAGATAATTTTTTTATTTTAAAAACTGTGAAATAGACTGAAAAAATCATAATGGCACCTGAAAAAAGTAAGACTCAAAACCCTTTATTCCATAGTACAATAAATGATTCCAATTCTATAAAAATGCTTATAACCATATGTATATATCAATACACCACGAGTGATTTTCTTTAGGTAGTGAGCTTGCTGGTTACTTTTAATTCTTTAATTGTACTTTTCTGTAGTTTGGACATTTTCTGCAATTAAGGCTGCAAAGCTTTCTGGGTTTTGTTTTTAGAGGAGTGATAACAGAGCTTGGTTGTGGCAGGGGTTGGAGCTGGCTGTGCACTGGCTGACCACTTATGGAGGCAATTTACAGGGACTTAATGAATCTACTGACCTCTCACCCACTCACCACAGAGTATCAGTGAAGCCACATGAGGTCACCAGTGATCCAGTGACCAGGTGTCCTCCATAATGTGGGGTCAACAGGAAATGGGATTTGGAAAATTCATGCAGTTTAGCACCTGGGTCAAAGGAGCAAGCAGAGCTTTGGAAACATTTTCTGTGTTCATCTGATGCTCTCAGTGAAGTGGGTATAGAGGGAATGTAACTCAACATGATAAAGGCAATATATGGCAAGCCCACAGCCAGTGGTAAAAGGCTGAATACTCAATAGTAAAAGCTGAATGCTTTTTCTCTAAGATTAAGAACAAGGCACAGATGCTCACTCCTATCTCTTTTATTTAACATATAATTAGGAGTCCTGGCCAGAGAATCAGACAAGAAAAGGAATAAAATCAGAAAGGAAGAAGGAAAACTGTTTCTACTAGCAGATGACATGATATGACACATAGAAACCCTAAGCCTCCACCAAAAAAAGAAAAAGTATTAGAACTAATAAACAAAATTGAGCAGAGGATCTATACAGACATTTTCCAGAGAAGACACGGAGATGGCCAACAGGCACATGAAAAGATGCTCAACATCCCTAATCATCAGGGAAACATAAATGCAAATCAAAACAGTGATGAGACACGTCATACCTGTTAGAGTGGCTATTATCAAAAACACAAGAAGTAGCAAGCGTTGACAAGGATGTGGAGAGAAGGGAACCCTGGCTCACTATTGGTAGGAATGTAAATTGGTGCAGCCACTCTGGCAAACAGTATGGAGGGTCCTCAAAAAGTTGAAAATAGAACCACTGTATGTATGATCCAGGAATTCTACTTCTAGGTATTTATCTGAAGGAAACAAAAACAGTAACTTGTAAATATATCTGCACCCCCATATTCATTGCAGCATTATTTACAATAGCCTAGACATGGAAGCAACCGAAGTGTCTAATAGTGGATGAATGGATAGAGCAATTGTGTTATGTGTGTGTGTGTGTGTGTGTGTGTGTGTGTGTGTGTGTGTGTGTGTGTGTAGTGAAATATTATTCAGCCATGAAAAAGGAAATCCTGCCATTTGCAACAACATGGACCAATCTCAAGGGCATTATGCTAAATGAAACAAACTGTACTGGAGCAATTGAACACCCATGGTTAGGGAGGAAACCCCTCAGCCTACCTAGCTTTCACAACTTATACAAAAATTAACTCAAAATGGATCATACAGTCAAATGTAAAACTGTAAAGCATTTTTTAGGATCTAGGGCTAGATAAAAAGCTCATAGGCTTGACACGAGACACATGAGCCATGAAAGTGAAAATGGATACACTGGACTTCATCGAAACTGCACAGTAGAAGAGAATATTTGCACACACTATGTCTGACAAAGGACTAGAATATGTCAGAACTCTCAACATTTGGCAGTAAAAACTAAAACTATTTTATTAGAACATCTGCAAAAGACATGAAGAGATATTTCACTTACTTGTGGTTACCGGGGGGGGGGGGGTGGGAAGGGATAAATTGGGAGTTTGAGATTTGCATATGTAACTACTATATATAAAATAGATACACAACAAGTTTATACTGTATAAATAGAACTACCATATGATCCAGAAATTCTACTTCTAGGGACCCCCATTGCACAGGAGACTATATTCAAGATCTTGTAGTTACTTATGGTGAAAAAGAATATGAAAATGAATATACGTATGTTCATGTATGACAGAAGCATTGTGCTGTACACCAGAAATTGGCACAATGTTGTAAACTGACTATACTTCAATAAATATATATATATATATATACAGAAAAAAGCTATTCAGATTGCAAAAAATCACATGAAGAGCTGTCCTCCATCTTTAGTAACTAAGGTAATACAAATTAAAACCACAATGAGATAGCACAACACACTTTTCAAAATGGCTAATATTAAAAAAAAATAGTTACACCACATATACTGGTGAGGATAGAGAAACTGGATCACATATATTGCTGGTGGGAATGTAAATGGTACAGACTGCACTCCTGGGCATTTCTTCCCAGGAAATGAAAATTTATGTTCACACAAAAACCTGTACATCAGTGTAGCAGTATTGTTCATAGTTGTCAAAACTGAAACCACCCAGATGTTCTTCAGTGGGTGAATGCCCCAAAAAAAAGAAAACCATGGTGGGTTAATTCATGCCTGGAATACTATTCAACAAGGAAAAGAGCAAACTGCTAACACATGCAAAAGCCTTGGTGAATCCCCACAGAATTACACTAGATGGAAATAAGCCAATTCCAGAAGGTTACATACTTACAATTTCATTTCTCTAACATCCTTGAAATGACAAAAATTACGAATGTGGAGAAGTCAGTGTGAGAAGGAAGGGGTGCATGCTCTCCAGGGTCAACAGGAGGGGCCCCCTCATGGTGATGGAACCATTCTGTCCCCCTAGGACATACCTTCATAAGAGGTTACCTTTGAGGGACACTGAGTGGAATGTACATGAATCTCTCTGAATCATTTCATATGACTGCACATGTATCTTCAATTGTCTCAAAATTAAAAGTTTAGTCAAAGGAAATAAACAAAGATATACTAACAGACAAACAAACACAAATCTACTAGGGGATAAAAGGTGTGGAGAAAGTTACAAAGCTCAGCCTATCCCCCAGGTAACAGGCAAGCAATATACAAAGTCAAAAGTCAATAAATTAGGAAATATCAGTATAAACATATTATCAGTATAAAAGCATGTGACTTTGAAATATGAGCAGCCTCAAAACAATAAGGATCAAAAGTGGTCGTGTCTGAAGGACCAGGCCCTGGCAGGGAAGGGGGTGGGGAGGGAGGCATTTACTTTCCATTATGCCCTTCTCTGTAGAGCTTTGTTAAATAATGTATTTGCATCACCTTAATTAATTTTTAGAATTAAGCTAGTTTAGAGCTGTGTCTGAAGCTGTGACAATTATCATGCATGTGTCATTATGTTCACATTTATCCATAAATGGCTGGATTCAGAGAAGGCTTTAAAATATCTTTTCCATTGCCTCTTCCTGATCGTGGGTCAGACCCTTTGCCAGATCAGAAATGGAAACAAAAGAAGAAGCTTGGCATACTTTCTTCCCTCACATTCTGCTGACTTCTGTTCGTCTCACTTGTGATTTTTATGCCCTGAGTGTTCACAAGGACACTCTCCTCAGTCCTTGCTCCCACCCCTCCTCCCTTCCTGATTGAATAGGAATTAAATCTCACTCTCATTGTTAAGTTCTTCAAGCTTCAATCTTTTCATCCTTCTCCAGGAGAGATCTCCTCTTGAAAAGCCTCAAAACTTTCCTCATTCTGAACCACTTAGAATACAATTTTAAATTAACACAGCAGTTTCAAAATAGAGTTACATCATAACTTCTTCAATAGTAACCCTTCTTTATATTTTTTTCCTGCAGTTTTTAAACATTTTGGGTGGGGGGCAGTAATTAGTTTTATTTATTTAATTATTTACTTAACGGAGGTACTGGGGATGGAACCCAGGACCTTGTGCATGCTAAGCACACACTGTACCGCTTGAGCTATGCCCTCCCCCCAGCCCTTCTTTTTATCACTGCTCACTTCACTCAGGCTGCAAATCCAAAGAGCTATGGAATCCCAGACCCTTGACGAGACGCCGTTTGAGAAGAACATGACCCTGGATGAGGGAAGGAGCCCCCATGAGTCAGAAGCCACTCTAAATTCTTACTCTGCAGGTGGAATTCTAGGACCCAAGTCAATGAGATTTTTTTTAACATAGCATGAAAGCAAACTGAACTGGAAAAAAACAAATGCAGATAGGATGGACAGGGTTGTGGACTTTCTTCGTGAGCAGTGTGATAGGACACAGGTAAAGTTGTGCTGATGGTTCTATAGTTCAAGTCAATTGGGACAGTCAAGTAAGACAGACAATGAGCATCCTGGTTTTTTCTCTAGACAGTTGCACGCTATGGTGAAGGAAGGAGCAGTTCACAAAGTACGACAGAATGCTCAAAATGTTTGCCCCGTTCTGAGGCTTAGTAAGCAATCCTTTGGAAAAGAAATTTGGTTCCCCAGGTACATTCATACCAGGAAAGGGGAGCATAGACACCACAGGGAAAACACTGCCTCTATGGTTTACAAATTTGGGCTTAGCATCAGTGGCTTCCCTTGAATTGCACTACCTCTGTGTGAACTGATAAATGGAATGGATCAGCCTGGGGGCATAAGCACCCCACCCACCAAGACCCTGGCCCTGGAGAGATGCTGCATCTCTAAGGCAGTGACAGACTGTCACCTCCCTGGCATCCCTTTACAACACTTGTACTGAGATGATTTTCTCATCTTAGGGAGATGGGGATGTTAACTTCAAGATGATGCATTGGGTAGGCTGGGGAAGTCCCATTAAAATCCACCATCAGATGGATAACTTTTGGACCACTTTGCCTCAGCAGAACAACTGCTTCTTCACAGCTCATTTGGTTGAGCTTGGAGGCTCTCCATCTGGTTTGGTCCAACTTCAGGTCATTTGATTTTCTGCTGTTCAAAGATCACATCTGTGCACTTGAGGTCCCTCTCAATGAATGCTCCTACCAGCTCTGGCTCCACTGGATACAGTGTTCCTAATCAGAGCTGATGCTTTAATGGCGAGAAAAACAGGCGTTGAGTATTCAACAAATCTATTCTTTGGCACCTCTTTTAGCCTTTATTAAGCCTAATGTGAACAGGGGCAATGCGAGATCTAATAAATACAGAGGACAGGGAAGGTTCTTGTTGGACCGTGGCCAAGCCTGCTTCCCTCATAACAGGGCATTTAATTGCTTGTTTATTGATTACACTGTGTTTGCCATCGCGGCCCAGCTTACCAAGAAGATAACGCTGTGTGAATCCAGTCTTGTCCAAGGGAGTAGGGAGGGCTCGAGGAGTTAACAGGCAAGGAAACTTGATTGTTTTCTTCAAAATATTTTTCATTGAGTATCATTTTTCTCAATTTTATAAGTAAAATTTTTTCAACTATCTGATGTTTGCTGTGAATTAAACTAAGCCTTCAAGTTGGGTGTCTGAGCATGTGGTCGTGGGTTTTTCTCTGTGTACGCATCTGTAGGATCTAATTCTTCTCCCTGATTGCTTGCTGTTTGATCATATTCTCATCCATGTCTTACCCCACAGACTTTTGCAGTATGTAAGTAGTTCCTACGGATTCAAAATGGAAATTGCAATTCTAGAGCATTAAAATCCATTAGCATTGGTGATTAAGAGAGTCACGGGCCCTTGCTTAACATACTTCAAGAAATCAGATATATTCAAATTTCAGGACTATTCAGGAAGAAGATTAATCTCTATTTATAAAGAAATATCCTCATCCGTAGTTAAGTATTTGGAGCTTAATAATCATGTGTTTATTATTTTGGTAGTTTTTAACCAAACATTGGAATGGGTCTATTTTAATACATCATTTATTTAATACAATGACTCAAGCATGTTCTCAACAGGTACGTATTTTACTCCATCCTCCAGGCACAAAGGAAAGAGAGAGACTGGGCTGCTCTGTGCTCAGGAGCCCAAAGGCGTGGACCACTGATGTGTAAGTGTGAAAATACACATGGGCTTCTTGGTGTGCATTTGGTTTTCATTTGCTTGAAATAGTTTTGCAGCCTAATAAAAAAAGGAACCTACTTTTTATATAAGGAAGTTAACTGGCTGCAGTTGGACAGAAAGAGAGTTTTTCATTTTTTTTACTCAGTTATTGTAAGGGCATTAGAGAAAAAAACATCCAACACTCCATTAGAGTGATAATGAAAAGCATTGTCTTGATTTAGTATCTCTTATTATTCATCGTCTAAAATATCAAAGGCCAACACTACATGTGGGCTCATGGTGTATATGAAAGAAGAAAGCATTTTCTAGAAAGCAGAAGCATTTGAAGGTCTTCTGACAGTATAATGTCCCATGCTGTCACAATTCCTTAACCAACCCCTCAAAAAGAAAAAGCAAATGGTCAAGGTTGCTTTTATGCTTAAACCACCATGAACTCTTATCAGAAGGATGCTCGCTTAAGGATTTGGAGTCTAGGGTACCTTCTATGGGAATAACTCAAGAACCAGTTGGAGTCCACAGGTTCGGCACAAATGGGCAGTTACAAGTTAATAACTTCCATTCTTATGTCCATCCTTAGGAGACCACCTCCACGGTAGGGTAGGTCTAAATACTTGTACTAGACGTTCAGCTCCCTAAGGTACCAATGAACAAGTACCATGAGGAGTATTTCCTTTTTTTTTTTAATTGAACTACAGTCAGTTACAATGTGTCCATTTCTGGTGTGCAGCACAATGTCCCGGTCATCCACATACATACATATATTCGTTTTCATATTCTTTTTCATTAAAGGTTATTACAAGATATTGAACATAGTTCCCTGTGCTATACAGAAGAAACTTGTTTTTTTATCTATTTTTATATACAGTGGTTAATATTTGCAAGTCTCAAGCTCTCAAATGTATCCCTTCCCACCCCCTTTTCCCCAGGTAACCATAAGATTGTTTACTATGTCTGAGAGTCTGTTTCTGTTTTGTAGATAAGTTCATTAGCGTTTTCTTTTCTTTCTTTTTTTTTTTTTTAGTTTCCACATATGAGTGACATCATATGGTACTTTTCTTTTTTTTTTCTGGCTTACTTCACTTAGAATGATCATCTGCAGGTCCATCCATGTTGCTGCAAATGGCATTAGTCTATTCTTTTTTATTGTTGAGTAGTATTCCATTTCATAAATATACCACAACTTCTTTATCCAGTCATCTGGAGGTATTTCTTAATTCCTGAGTTCCAAATACATCCCACAACTTGACATTCAGAACCTCCATGATCCAGGTATTGAAAGGCTCGCCCTTTCTCTGCTCAATCAGACATCATCCTGACAGTTGACTTTATTTGAAATAGAAAGTAGATCTCTCAAGAAATAACCACGGAGATCTGAAAGCAATAAGGTAACATTCTGTAGACCGTGTGCATCTTCCTTACTTGGGGGAACCCCAACAACATGAGTGCCTCCACTGTCCCCTTCAGGAGTGTTGTAAATAGCAGAGGAGACAAGAGAGTCTGACACCCTTGGAGAAAACAGTCTACCTCCAAAAAATAACGGCTAGCGGCGAGTGTTCTGTGTGAGGTCAGGCACTTTTCATCTTCCCTCCCATCCTCACAGTGATACCATAAATTAGCTAGTGTTCTCACCTGAGAGGAGCAAATTGAGGTTCAGAGAGGGTAAGTGACTTGCCAAGACCACACAGACTAGAAAGCTGAGGATTAAGATTCCTCCAGATGGTGATTCTAGATAAGGATCACAATCTTCCTCTGTGAGCTTGATTCTCCTCTTTGTGCCTGAGGAAAGGGGGGAAGGACCACCCCATCTTCCACAGAGGGTCCCCCCTGCTCCCTCTGAGACGATTTTCCCGTTTCCCATTAACTCCTGACCCCGCCCAGGTGGCAAAAGAATCACTAAATGGAGCTGAGTCAGGGCAGGAGTTGGGGGAAGCAGATGAGGGCAGGGAACCTGCCCAGTCTTGGAATTCATGTGACGGCTGCGGGGCGCTCCTGGGGTGTTCTCACCTGACCTGACGTCTTGAAGCATCGTCACTGGTGCCCAACACGTTCGTACGCTCCGGGTCCCCAGGTCTTCGGGGAGGGTTCCTTTCCACTGGGATGCCAGTTTGGGGTTTCAGGTGCTGTCATCCACACGTCTTGTGCACAATACTGTGAAATGCCAAGACTTACCAGGAAGAGTGTCACTACCCCCAATGCCCACTGGGCTTCGTGTTTCTGTTTTTATTGGGGGGTTTGTTGTGATCTTATTTCTTCTTCTCCACTGGGATGTAAGCTCAATGAGGGGCCAGATGGCTGGCTCTGTGTTCATGCTGCATCCCCCAAAACTGCACCTGCCACACAGGAGGCACTCAATACCTACTTCTGAATTAATGAATAGATAAATGAGTTTGTCCTGGTGACTAGCCCAGAGAAAGCAGGAACCAAGCTGCTTGTTCTGTGAAAGGCTATCAGTTGGGATAAGCTCCTGGATATGAAATAGCCCAGGTTTTTTTTTTCTCATTCTGAACGCACAGCCCTAGCGTGTCAGCAGGAAACCCGGCTCCAAGTGGTCACTCAGGGTACCAGGATGTGAGGCAGGAGACACCACTTTTCCAGAACTCTTGTCTGGAGGGTCTGGAACCCATAGTGAATGCTCTGGCCTAGAAGCAAAACCCATCACACTCACAAGTCACTGGCCAGAGCTCGTCACATGGTCCCCCTCAGGCCCAAAGGACCAGGACAGGCAAACCACCCACAGCCCCGCAAGGTGGAGAGTTGGAGACACATGGTGAATTACATGAAATGGGACTATGGAAAATACATGGAACAGTAACTCTACAGGCATGGAAGGGCACCATGGAGACCCAGACAGAGCACCATACGGCTGGGCAGTGGTGGATGCAGGCTGCTATGTGAGGTCAGACGGGCTGCGTCCACCTCAGCTTTCGTTGCGAGCAACCCAAAGGCGATGTTCTCGGGGAGACAGCCCCACTATGCTGCCCAGTAACTGAAAGGAAGAACCTGAAAATATTTCTCAGTGAATGAGCACATAAAACAAGTGAATTCTGCAGGTGGAGCAGAAACAGAGTACGGTTGGCCATGGCACCTTCCATGTGAAACAGCGTTGTTTCAGGGCAGGACACGGGGTTCAGGCACAAGCCACAGCCGAGAGCTCACTTTGCCTTTCCCGGGAGTCAGATCTGTGGCTCCTCAGAGTCACAGACACAAGGCTGCAGAAACCCAATATCCTGGACAAAACCAGGCTGCGATCCCGAGTCCTGGGCCGGCTGCCAAGTGAAAACCACCCTCCCATCCTGGGAACTTCCACCTCCTCCGATGGGGGCTGGACCAGGTGCCCCCCGCCCCCCGCCCCGCCCCGCCATCTCTTTCCAACTATGAGATGCTGTGATTCTCTGATCCTGGTTTTGGCTCTCGCGCTGAGTTGTGTTAGGTTGCTGAGGTCATTGTTTATCTTACCACATGGCTGCAGCAGCCTCGTTTTATAAAAGAGGGAACAAAGAACAAGAAAGTTCACCGAGAGTCCAATCTCACACCGTGGCTTACTGGCGAGGGCAAGACGGTGAAACGGGGTTCAGGAAGTTAACTTGGAGTCAACGCATGGGGTTGTCCTTTCTCCACAGCAAACCATCCCACGGTAGGTGCCCACGGGAGGCTTCACACACACCCCTCAGGGGTGGAATTACACATGCCATCTGATGCCGCAAGCCGGGCTGGGAATCTCAAGTTCAGCAAGGCTGCCTGAAAATTCCTCCTCAAGTTTAAAAGGGGAGAGACTCTGAATCCATGCTGCAGATACAGAAGCAGTTTCAATTTGGATAGAAAGCTCCCTCTGCTGGTCCAAAGCTCCTTATCCTTTGCCTGAGAGGAGTCCAATATACTCCAGCTGATGTCCCCATGCAAGGCCATTGGATGGGATCCTTCAGAAGACAAGTGTGGGCTGGATTAGCAACTCTTGGAATGATGGGTGATGCATCTGAAAGGAAAACCAAAGGAAAAAGGGATAAGTGGATTTTGGTCAGGGAAGAAAATACTGCTGATGTAGCCTGAACCACTTCTAAAAAACGTCTTAAAAAAAAAAAATCTGTGCTTTCACAGATTTAATACGCAAACCATCTCTTGCATCCTACACCTCACTCCAACGGAGGCGTTTTGAGCACAGTTGATGGTCTCAAGTAATTTTCTTGGAACTTAGAGTAAATAGGAACGAAAACTTAAGTTCAGTTCAGGAATCTGTCAGCCTGACAGTGTTTATCACGGTGGTGATAGTGATTCTGGCGCGGAGCTCCTGCAGTGTCCAAGGGATTTGGAGGAAAACAATCTGTTTTGTGGTTGAACAGGAGGCTTCCATCACCTGCACTGCTGTTTCAGCAGAGGTCAAAACGTGCCACACACACACACACACACGCATACACACACAGAGCCACATATGCGTCCCACACACACATACACTGTATGCACACAGGTACATACCCTGCTGCTCATAGTCACAACACACACACACTTGTACACACGTACACACCACATACACCCACCCACCCACACACACACACACACACACACACACACAATCAAGCACCTATTTATTTTCCAAAGGTTTCAAGTTAGCACACTCAAATTAAAAATCATGAATTGGTCTGGTAACAACTTCACAGCCCACCCTGGCCTGAAGACTCCGAATTACGCCTCCCTCCCGAGGGGTGTGTCACTCCTGGAGAAGTCATTTCTTAAGAGGTCACCCTAACCTCCGAAGCCACTTGCCGGGGGATGAGGGTGCCAGAAGTCTCTGGTCTAGTGGGGCCAGTTCTGCAAGTAGGCAGACAAGTTGAATAATGACTCGAGTATGGTTTCCAGAGTTCCGACCATTGTCTGCAACATTCCCCTGCCTGCCCTGCTTTCTCCCTGATGCCTGAAATACGGAACATCAACTCCACTTTTTTGGCCTACAGCCATATATCCCTTTTAAGCATTTTTTTTTAACATTTCTAAAACCGATATTTATTTATTTATTTATTTATTTATTTATTTATTTATTATTTATTATTTATTTATTTATTTATTTAATTTTGTGGAGGGGAGGGAATTAGGTTCATTTAGTGATTTTATTAATTTTTTAATGGAGTTCCTGGGGATTGAACCCGGGACCTTGTGCATGCTAAGCATGTGCTCTACCACTGAGCTATACCCTCCCCCCCCCTTTTTTAATTTTTTTTATATATACATTTAAAGCTGAGGAATCGTTCATAGCTAGAGCATGGAATCTTCAAGTTTGGGGCACTAAGAATCTGCTCAAGAGTCTGTTGCAACAGGAACCTGATCCCAGCCTGAGCTGAGGCTGAGGACCACATCCCTCAGTGCCCTGGATGATGTGGTTACAGGCAACCTGTGGAAGACAGCCCAAAACGATGCTTAGAGCAAGAGCCTAAAGCATGAGGTTCTCTCCTAAGAGAGAGAGAGGAAGAGAGGTGGGAGGGGAGCAAGGAAAGGGATGATCCGAAGATAGCAGGCATCTAATCCAAAGAGAAGTGCGGAGGGGGCGACAACACCCAGTGGGAGAAAGCTCCTGGGAAGGAGAGCTTTGAAACTGCTTCCCAGAACCTTGGAGCACCGTTCAGTCTTGCTGAGCAAGGATGCGGTTTTCTGTTGTTAATAATTAGTGGCGGCTCCTCCTTCTTGCCGTGGTACCCAGCGCCGGGCTCTGAGTCAGCCTGTGTGCTAAGCTCCCCATCACTGAATCCTACGGGGAACAACGAATCCTGCCATCTCACAGACAGAGAACTAAGGCTCGGCCACCCGTTGGGGGTTAAGTCACTTTGGAACGAGAAAAAGTCTGCACCATCCACGTGCCCTAAGTGGGAGCTGCTCAGATGGCCACGAATGGAGTCATTACAGTTTTCTCACTGTTTTTCACAACCAACGGGAACTAGGTCTGAAGAGTAAACTGAGTTTTAAAACCCAGAACAATATCCTGTGAGCACCAGGACACCCCCCCCAAATTCATCTTTGATCCCTTCCTTTGAAAGATGAAGAACCTGAAACCCAGATGGAGCAAGAGGCAGGAAGCAGCAGCTCTCACCTGACACCCCACCCCGCCCCACCCCGCCCCGACCCCGCCCCATCCCGCCCCATCCCCGCCCCGACCCCGCCCCGACCCCGCCCCACCCCGCCCCACCCCGCCCCGACCCCCCACAAAGGCTGGACCGAAGCCGGCCCTGATTCTAGGAAAGAGATCGAAATACAAGCAGAGAAGACATGAGTTTTCAATTTCAATCAGGAAATAGGCACATAGCAATATATATAATCCACAATTATATTAATTTTCCTAAAAATACTCACACATCAATATTTTCAATATCTTGTTTCATTTTTTCCAATGAATACATTTATGTTGCTCATGAAAACCAATTCTGCAATTAGACATTTCCAGAATCGAAAAATAGATATAAATCAATTTTTTTTTTTTTTTTTTTTTTTTTTACATTACATTCAAAGCCAAATGGATCAAGTCTTACTCCGAATTTTTCATGAGCAATGTCATGATTTAGGCCGGTCCTCAGGACTGAAGTTTTCGAAGTGAAAGGCCTTCCTTTGCGTAAGTAAATTGGGAAATACTCTGAGAAGCACTAGATTTTCTTGTGAAACGCATGGACTTCATAATCACTATTAAGAGTTGCTTCGCTGTTTTGATCTGTTGAATGGTGAAGCTCATCCCAGAGTTTCTGAAAGGAGAGAGCTGAGTGTGACCTCACAGAAGTGTCGAAATACATCCTTGGTCAAAATACTCCATTTGATTTTTTTTTTTTTTCTTCTTTCACATTGGAAAACTTAGGCTCCTAGTTCAGAGAAACGGTGTGGGTGGTGATTTCCTAGATCCATCTGCCTTCTTGTTAGTTACATCAGGAAGCTTTTTGCTGTTTCTTCAGTGACCTTGTATTTGAGGCTTTGCAGGTGGGTGGGGGTATCAAGCCAGAAGCTGCCTAAGTTCTCGTCCATGACACCAGCGGGCCACCTGTAACCACAGGGACAGACTGTAACGAGGACTTCATAGCACAACAAAGGGGTTGGCATCACAGAGAGCCTGTGCCTCTTGGGTTCAAATTGTAACAACCGAATTCTTCTCGATGAAAATCTGCTCCCCATTCATGCTGCTGCATGACTTAGCTGCCAATATTTCAATGTCTTTTCACAAGCCATAAAGATGTTGAATTGCCACACGTCTGCATTTTTTCCCATAATGTCCTTGTTAGGACCCCATTACCTTTATAAATAATACGATGATATCAAATTGAATTTTAGTTACAGCATAGTTATTAAAAACAGCCTTTGTAACCAGATTTCTGTAAGCTGGAATCCCAGCCTCGCCATTTCCTGGCTCGGTGACCTTGAGCAGGACACTTAAGGCTTCAGGGCCTCATTCTCCTCATCTGTAAAAACTATTATTTGGGAATTGTTGTGAGTTTTAAGTAATTTAATGTAGAAAGATGCCCTTAATATCGCCCCTGGTACATTGGTGGTATCTATAAGCTGTGGCCACAGTTGTTCATCTTTCATGGGGTTCCAGGTGGGAAGGCCAGTCTATGGATGGAACATCTGATCATTTTATCATCATAGACCATCAGCCATAAGACAGGCCTGGTGAGAGATGTCTTGAATAGGCCTTGTACATTTCTCTACCTATAATAAGCATACTAAACCGTGATTATTTTTGTAGAGAAGCAGCAAGTGATCGTGTGAACACTGTCCAGCAGAATTACCTCTGCTGTTACAAAGAGCTCTGCTGGGACTTTTGGCTCAGCCAAAGCTCAGTTTCTTCAGGGTTAGCCGCTACCAGGGAAGTGAGGTTGAGGGGAGGTGGGGACCTATGGACTGGCCATTCCAGACTCTTCTCCAGACTCTATGTCCATTCCAGACTCTTCTACGAGCCTTCCTTCACTGCAGTGGTGAAAAACTAACCATCACATTTCCTGAGCATCCTTGCTAGTAGGGTTGGGCCAGTGATGTGGGTTCCACCTGATGAGACACAGCCATACACAGTTTGGAAGGTGGCAGCCAGGCCCCACGAGGGCAGGGGCCCTTTTTTTGCAGAAGCTGAAGCAGGGATCCCAGTGCCTCATCCCTGATGGTGGCACCGCTCACATTCGACAATCAGCAGTGTTGGTTTCTTCCTTGATCCACTCAAAAATGTCTTCTGTTTGCTCCCCAGGCCATGCAGTCCAGGGCGGTGGTTCTCAACCAGGGTGATTCCCCACTCCCCAGGGGACGTTTTCAGGAACAGCCTCCAGCAGGAAGAAGGGGGGCAGCTGGAACGTCGCTGCCGTCTAGTGGGTCGAGGCCAGGGATCCTCTGAAACATCCTACAGGGTGGCCCTCTACAGCAAAGAATTATCCTGGTCCAAAATGTTGAGAAACTCCAGAACCGCGCAATGTGCTCAACATCTGCTCAGGGCGGGGCTCTTCCTCTCTGTGAGTTGCGTGTGCTGAACCCACGAGGTGGAGAGAGAAAAAGCATGAAATGGGGATTTGGAGAAAAGCATGAGAGCATTATAAGGAGAACAGAAACGTCCTGGGGCGTCTGTATTTGATTACTTTTATTGATCAGTTAGTTGGCCAGCGTTATCTGTTTAATTCAAGGGAGTGATTCTCATTTTTGAATGCTGTTATCTGTGTGGGGCAGTGGGGGAGCGGGGAAGTGGTCCTAATTTGTTCTAAGAGAGGAATGACCCAGGAAATTTTCACTCTTTGACTAAGCTGTTGAAAGGTTCCCTAGACACTCACCATTCAAAGTGTGGTCTACAAATCAACACCACTGGTACCAGCTGGGAGTTTGCAGAAATGAAGATGCCCCACACTGCACCAAACTGCATTCCCACCAGCAGTGTAGGAGGGTTCCCTTTTCTCCACAGCCTCTCCAGCATTTGTCATTTGTGGACTTTTGAATGATGGCCATTCAGACTGGTGTGATGTGATACCTCATTGTAGTTTTGATTTGCATTTCTCTGATAATTAGCGCTATTGAGCATTTTTTCAGGTGCCTGTTGGCCATTTGTATGTCTCCATTGGAGAATTGCTTGGAAAACAGTACGAAGATTCCTCAAAAAAGTCTAAAAATGGACTTACCATATGATACAGCAATCCCACTTCTGGGCATATATTCAGAGAGAACTCTAATTCGAAAAGACACCTGCACCCCAGTGTTCACAGCAGCACTGTATAGAATAGCCAAGACGTGGAAGCCACCTAAATGGCCATCGACAGATGACTGGATAAAGAAGTTGTGGTACATTCACACAATAGAATACTACTCAGCGATAAAAAAGAATAAAATAATGCCATTTGCAGCAACATGGATGGACCTGAAGATCATCATTCTAAGTGAAGTAAGCCAGAAAGAGAAAGAAAAATACCATATAATATCACATATGTGGACTCAAACAAAAAAAATAGGACACTAATGAACTCATCTACAAAACAGAAGCAGACTCACAGATGTGGTGAACAATCTTATGGTTACCAGCGGAAAGGGGGTGGGAAGGGATAAATTTGGGAGTTTGATATTTGCAGATGTTATATATAAAAATAGATTAAAAATAAACAAGTTTCTTCTCTATAGCACAGGGAACTATATTCAATATCTTGTGGTAACCTTTAATGGAATGGAATGCGAAAACAAATGTATGTTTATATATGCATGACTGGGACATTGTGCTGTACACCGGATGCATTGTAACTGAGTATACTTCAATTTGAAAAAGGATTTGAGACTCGATTAGAGTAAAAAAATTAAAAATAAAAATATAAGATGCCCCATTCCATCCCCCGAGCTTTTGAATCAGAATGTGCATTTCAAGGAGATCCCCAGGAGACAGGTGTGAACACTGAAACACACAGCAGGTGTGTATGGATGGAAGAGACAACTTTGAATTGGCACGTACCTGGAAATTAAGTTGCATGGTTCTATTCTGTATCACCCTGGCCAGAAAAAGGCAAAATTGCAAAATCAGGCACACAAATCAGTGTAACCAGCTCTGCTTTGTTTTTATATCTGATTGCCACTTAAGCACCAGTGGCCCAGAACACATCAATTAGTTCTTTCTCCCTCTATTAAGTATTAAATGGTCTGCAAATGAGCTCCTAAGAGGATGCCACTTAAAGAGACCCTGTGGTCTTTTTGTGATGTGAGTCATTCTGCCCTTTATTGTTTCAACTTTGCAAGACAGATGTTTATTTAGATACGAATGTTAGGTGTACTGTGTAGTCATGTAAAAGGCAATCCTATAAGAGAAAGGTTATGTCCCCTTCAGCAAAAATATTCCAAGCACTATCACCTCCCCACCCGATCCACACATCCACATATCCACACGCACGCGCGTGCACACACACATCCACACACATCCACAGCACTGCTCCTTGCCTACCTGCCTTACAGGGTGTTGTCCGTGGCAGCTGTCAGAGCACTTGGCTCCCTCTGCAGGAATTCAGCAGGGGTATCTCCAAGGGGTAAGACCATGTTGTAGGCAAATGAATGACTTACAAACTCTTTCACAGAGGACTAGGGTGGCGTGGGAAATCTCATGGGTTAAAGGAAAGTTAAGGAGTAAATGCATACTATTTACTGTTCCTAAGACAAATTCGAAGGACACTGGAGCAGATAAGTGCTAAGATCCAGTCAAGATCCATCACTTTGTAACCTAAAGAAACATAACTAGTTGTTAGTTTTTATGGCTGAGTAGTATTCCATTGTATAAATATACCACATCTTCTTTATCCAGCCATCCATTGATGGACATTTAGGCTGTTTCCATGTCTTGGCTATTGTAAATAGTGCTGCTATGAACATTGGGGTGCAGGTGTCTTTTTGAAGTAGGGTTCCTTCTGGATATATGCCCAGGAGCAGGATTCCTGGGTCATATGGTAAGTCTATTTCTAGTCTTTTGAGGAATCTCCACACTGTTTTCCACAGTGGCTGCACCAAACTGCATTCCCACAGGCAGTGTAGGAGGGTCCCCTTTTCTCCAGTATTTTTCATTTGTGGAATTTTGAATGACGGCCAATCTGACTGATGTGAGGTGATAACTCATCGTAGTTTTGATTTGCATTTCTCTGATAATTAGTGATATTTAGCATTTTTTCATGTGCCTATTGATCATTTGTATTTCTTCCTTGGAGAATTGCTTGTTTAGGTCTTCTGCCCATTTTTGGATTGGGTTGTTTGATTTTTTCTTATTAAGTCATATGAGCTGCTTATATATTCTGGAGATCAAGCCTTTATCTGTTTCATTTGCAAAAATTTTCTCCCATTCCGTAGGCTGTCGTTCTGTTTTACTTATGGTGTCCTTTGCTGTGCAGAAGCTTGTAAGTTTCATTAGGTCCCATTTGTTTATTCTTGCTTTTATTGCTATTGCTTGGGTAGACTGCCCTAGGAGAGCATTTTTGAGCTGTAACGCCATTTGCAGCAACATGAATGTTCCTGGAGAATGTCACTCTAAGTGAAGTAAGCCAGAAAGAGAAAGAAAAATACCATATGAGATCATTCATATGTGGAATCTAAAACAAACAAACAAACAAACAAAACATAAATACAAAACAGAAACAGACTCATAGACATAGAATACAAACTTGTGGTTGCCAAGGGGGCGGGGGGTGGGAAGGGACAGACTGGGATTTCAAACTGTAGAATAGATAAACAAGTTTATGCTGTATAGCACAGGGAAATATATACAATTTCTTGTGGTAGCTCACAGCGAAAAAAAATGTGACAATGAATGTATGTATGTTCATGTATAACTGAGAAATTGTGCTCTACACTGGAATTTAACACAACATTGTAAAATGATTATAACTCAATAAAAAAAATGCTGGAAAAAAAAGAAACATAACTAGTAACAAAATGTGACAAAATGCTTACCCTCAACCATAATCTTACACAATCCCATTTTCCCCAAGATATCAGTGTAAAAAGAATTTTTCAAAGATAACCCACATCTCACTAAGGTGTGATGAAACAGGTATTCGTACATATGTGTAATGGGGTCACAATATAATATAAAATTTTTATGAGTAATTGGACAATTTGTGTCACCATCTGTAACAATATTTGTACCCTTTAATATAGAAATTCCACATCTTTAGCTTTTTCATACAGAAATAATTCCAAATTCATTTAAAAATCATATGCAATAACCTATTTATTATGGTGTTATTTATTAATCAGAAAAATGGTTAACAACCTAAATTTCCAAAACAGTGCATTTAAATATAATTATAATAACTATGTAACAACATAATGTTTATGACATCATGTCAGGTTAAGGAAAACCCGATATTGAAAACGTGTAAACGGTACTTTCTGAGATTTCATCAAGTGTAGAAAGAAAGCAAAATGCTCACAATAATCATATAGATGATGAGATGATCATTTATTTTTTGTCATTATTTTCTAAAAGTATTATGCAATTTGAATATGCTATTTTAAGACAAAAACAAGTCTTTCTGAAGGAATCTTAAACAGATTTCAGTGACCATTAAAGAAATTTCTTTAAGCATTCATGTAACAACACTGCCTTAGGAACTTAACATTAAGAAAAAAAAAGTCCTTGCCCTTAGTCGACTAAACCAAGAATACAGTGTAACATATGTGTACTTACCTCTGTAGTATACACATATATGTGTGTACATAGCTCTGTAGGGATCCAGTAGAGGAAGCTAATTCTGACTGTTAACAGTGAGCCTCAAAATATATTATCTGCTCATCGATGACAGTGACACACAAGAATGCTTCCAATTGCATTCATTTCGTCCTTTGTGATCTTTTTTTTTTTTCTCAAAACGCACAAGAGTGCTGGTCACAAGCCTGATTTCATACACAGATGGTTACATAAGCAATCGTCTTAGTTCTTCCTCTGGGGATTTCTGTCAATGTGAGAAAAAGGGTCCAAGAACAGGAGCCTGGAAAGTTAGGAATCTCTGCAAGGGATTGGTGGAGACTAGAAAGATAAAACAGTTGCGGAAGAGGGTGCCTTCCCAGAGGGGAATAAACATGACCAAACAGGATCAAAGATGGCGCCATGTTGGAGACGCTCAGAAACCCATCGTGTTCTCCGGGGCTTTTTCATCTGGAAGTCGCCTTTCCAGCCAAATGCTTATGAAATGGACTCTTGCCTGGTTTCATAAACTGAAGGCTTATTATATGCTTTGCCCCTAATTTGTCAGGAGATGAGAAGTGGAAAGGCATTTACCTTAACCAATTTAAAGACAGAAATTATTTTAGACCTTGATCTAATGGCGAAAACCGGACCAGTGAACAGCTCATCTGTTCCTTGTTTTAACTTCTTCCTCATTATGTGTTTTCACAGCGGCATGATGCTTGATTTAATCGGAAGTCTGGTATCTAATTACTATCAAGGGTTAAAACGATCACCCCCCCCCCACTTACTGCTTTAGGGTGTGGGGTAATAGTCTATGTTACCGTGTATCTGGTTCTGCACTAGGCTCTTTACAGGTTATCACTAGGCTAGAAAAGATCATCTATTTTCATCTCCGTAAAAATGCATTTGATGGATATCATTGATTCCATGTTACAGATTCAGAGACTGAGGCTCAGTGAGTTTAAATACCAGAACTTGGCTCAGGGCTAGGAAGTGGCTGACTTTTCTGTATGATCCGATCCTAAGCTATCCACATACTTGAGGAGGGGGACACTGTAACTGTTTTACAGAAGTATTCCAGCGAATGAACAGCAAAAGGATTGGAGTATCCTTATTTTGCAGCTGCTCACTATTAATGAATCTAGGCAATGAATGATCAGACAGATAATTTGCATCTAACCAAGCCTGTAACTCTATAAACTCTCAACAGGCATTGCAGGTGATAGGAAAGCATGTGAAACAAAACCACCGGAAGCCAGTAGCAAAATCAAAACTGTGGGAAATCCTCCGGGATGAAAAACTCAGTTTATTCAACAACAACACAACATATAAGAGACATAAAAGAAATATCAATGCATCACAATGTATGGACTATATCTCGATTGTGATTAAAACAAGCTATTAAAAAATTTACAAGACAATCAGGAAACCGTGAACACTGACTGTGTATTTGACACCCAGGAATATTAAGGACTCGATGTTAATTGCTTGGGTGGGATGTTAGTGGCACGATTCTCTGACCTTATAGAGGTACCTAATGAAATAGATCAAATGAGGTTTGGTCTGGATTTTGGTTCAGAGTAACACTAAAGAAAGTATAGTTGGAACAAGGTAATTGCAGGTGCCTATGAAATTCATGTACAAATACGGATCCGGTTCACTCTATTTTCTCTATATATGTTTGAAATTTTTAATAAGAGAGCTCGAGAACTACTATAAAATAGCGCCTTCTCCCCCTCCCACACTTGCTGACAAATGATGTTTCCTGATCCTGTAAAACAGAACATAACGCAGTCTGGAACTTACTGGCAAATTTAACTTTCTTCAGCTTCAAAGATGACCCGGGACACGCGGGCCACTCTGGCAATGTCTGCATTGTCTTCCTACGTATCTCTAAATTGACACTAACTTTCCTTGTGACGCGGGCCATGTCCAATGACCAGATTTGGTGGTCTTGTCAGAAGAGGGGTCACCCATTTGGTTAAAACCTGGTTCTGGTCCCGGCGCCGTGGCCGCGATTATGAGAAGGGAGAATAGATACGCAGAAAAGGCCTAAAGCGCCCCCGTGTGGCCAGTGCTGGTTAAAACAAGCCGCGCCTTTCTTAACGCCCCAAAGTGGCGGGGACCTCCTTTTCCCTTCCGATCTAAGACGTACAGCCAGAGATCTTGTAAGAGCACTCCCTTTGCCAGGTCTGATACTCTCCTAAATGTTAATCCTGATCGCCCATCCTGATAGTGATCAAAAACAAATCACTTTTCTTTGGAAGAGAACAACTGAAGAATCTTCAATCATGGTATCTCTAAAAGGGTCGGCGATTCGGGGTGTTTATGGTCTTAGGCCTTCATCTTCTGCAAATGCCTTAGGTGATTTCCACTAAACTCTTCGGCATAGAAAAGGGTGTCGACACTTTGTTGTGCTTTGTAGTAAATTATTCCTGTGTCCAAACAGAAAGGGAAGAATCCTTAAAAAATTAAAACGTGAAGAAGTGGCTTTCTCTGAGAGGGCACTCCATCCTCAAAGTTAAACGGAGCAGGCTCAGGCGGCAGAGAGAGCGCGGCTTGGGACTAAGAAAGGGCAAGAGGGATGCACGGCTCTTGACTCGATCCCCAGGGCAGCTCCAGGGGGCCAGTGTTTCCATCTCTGTGTAGAGAGGCGGTGACTGGCCCGGGGACACGTGGCCAGCCCAGATTGATTTACCACAGCCATCTCCTTTCTGTTGCTCCTGCCTGGCGAGCGGGTTATGACCACCCTCAGCCTCCATTTCTTTTCCTGCAAAATCAGAGCATCTGGGCTAGACGATCGTAACGTTCAAAGGCTAACCCTTTAGCATTTCTCTAATGGATTCACTTAGTAAACACTGACACGGTTAATACCACGATGAGAAGCGCTGGTACTGGGGGTGTGGGTTCCACCCAGGTCCCCCTTAGGGCTGTGGCACTGATTACCCCATATACTCAGTGTTGGAGGACGGTGAGTACAAAGATTCTTTGCTTGACCAAACTTTGATCAGGCTCCCAAACCTTCTCCTAAGCCCATCTGTGCACTTCCTTGCAAAATCCAGTTTTAGCAAGAATTTCTCACCCTTGATATCCCATCAGGTGCCTCAGCCTCCACCATCCGATCACCCTGGTCTGCCCCCAGCAAAGATCCTGTTCCGTTGGCTTAGCCAGAATCCCCCTCATTCCTGACACTTCCTCTCAGTCACTGTCCATCCTCCGGCCCCCACTCTGCTCCTTGGCTATAAATCCCCATTTGCCCTCACTGTATACGGAATTGGGCCTGGTTCTAGCCTGAGGTCTCTTCTCCCCTTTTGCAGCAATCGTGAATAAAATCTGCTTTGACACCTTGCTGTCCAGCCCTGACATGAGCATCTCCCCTCAAATTGCTCTGCGCCAACCGGAGCCTCCGGCCCAAAGTGGTGTCCCTCTTTGGGAGCAGATGACACCAGGGACCCAAAGAAGGGCACAGGGACCCGGCCCCGATGTCCCACTTGGGCATTTCTGAAGGGCTGCCCCTGTGCCAGGCTCCCCAGCCTCAGTTGTGAGTGCATCAGATTCTAACTAGTCCCTCTGCCCAATCCTACTTCCTTCACTCCCCGCAGTGTTGACCCCAAGGCACCACCCCTCCAAGGGACTGCCTCAGGCCCGGAAACTTCCATCTCAGAGGGAACCCATCAAAGGCAGCACCGAGGGCATGAAAGCCAGGCTACCGGGTCCAGGAGCCTGGGGTCTTAGACCTGTATCTCCCTGGCAGGGGTCTGCATCTCCCAAGTGGGAGTAATACTCGGGTGTGAAGTTTCTCGAAAGAATTAAATAGGACCACATTGTAAGGGGGCGAGCACAGGAAAAACAGCTCCATCCCTTTTTCGTTCTTACAGTATGAGGATTAGATGATTGATGATGACAGTGATGATCATAATGATGGTGAATGGAAGTGAATGGCTGGGGGCTCCACCCCATCGGATTAACGATTTCTATGCTATCAAAATGAGATCTAACCCAGTGGTTCTCCAGTAGTGACGCATAGCAGGACCCCTGGGGAGATGGAGGGGCCCAGAGGAGTGAGGGAGCTGAGTGCAGAAATGCAGATACTCAGACCTACATGTCTCTCCCAGTGGGTGCAGACAGCCAGGGTGATGCGGGGGTCCCTGGACTACCCTTTGAGAAGATTGTCTCACGCACATGCCCTCCTCCGGCTGAGACCACCTGAGCCCACCTGCAGACTCAGCTGCCCCGAGGGTCTAATCCTGACCCTAATCTGAAGGCATCACACTGGTGTTTCCATACTGCCCACCGACAGACAGCCTTGGGTTTCATTCTAGAAAGTGGGCTTCCACGTGATTCCCAGGCTACAGTAAAGAGAAAATGCCCTAGTTGGCAACGTAGTTAAGGACCTTAACAGGGTGCAGTCACTCGAGAGTTCACCTATGCTCATTCTCTGAGATCCAGAAATCCCACTTCCGGGATGTGCCCCACGGAACTCTCCTGGGTCCGTTCTTAAGCACATCAGGATGTTTATTCCAGAGTTATTGGCAGTCATGGGAAGTTGGAGGTGACCTGGGGTCCAGCCCAGGAGAACAGAGAAGTAAATATGATGGATGCATTTAGAAGCGATAACCCAACGTGACTAACTGTATTCTTAAAAGAGCACTGAACGAAAACATTAGGAATGAAAACAAAAGCCTTCACATAATTTTGGTCATATTTCCTAGAAATTCATACACACGGCAGACAGCATAGCGGAGTTCACCAGGAGTCCCACGGACCATGAGAAGGGTGATGTGGGAGGGACCCGGTCTTACCAATAATGAGCTGCAAGATTAATATTTCCAATCATTGCCATGAAAAAAACCCCAAAGTTTGTCATTCTGGTCTGTTTCTCTCCTTCCCACCTTGTAACACTGGTTTCCAAACGATCTAGTACATCAAACATCGTCTAGAGAGGTGATGAGGAAAAGGGACGGTGGGGAGAAAAGAAAAATAATTGATTGGTTGATTAAAATAAACCAAGAAAAGGGTCCCACAGGGACCAAGATGAGAATGACTTGAGGAGTGTGATCAGCACTTATCTCTGTGTTCGTGGCTGGAAAGAAGAGATGGGAGGAAGGAGGGAAGACACAGTAGGGGTATTGGACCCCAGGATACTTGAATCCCGCCTCCAAGCAATGAGAGTTTACTTAACCTCCCTGATCTGGTTTCTCCAGCAAGAATGGAGAAACACCCGCTGTGCACCGCCCTTGTGGTGGTTCAGGGCGCCGACTCTGGAAAGCATCTGGTACTTGGTAGGGGTCCAGCGTTAGTTACCATCTTTCTTCTTCTGAGCCTGGGCCACCGCCTCCTGCTTCCGGATCCTGGGTCCCTGTCTAGCCAACCTACCCAGCGAGACTCAGAACAGGCTCCTCCCAGCGTGGTCCATGGCCAGGGAGTAGGTGGGATTCAATGCACACAAATGATGTCTTCCGCCACCGCAGCAGGGTGACCTCTGCTGGGTGCCCCCGCGCCCCCGGCCATCCCACTGCTCTTTGCAACATAAATGACATGGGTGTCTCTTTCCAGGCTACCATTCAACCTGCATCAGAAGTATCTGGGGTGGTTTTATAAATGCAGATTCCTGGGTGTGGAGCCCAGGAATAAACATGTTTAGCCAACTTTCCAGATGATTTTTGATGTACTGTAGAGTTTGGCAACCAGTGTTAGAGATTGGGAAGGAGAAAAATAGACTAGAATTACAAACATTGGGGTTTTTTTCACCCAAATGTTTGAAAAATATTGATTTTGCAGCTCATTTTTTTGCATTCTTTTTTATTAAGTATAATCGGTTACATTGTGTCAGTTTCTGGTGTACAGCATAATGTTTCAGTCATACATATACAAACATATGTTTGTTTTCATATTCTTTTTCATTATAGGTTACTACAATTTATTGAATATAGTTTCCCATGCTCTACAGTATAAACTCGCTGTTTTTCTATTTTATATATGCTAGTTAGTATCTGCAAATCTCAAACTCCCAGTTTATCCCTTCCTGCCCCCTTTCCCTGCTGGTAACCATAAGTTTGATAAGAAATAATTAAAATATTATATAAAAAGCAACACTGGTCCACAGTCCTTTATCTGAAAGTCTAAAGACCCACAAGCCCTTAAACCACATCAAAACACTCTCATGTGGCAAAAAAAAAAAAAAAAAAAAAAGCAAGAACAAAAAAAACAAACCTGGACTGAACTGAGAAACTGTATTATATCCTTTACATTCCCGATTTAATGTGACTTTTTTATCTTTCACTGCTGAAATATTCATGTGTTTTTTTAAAAAAGAGCACTGCCCAGATGCCACTGGAGGATACAGAATATGAGCAATTACGCTTTTTCCTAAAATCCAAAATATTCTCAAATCCAAAACACATCGGACAGCCCTGATTGGAGGTGGGGTTGTGGGCTTGTACTAAGAAGATACCACATTGGTGTATAATTTGTCAGCTGGGCTGTATTACACCTTGATTGATCCTGGGTTCTCCCCATGCCTTTGGAAAGATCAGGGGCCCCATTATGGAAACAGTCACCTGGAGCTGTGCTTTGAGAAGCTCCTTCAACCCAGCGACCTTGTAGTGTGTGGATTCCCCTCCTTTGGTTTGCACACCTGTCGGTGACACCTGTGGGCTCACTTTTATTTTCCGCTGAGTCTCCGAGAGAATGTGGCCCATGAGAGCTTTCAAAACATTTTCCCAGAGCTTATCAACTGTCCTCAGCAGAAGGCACTTTCTATAAAACCAATAGGAGAGCAACCCACTGCCCTCCGCCTTGGGCTTCTCAGACCCACAAAGCTAGAATGTCAGGTGGGGAGGGAGGCAGCAAACCTGAACACTGCTCTGTCTGCTCTCCGCCCCAAGGACCCTCGCTTTTCCCCGGTGGTAACACTCCTTACGGTCCATCCGTGCCCTGGGTTGGGGATTAGGCACGCTCAGCCCTTGGTCTGAGCACTAACTAGTAAAAACAATACAGATCAGTCCAAACGTGCCTTTTCAAAGGCAGGCCACCTCCCAAGCAGAATGGGGGAGAAAGAAGGCTAAGAAAGGAAGTAAATGACCAAACAGAAAAGAAAACAGACTCTAGTTAATCTGAAGAAAGACCATGTGAATGGAAGGGATGAAATGTTAGAAAAGCAGGGCAGGGTTCAGGATTTGCCTCCCATTCCCCTCAGGGGAGCAGTGGGAGCAGTTGCAAGTGCCCAGGTGTGGGACAGTCAGTCTCTGAATTTAAAAAAAAAGTTTCTTCTGTATAGTACAGGGAACTATGTTCAGTATCTTGCAATAACCTTTAATGAAATAAAATATGAAAATGATGTCCATCAACAGATGACTGGATAAAGAAGAGGTGGTATATTTATACAATGGAATACTATTCAGCCATAAAAATGACAACATAATGCCATTTGCAGCAACATGGATGTCCCTGGAGAATCTCATTCTAAGTGAAGTAAGCCAGAAAGAGAAAGAAAAATACCGTATGAGATCGGTCATATGTGAAATCTAAAAATAAAATAAATATGAAAACGAATATGTATGTATATACATGACTGGGACATTGTGTGTGCACCAGAAATTGACACATTGTAACTGACTATACTTCAGTTAAAAAAAAAAAAAAGACTAACACATGAGATTCTCTGTCGTTGTCATCTGGTGTGTTTTGATGGTGGTAATTCTGCCCAGGCTTTGGCCCTTGCCACAGAAGAGACTGAATTTACAGATTTATGGTATTGAGACCCAAACCCAAAGAGATGTGACAACCGCCCCTGGGGCCAAGCTGCCTTCTTTACTGCATCAGGAACCACCTACCTTGGTCGGATTTTTCAGTGCACTCCCCCGGGGGCCTTTCTCGAGGTCTTACTGTTTTATTTTTGTTTTTAAAGCTCTTTAATGGATTTCCCATCACCTTCAGGAGTACAATTCAAATTCCTTAGCATAGCTTGGGAGATCCTTCCAGATTTGCAACCCCCCTGTATTTTTTTATTCACTCATTTACATACAATATGAGCCAATCTTACCAACCTATGAGTATATGTGTCTATACAGTGGGCCAGATATATTATGCAACTCACATACTGAGTTTCAATCTTTTTCATTGAAGTATAGTCAGTTTACGATGCCTGTTAACTATGAAATCTTGGTTAAAACAAAGAAAACAAGGGTATTTTCAGGACAGATTTGGATTTTCAAACACGGGATCTCTATTACTATTACAATGTTTTTAAATATGACAGGAATTTAGAAATTGACAGAGCCGTAGGAACCTATAATTAAGAGACTAAAGGAGAGGCATCTTTCCAGGGAGTTTCTGTATTAGGAAAAAAAAAATCTAGCTAAGTCTTAGAAAAAACAAACCCTTGTCTAGATAGTCATCTCAAGTAAACAGGAGGTGTCACTTGGTGAAGTCTTACATTCTTGGTGAATTTCCTGACTTGAAGACACATTTTTATAATTCGTGAAGTGCCTATGTGTTTTTTAACTCAAAAATCTCCGGAGCATGTGTTCCCATCCTGCCTGGTTATACCTATATTCAGCAGAGCTGTCTTAGTGAGCAGGAATGATCGAGGAAAGCCCGCCCTTAGTTCCAGCCACCTGGCCAACGACTTTGTTGCTGTGGGTTTGTCACTGACCCGCCCAGGCCCCCAGCTTCCTCCCCTGAAAACTGAGCCGACAATACTGAACCCCTGAGCGCCTTGGCTGTACATCCCACATCTGTTCCAGGGAACCGTCTTCACTGGTGACCCGCGGTGTAGCCGTGACTTCTCTGTCCCTCTCCCTGAGAAGTGAACCAGGTCAGGGGAGCGTGGAGAGACCCTGGGGAGCAGATAGGACTCTGAACAAGCTTTGAGAAAATGCTTCAAAAAAAAAGAAAAAAGCACGGAAACAAGAAAAGCCGCAGAGGGTAATGATGTCACGTGACACAAGGGACTTTGACGGATGCAGAAGGAGAGACCGGAGAAAGGAAAAATGTCCTTGGAGGAATGTGTGTTCGGCTGCTTTCCCAAAGCCATGGGCAGTTGCAGGAATAAAGAGACAGCTTTTCACAAAGCAGTCCCCATCAAGCCCAGCGATGCTCTGGGGCAGGTCATGATGTTCGGGGACAACTGGGGTGGAGCAGTGGCCCGTGAAGCTCCCTGGTGAGGATCTTCAAGAGGCCCACTCAGAATGCCCAGTCTGGCTCCTGCCTCCTCTCCATGACTCCAAGGGACCGCGGGACCTGATGGGAGACTCGGGTTCACATGTAGCTTAAGATCTGGTGCCTGGTTCCTCAGACGCCCTACTCAAATACTGTGATCAGAAAGTTGCTGGTGGGGAGCTCCAGGATGTAGCGATGTATTTTCCCAGGTGCAGGATGGGATCAGAGCAAAGAGAAACATGAAACCTTTCCACAGAGCACACTGGGCTGCTCATGGCAGGGACATCTCCAACCAAAGGGTTAAAGGGTTGCTATTATGTCTGCAGGGCAAGACAGGGCCCCCAACACCCCCGGAGACCCCGGAGAGGGATCAGATGCACATCAGAGCCTGGGGACGTCCAATCATCTTTCAAAGGAAAAATAAAGTGCTCGTAAACCAAATTCCCTCACTCACATTTCCTGAATATCTAACCCAGATGGCTAATGGGTGAGCCACTTCACAGAGCCTGTCTTCATGGCTTTTGCCTTTCCTTTTGTTTATTTAAAGATGCCTGGAATAATCTTTCTGCAAGCAGTCTTCTCCGCCACAATCAACCGGATCAACTAACAACTTCACAGGCTGAGGGACGGAAGGATCGGTTTGAATAAATTATTTTTGGTAGAACAACAATTCTAAATTCATTTGAAATGAATTTGTAGGGATTTCTTTGAATGTGTGTGACAAAACAAACAGTCTGGGATGTTAGCTCCCTTTCCAGTAAAGTGAAAAATATTTAATAATCACAGGAACACTTATTTCCTAATATTACACATTTTATGGAAAATAGGTTGTTACTTTGAGGCAGGACCGCAATATTTCAGCCCTTTTTAATGGTCTTCTAAAATTTCAAGGGAAGAAAGCTAATAAAACTTTCAGAAATGTGCACCCACTGGTCCTTAGGGTGGTGGTGGAGTCTGTTTTCAGGAAAGCCCTTGTTTTATCTTTGGTTCAGCCTCATTATCACAGAGATAAAAGGCAGATACACTCTTGGCATCATCAAAAGGCTGATTCCCTCCAAAATTGTTCTGTTCCACAATGTAAAACATCTTCTCTGAAAAGGAAAAGGTAACTTGCTAAAGAAAAAAAAAAAAAACAGGGAAAAGGTACGTGTCTACAGAAAATAGACTTTCTTTTTTTTCCCCCCCTATGGAGAAACTGGCCCTTTGCTCTGGGATGTCTGAAGGCAGGTTTCCGGTGCTGAAATGACTGGTACCCAAGATGCAGGTGTTTTCATGGGCGCTGGGATGCGGGAAGCTGATTCCCAGGCAACGTCTGTGGAGTCTGTCCCTTTTGTGATGATGACGTGGCATCTGAGATGAAAGAAAGTATCCAGAGGGATGGATGACCCAGAGGTGGACAGAGAGCATCCTTGAGGATGACACAGAGGCTCTTATTTTATGTATTTCTATAAAGCTTCCCTTTCTGTCCCTTGGATGCTGCTTCTTAAAGCCCAGTGTATCTCTGAGCCTGGACCATTGGGCCCCTTGGGTGAGAGAGGCCACCAGGTCCAACAAGGACCCAGGAAGGGTGCCAAGGGCAGGACACACAGGAGGATGGGCTCACTGCCCTGGGAGGGCGGCCCAGTTGCTGCCGCCAGGAAAATGCTCTGGGTGCTGGGAAGGGTCCAGACCCCAGGCGGCCTCAGGGATGTACCCAGGCAGGAGAAACTGCGAACTAGACTCAGGAAGAGGAGGGGATGGAGGGAGAGCTCAGAAGTCATGCCCCGTCTCCCTCCCTCACATCTCTGCCTCCCCGAAACATACTCACAGACAGGACAAATTTGGAGGGGGTACCCCTGCCCAGCTAAGGAAGGATGGAGGGGAAGGTGGGTGATTAATGAGTGTTGCACTGGCTAAAGTCACGGACGTTATAAAGGCAACACAATATTAATTATCAGTGGCCGGAGCAGGGTAATTCACGGCAGTGGTACCTCCAGCCCCCAGCTGATGCCTCGAGTGTTTCTACCTGGGCACTGGAATTGAGTTGCTCCCTGATTTGAATTTGAATTTTTTATTTCCTAATCACCGTGAACTCTTTAGAGAAGCTGATGTTTTCAGAGAGAATGAATTTATGCTCCAGTCTTTTAAAAAAAAAAATCATAGTCTTTTATCCTGTAGTTTGCCTTTCGGCAGCCAGACATCTTAGCTTGGATTTTGCTATGATTCTGAAGGAGGCAACTTTTATGTTCTATACTTTTCGACTGATAAAATTTCTTCAATACGACTTTGTTTCCTCCTTAATGAAAATTCTCTTCCTGAATGGAAAATTTATTCTCCATGTTGCTGGGTTTGCCTTAAGTCCCATCCCTGGCTAAGCACAGAGCATTTTCGTCATTTAAACCACTGTTTGGATAGATTTGAGCAAAGAAAAGCAAGGATGGTAAGAGAAATTACTTTGGAAATTTAACTATGTTAAATTATGGGTGGACGATTGTGTATTTCTGTTGATCAGTTACAGGAAAGTTTATTCCCCTTCCCGGGACGCATTCAAATACAAGCGCAAATCATGCAGGGAAAGTATGTTCCCCACATTCAGTACATCATGCAGTTTAAAAAGCTAAAGCTCTAAACATTCTTAGAAACAGTGAACTGTACATACATGTAAATTTTAAAATATGTGCAGTATATTGTGTATACATATTTGCATGCAATATATTGTATATGTGCAGTCAAATTATAACAATTCTACCTAATAAAACTGAAAAATGAAAAAAAAAAAAACCAAAAAAGAAAAAGATACATCACACAAAGCAGAAAGAGTAAAAGGGCAGAGCTGAGACACCCAAGCACCGTCTTAAGAGGCAAAACTGAATTTACTTTCTGGTCCCCGCTCACACAGTGCCCGCTTGTTCTTCTTTTGTAGACTAAGATCACAAGAATCCTCAATGGAAGAAATGCCAAGAGGACTAGAATCTCACCAGATGGTGGCATTAATAATGGAGCAAACTAGACCTGATGACAAAGACATCACGTCTGAAAAATGGCACAAAGAATATAAATACTGTGAGATGGCTGCCCCTCCTCCACCTCCCAAATTCCACCTACTGCCAAAAACATTCATTTCTCTCACATTATTCACGGTAGAATACGGAACACAGAATCACGCATCACACCCCAGACTGGTCTGCTGGTGACCCTGTGTGATTCACTCCTTTCTGTCATACATGCCTTTAAATAATAAATTGATGGTTATTAAAATCACAGAATATTCAGCTGGAGATTATTTTATGCATATTACCACTTTGATTCAAAAAAGGATTTCAGGTGGTTTAGAAAGAGAGAAGAAAAGAGGGTAAACAAAGGCCAGGACTTGCCTGGAATCAGAACTGGAGTAAATCTTGAGGAATTAATGCCACGTAGGTCTCCTCGTCCCGTCTGGGTGGCTCCAGTGTGCGTGGCTGAGGAGGGGCTGCGTCATCGCTCCCACCGCCGTCCACCCCAAGGGCTCACGTGTGGTTGGAAAGAGGTGAAACTCAGAATGAGCTGACAGGTGGCAAGATGCATAGATGTGGTCAAATGGCCCTGAATCTGGGGACCAAGATCTGCTCGTACATCCTGGAGTCTCTGCTTTTGTTTTTGTTTAATTGGCGTGTAGTCGATTACAATGTAGTGTTAATTTCTAGTGTAGAGCATAGTGTTTCATATATATTCCTTTTCATATTCTTCTCCATCATAGGCTATTACAAGGTATTTTTTATTGAAGTGTAGTCAGTTTAACAATGTTGTGTTAATTTCTGGTGTACAGCATGACAGATCAGTCATACATATACATACATTATACGTTTTCATATTTTTCATTGTAAGTGACTACAAGATACTGAATATAGTTCCCCATGCTATACAGTAGGACCTTGTTGCTTATATATTTTATATACAGTTGTATCTATAAATTCAGTCTTTGAATTGTTTGTCATCCATGTTGAGACTTCCTTCCCAGGGACAATTCTCCTGCCCACAATAGTCCCAACCTCCCCACATCTCCACACCTCGCACCCCCTCAAAATACACAGACATATAGGAAAGATATCCCAACCCGTGTGCTCCCCATCACAGAAATTAAAATAACCCTCATTAAGGTGGTTAGGGTACCTAACACCTGTCCTGTCCTGGGAGGCACGTGGTCATGGAGTGTCATTCTCAGGGTCCTCTACTTGCCGAGTCTGACTCATTGCCAGAATCGTTACCAGGAGCCAAGGAAAGGGAATTCATTGTTTTAGGATGCAAACAAAAATCAGAAGGAATTGAAAGTCTCAAAATGAAGCCTAGTTGAGGTGCAAAATAATAGAGCGTCAAGTGATGCAGAAGAAAATGTTCCGGAAATGTGTGTGTGTGTGTAGCATGCGTAGTAAATACAAATGTATAAATTATTCCAAAAAGAAATTATCAGCATGAAAATGAAAAGAAATCATATGTAAAAAGTGTAGAAAGTATAAGCAGCAAGAACTGACGGTTACTTTATTTTGTTCCAGATTCTGCTTTAAATGCTGTACATATAGCGTCTTATTTCATTTTAATCCTTACTAACAAACGTATAAGATAGATACAAGTCTTATTTTTATAGATAAGGGAACTAAACTTGGAATTAACTGCCATAAAAAAATTCCTTTTCATGAGGAGGGTATAGCTTAAGTGGTAGAGCGCATGCTTAGCATGCACAAGGTCCTGGGTTCAATCCCCAATAACTTCTCCAAATATAAATAAATAAATAAACCCAATTACCTCTCCATAAGGAAAAAAAAAATTCGTTTTAGAGCTGAATACTGAGAGATATCTAGGTGAAATAGGGTGTCTGTAATTTATTTAAAAATATTTCAGAAAAAAAAAAACCTAAAGTAAATAGTGCAAAATAATAAAACTTTCTTTTTAAATCCAGGTGCTGGGTACACAAGTGCTTATCATCTATTCTGGTTGTTTCTTCTGTACTTTTGAAAATTGTCTTTATTGCTTCTCTCCTATTTTGTCTATTCTTCCTTTGGGGGACAAATAAACCTAAACATCCGTTAGAAATATTTTCTGGTACTTGTAATGAAAAGCCAGCTGCTGTGGCTTAACTCAATCGGGGTTTTAATTTTCTCTCAGCAGGGGGTCCCGAGGGAAGCTCCTGTCAGCAGGAAAGTCTGCGACGTCCCCTTGGACCTCCTCTCATCCTCAGAAAGTCATTTTATTCGGAGTGACGCAGTGGTGATTCCCCGACTCCACCGTTTCCTTACAGCAAACCTGGCCATCACCCATGTTAACTCAGGAAAATCGATGGAGGACGAGGCAGCATTAATAGACTCCCATCCGTGTCCCATGGGCAAGGACTTCAGCCCCTTCTGGATGAAAGCAAGGCTGGGAGAGCAAGGATTTGGGTGTGTCCGCCCCTGTCATCAGCTGTGACCTTTGTGGACCCCACTATTTGTCTGCGGGGTCTCAGCCCCTCGCATTTTCCATTCATTTTACTTTGAGGAATTCTGGGAAATGTACTAAGTTGTATGTTTCAGTTCAGATGTGTTTCTTTAGTTTTGTCTAATTGACTTTTCAAAAATTATTTTATTTTATTTTACTTTTTTGGGGGGAAAGGGTAATTAGGTTTATTTAGAGGGAGGTACCAGGGGTTGAACCCAGGACCTTGTGCGTGCTGAGTAAATACTCCACCACGGAGCTATACCCTCCCCCCGACTTTTTAAAAGTTTATTTCTGAACTTTTCATTTTAGTAAGCCATTTTCTATTATTAGAAGTCCTAATGGCTTGGTTTCCCTCCTTGTGGTTTCCACACTTCGACCTTCTTTAGACATCTTTTAACCGGGAAGTTATTTTCAATAACATGTAATAACCTATAATGAAAAATAATATATATATGTATAACTGAATCACTATGCTGTATGCCAGAAACTAACACATCATTGCAAGTCAACTAGAATTCAATAAAAAAAAAATTTTTTTTTTAGTTCTTTTATTTATGTGGAGATGGATTTCAGATTTCCATGATGGCGGGAGGCAGGGGGAGTGTGGGGTCCCTCCCCGCAGTTCACTCCCAGCCCTTCTCCCATTCTGGGAACGGAATCATTTACTGGAGCACCCAGGATGCCTGGCTGACCTCTGCCCTTGATCCTCTGGGGAACAAACTTCCCACCAGTGAGCTGTTCTCTGCGCGGGACAAGCTCTCCCATCACATGCCCAGCACTACTTCTGCCTGGGTGGGGAGCATCTGCCTAATTCTGGGCTTCAGCCCACTTGTCGCAGATACAAACCACATTTTAGCTACACGCAATGTTCTGTCTCAAGTGCCTCCGCCTACCTCTTTGATTCAGTCCTTTTTTTTCCCCCCCGAACATACACGGAGAACACATCCAAGACCCCAGTACTTATGACACTATCAGATTATTTGGCTCTTATCTTATAGTTCTTGAGAAACTTTGTGTTGCTGACTCACTAGAGGCTGGAAGGTTTCCTCGTGTTTTCACAGCGTCTCACTGAAAGATCACCCAAGCACGGCTCCGTTTTCCATCAGACTCCGTGGGGCTCGGGGAACTGAAGTGTCCCCAAACCCCAATGATGGATGCTTGCGTCTGTCAGGTGTCTGAGTGGCAGTACTTACCCAGGACCCATTTTTAGCCTAATTTCCCACTCCTGGGCCTTCCCCTTGATGCTACTATCCGAGAACAGGCTGGGCTTGGCTTCTCTCAAGCTCGTTTTCTTCCACTCAGAGCATTGCAGTCACATTTCCTTCCTGTCACCCTGGGCGATGTTTACAAGAGCCTCTCTCTCGGGGACCACGGCCATCCTGAGGTTCCGGCTTCACGCAGGGGTCCTGGGTTTACCTCTTTATCTCAAAGCGGGCAGTACGCCTCGGATTCTATCCAAGGATGGAGGCTCACCCCCAAGCCCCGGATGGATATTCAGGCTGGGGGCCTGATCTCTGCCTTTTGTGCTCTGGGAAAACTGATTCCCACAGGGTGACGTGTTCTCTGCCAGGGACCCATTTTACCCGAGATGTTTGTGTCTCTATCCTTAAACTGAAATTCTGAGGCAGCTTTCTTTTTTGGGGATATCTTGTTTTTAGTATCAGAGTTATGCTTATGCAAGATGAATTTGAAAGCATTCCTAATACAGACCTCTTATACAAATTAGGATGCAGCCCTGCGGCTCAAAGCCTTCACCCCACGGCCCTGCCCTCCGACAGGACCAGCTGAAGTTCTCATTTTGAGGCAGGGGAGGGCGAGTAAATGGAACACCACATCCTACTGTGTTAAATATTTCCACCCTACTCGCATGGTACTATTTTTTTTTTTTTCAATTGAGGTGAAATTCACAAGACATAAAATTGACTGGAAGTGAAAAATTCAGTGGCTTTAGTACATTCCTAATGTTTATAATTATCACTTGGATCTAGTTCCAAATCATTTTCATCACCCCAAGTTGTTCCAGGCAGAACTGGCATGATACTTATTTATTCATGTAACAAACATTTAGCAAGTGCCTGTCGTGTGGCAGACACAGCATGTCTATATAATTTAGAACAAGGGGACTGATATTTAAAAGTAAGCAAAAACTTGCTTAAGGACGTTAACTGGATCTGGACATTTTTTGGAGGTCATGAATTAACTATTTCAACAACCTTTTCAAAGATTGTCAGTTAAATAGGTTTTCTAGTTCTTTCATTCTAACTCATGTTCCTAAGACAATCATCTGTTTCACTGAGATTTCTAAACTTACAGAAATAGTATACAGCTATTGTATATTTCCCTATAATTAATCAATCTTCTCCAAAGCTGTTTTGATATCCTTTTCTGTCTTATACCTCTCTGGTTATGCTCTGTGTTTTTTTGTTTTGTTTTGTTTTGCAGGGGGGAGGTAATTAGATTTTTATTTATTTATTCTTAATGGAGGGACTGGGGATTGAACCCAGGACCTCGTGCATGCTAAGCACGTGCTCTACCATTGAGCTGTACCCTCCCCCCATTCTTTGTGGTTTTTATGCTTCCCTTGAGAATTCTTTTGATTAATTAATTAATTAAATTTATTTTTTAATTTAATGGAGGGACAGGGGGATTGAATGCAGGACCTTGTGCATGCCAAGCACGTGCTCTACCACTGAGCTATTTCCCTCTTATATAGATCACATTTATTCTCCATCCTTGTCTCTCATTTCGAAGTGATTCAACTTGGCTTAACTTTTAGTATCAGTTAAATTTTCTGTTTTGATTCCCCCAAATTATTCTGCTGTTTTTCAGTGCCATGCTGTGTCTGACACATTTCAGGCACTGGATAACCTCTGCCTTGAACGAATGCAGATATGGCCATGACCATGGTTCACCATGATGTTCTAGTCCGGGCCATCCTTACAGTCCCATCTTCCCTCCCTTAAATTCTTCCTCTACACGACATGTTCTTGTTTTCCTAAGAGATCTGATCATGAGCCATCCTTTCTGAAAAATTACCAATGGCTCTCTATCGTCCAAGTCTTCACTGAACTTGACTCATTTTTCTAGCTTCACCTCCGGTTTTACATCTTCAGTCTGTCCCTTCCCAACCCCACGTCCCGTGCACATTTTGTAAAACCTCATGCCCAAACCCCTCAAGTGTCACCTCCTCTGTGACTTCCTGACCCCACAGCAAGAATCACTCCCTTATGCTGTTCCCACAGTACTTTGAACATAATTCTTTTAGAAAAAATTAGTACATTATATTTCAATTGTGTACCTCCATTTCAGACTAAGAAATCCTTAAAGAGCAATTACTCATCTTTTGTACAAATAACTGTTACAATAATCCTCGATACTTCATAGAACCGAGCACTTTAGTTCCTTAATGGGTGCTTGAGAAGGCTGAAGCCAAATTTCTAACACTAGACGTTTTCCGTTGCAGTGAAGCTAAGTCTACACCTCGAAATTGGAACCCCGATCACAGCCTTTTCCCCTAGGAAACGTGCTGAGTTAGTAATAGAATCCCTTGCAAGAGAAACACCCCATATGCTGAATTTCACATTTCATTTCAGTGTTTATGGGTCCCAGTAATCAAACTCACCTTCTCAACTAACATCATGGCTGGAAATTGAAGTTTCCTTACTCATAAAATAGGGGCTGGCACAAGTAGAAAAGTCAGTGTGTGGGTTCACAAAATCAGGTCCTAATACTGACTCCTACGCTTTGCACAATCCTTAAGCCTTAAGACTCAATTCCCAATCTTTTCAATGCAGAGAACACATTCTCTATTCTGCGAATTTGTCTTCGATGCAAATTAAGCACAACAGCACAATATGGACATATAAATTCCTTTCTAATTACAAGGGTCTCATGCAACAGGCATGGAACCTCCCTGCTACGATTTCACAGGACAGACGTAATGAGGTAACATGGCTGTTTCTTGTCACTTGCAAAATGAACAGGAAAAATAGTATTTGCAATCCGAATACTGGCAGTGTGAGGGTTGTTTATCCTTAAAAGTAAAATCTGAATTATTTTTATTTTTCAATATATTCAAATCAGTATTTAACCTTTAATGTTTTAGGTTTGTGGTAGTGTGACTGCTGTCTTTTCAAAACGGAGTATCTACAGATTCCCGGGGCTCCCATGATCAGATTCACTTTCTTTTTTTCTCTAATGTACGCTTTGTAAACATACCTACCAGGCTGCATGTGACACACAGCAATCAAATAAGCTTTTCATTAATAATGGCCATGATGATGGAATCAAAACTTAATGATAACCTATTAGCGCCCAGCCTCAACCCATATCAATTGATAGACCAACAGAATGAAAGACAAGCTTCAGAGTTTTCTCCAGATATTTAATGCAAGATGCAAAATCACCAGAGTCCAAGAAATGCGATTACCATTAGCTGGGCTGTTGCCCTAATGAAATCAAACACAAGTATTGGGAAACAGCTAAAAGCTTTAGACAGATGTATTTCTGTTCTTAATCGCCAAGTGTAGACAGTCCGATAAACAAGTCTACCACCTTTGCTTTTTCTCATTTCTGTTATGTATTTTGTAGATGATCAACTTTACTGGTTTAAGAGTTCTAAGTGTTATTTTTACTCTAGACTTTTTGTTTTTCCCCAATTAAGATGGGAAGCCCCAGCCTTTGGTATAAATAACTTATTTCCATGACAATACATAAAGGATATCATGCGTGTTCCTTGTCAGCTGTGCAGTCTTTTGGTAAGGGGGTGGCGAGAGCCTCTTTGCTCTCAGTAAGTGCTCGGGGCTGATGGATGAACACGCTAAACTTAACACCCTGGTTGTTGGCCGCTCTGACAAACCCACTATTGGCAGTCATCGTGATGGCTTTTAAGGTGTCTCCTGTGCCAAAGATCGTTAACGAGCGGCTATTGATTTTTGAACTGGCCACTAGTCTCAAGGCACGCTCAGAAGGCTGGTCGGGGACCACATTAATTCGCTTAATTAGCATCGTGGCCCTCTCTCTCTCCCCAGGTCCTCCTAAAGTATCTAGAATAGACTGGAAATCCTTGACGGCGGATTCACAAGCAAACAACTCCTTGTCCTTCATAAATGCCTCCAGCTGCGGGAGAACCTGCTCTCTCCTCTCTTGCTCTGCTTGTTCCGTGAGCACTTTTTCTTTGAAGATAAAGTGGCAGCCTCCGTAGCTGAGGGCAGAGACGTACGTAATTAGAGTCGTAATGTCCAGATTCACTCTCTTGCACACGTCGACCTTGATCTCCGTGGGAAACGCAACGCTGGCTAGGATGTTTTCCCGGTCGACTCTGGTCACCTGCAGGAGTTCGGGGCCCTCGTCATCGTCGGACTCACTGTCACTGGGCTGGAGTTCTTCAGGGTGATCTAACAGAGAGTTCACCGCCACGATGTCCCCTCTCACGGATATGCCCATTTCTCGCAGCTTCTCTGCCACGGGGCTGGAGACACTGTTGTAAAACGCAAAGATGATGTGAGGGTTGCTATACTGCACTGGCTGCTGGTGGCTGGCCTGGAGGAAGTCTTCTGCCTGCTCAATGACGCTCTTGTCACCATACTGACCCCTGCCCAGCCAGATGTTATGCAGAGCTTCAGCCTTTCGGCCGATGGCTTTCACCCAAGTGTGACCACCGTTTGCAACAACATCGACCACAAGGGTCTGCTTTTCTCCCAAGCTGTCTGTGTAACCAAAGACATGGAGAACGCTGACAACTTCCTCCAGGTTTTCTGCCGATTCCACGATGGCTCTTAGGTGTGTTAGGTTAGTGCTCTGTAAGTGGGACTCCTTAATAGCGACTTTCCCAGCTTCTACTTTCTGTAAGAATTTTAATTCTGCCTTCAGTTTGCTGCACAGCTTCGCCCCGCCTTCGATGCCACCTTTTCTTGATCTAGAAAGTGATTCTGCTCTCTTGATCAGTTCCTTGGCTATGGCAATTCGCTCACAGAGCATGGAGTGTGCAGACATGCTGACAGCATTATTCCTTTCCTAGGAAAACAAGAGCAATCAATGGTAATCAGTTCTTCACTCAGGATTTTAAAACTTCAATCTAACAACAAAGATTATGGAGGCTGGGATTCCGGGATCGTCTATGAACCTGGGATTCTGGAGTGACTCCTTCCTCTCAGAGCTAAGGAATGGATGACAGCTATACTTCTGAACTCCTCCTTATGTATGCTGGATTCTGACACACTTTAGACCTTCGTTTCTTCAGCCTGAAGGTCATGGGGCCCCAACATATTCCGGGTTAGGATAAAATGCGGGGCTTTGGCAATCTGCTACGTAAGAAAGTCCTGTATCAGAAGCCTTACTGTTTGGTTGGAGAGAAATTTTAGTAGAAGCCTCAGAAAATCAAGATGAAATGACGAAAATAAAAATACCCACACAAACTAGCTGGTTAACTAACTGCCCAAAGCAAGAGCATCTCTCTCTTAAATTGAACATTCCAAACCTTTCAGGCGTCTCCTTCAAACAGCTGCCTTGTGATTTCCCAGGGGCACAAGGCACACAAGACAAGAAATCAAGACTGCCTCGTTCCTGCGTTTGACGTCAACCCCGAATATTTCGAAAAGACCGAAGGAGCCCACCAACTTGGCGCCCGCTCCCACGCCGGGAGAAAAGCCCGGCGATGAAGTCCACGGGTGCAGCCCCCGGCGGCCTGGAGGTCGGCGGGGCCTCCCGGGCGGGCGGCGGGCGCTGCCCGGCCCCCCTGCACCGCCGGCCCCGCCAGGCCGGCTCGGGCTCGGGCAGCCCCGCGGCCGGCAGCGGGGTAGAGGCGCGGGCGGAGGGCGCTCGGAGGGCCGGCGCCCGCCACCCTCCCCGCCCGGCCGGCCCCGGCCCCTCCCGACCTGGGAAGCGGCGGCCCGCTCCCTCCTCCCGCGCCCCCTCCGCGGCTCCTCACCGGCAGCGCCCAGGACCGCGAGCGCGAGCAGGAGCGGGCGGCCACGTGCGCGCAAGGCCGGGCCCGGCCCGGAAAGCTCACCGGGCAGCCCCCCACCCGACTCCGGCCTCCGCCGCGGCTCTGCCTGCGCGCGCCCCGCCGCCTCGGGCGCCTCCCGCGTCACGTGGCCCGGCGCCGGGTGACGCCGCGCCAGCGGTTCCCAGGCGGCAGCGCGACCGCCCGAGCGGGGCTGACGCCAGGCCGGCGGCCATGCTTGTTGAGGGCGCCCGGCTTCTCCCAGCCCCGCCCCGCCCCGCCCCGCCCCAGGGCGAGCCGGGGGGCGCGGGAAAGGGGCGGGGCGGGGCGGGGGCGGAGCTCGCGGGGCCCCGCCTCTGCCAGCGGGGCGCCACCGCTGGATCCCCAGGGCGCCGGGCCGTTGGAAACGCGCCCTAGCGCCTAATCACGGTCGGACTTTGCCTGGGGCGGGCGTCGGTGCGTTTTGGCGGAGAAAACCTCCCGGTTGCGCCCCCACTCGCCTGCCTGGGCCAAGTACACCGTTTTGCTATCAAGCTCAAACCTCTGCGGGAGTGCCAGGCGATGGTGGTAGTCCTAGGAAAATTCTGGATCATTTTAACGGAAGAGAAAACAGGCTGGAGAGGCTTGTCAGAGGTTACACAGCTCTGTGAGTGCTGGTACTGGGACTTCTGACCCCAAGTCAAAGCACTTGCCACTGCACCATCACGGGCTCGCCCTAGAGCGTGGTGGTACAGAGATGTGCTGCCTCTCCGGAAAGGCTGGGGAATTTGTTAGCCTAGTATAGTGTCCAGAGTCACCCAAAAGGCTAATTTTAAAAATCAAAGAGTACTTTAATTTAATATTAATCCTATGTATGCCCACTCCTTTGCTAAACTTTACTTAAATGACTAATGAAAAAGGAATAAACTCACAGAACTAAAAAGAACAAGAGGTTGACTGCACATGAGATACGCCAATACGTTTTTGGAAAACAAAGAGCAATAACACTTACTCATTCCTTACTATATGTCAGGCATTATTCTAAGTGCTTTTCACGTACTAATTTATTCAATCCTCTTAACCTAAAAGACTTATTTTAAAGGTAAGTCCACCAGAGAGAGGTAATTTGAACCCACGAAGCCTCTCTGCAGATCGAGTAGCATCAATGATTCACACAGCAGAACCCCAGAAAGGCTTTGGAACTACAGATGCCTGGAAGGGAGGCGAGCAGTGACGCAGGACTGAAGATGGACACTGCTTACAAGTTGTATAAGGAATAAACACTCAAGTCCTCACCCTCACAAAACTCTCACGGGTGGCAATCCTGCCCCACCCTTCACCACCTCTCCTCCAAACCCTTGTTTTTCTCCGCAGAAACACAGCACTTGAAAAGACCACAGAGAAGTGATTTCTAGACGCTAATATTCAGTGTCCCCCAGTGAGTAGGTCTGGGAGTCACTCACAAACACAGCACTTCCAAACATTTTTCTGTTTGGAATCTGAAGGAAACAAGGCGGAACAAAATTTTTTGTTTTTTGTTTCGTTTTATAGATATCTTTAGCATCCTCCGATAAGAGATATTTCAGCCATGAATCAAAGGATTTTTTTAAGGAGAGAGAACGGAGGATAGGAAAGAGTTCTTCAAAATTAAAAATGATATCCCAAATCTTAAAACATCAATAGAAAAGTAGGGAGAGTGGGTAAAATCTACTAGAAAGTAGAATAAAGAGACAGGTGAAAAATGTAGCAGAAACAAAAGGGTCCAGTATGCTATGCAATTAATAGTTTTAGAAACAAAAAGACAATGAAGAGGAAATTTCTCACAGTTATGCTAGAAACTGTTAAGATCTCAATTTCTACAGTCAAGGGCCTACTGAGTGCTCAGTACAACGAACATTAGTAAGAAACCCACAAAAAGGTACGTCATTGTGAGATTTCAGAACGCTGCAGGTGAAAGAAAAGATCCTAAGAGCTGCAGAGGGGAGAAAAGGTAAAAATAAAGGACTGGACACCCCATTTGCAACAGCATTAGGCTTCTCATCAGCAAGAGTTGGGTGAGAACTGGCAGATGACCTGCTGTGTGACCATGAGAACAACAACGTGCAGAGGGTTTTACAGTCCTGTTGCGGGGGAACTGGCAAGAATTAGTTGACAACTACAGAGAAAACAAAGCAAACAAAAAAATGAGCCAAGATCGTCTCCGGGAAAATTATTCAGGAAACGTAATCATAGTATACTTACATACACGTAGTGAAAACCTTTTAAACTGAACACTGTGATCTAATTAAACTGAAGCAGACGGAAATTGAGGGTGGTGTTAATAGTTCTAAATTCTCATCTTGCTGAATAAAATGTCTCCATGATGGCTAACCTTCAGGAATCCAGAGATAACTCTGTAAGCCTACGATCTGAAATACAAGGGGTGAGCACCTGATGGAATGCCTAAAAAAGAAGGGAGTGATGAAACTCGGGGACAAGGCCTTTGATGAAAGGTTAGAATTATCTTTTAAAACAGGCTCATGCTTTGGCAGCCAGGTATTGCTGGTTCTATAAGGTCCGTGAGGGCCGGGTCAAGTCAAGGGATTCGTCTGAACTGAAGTGACTGTGTGAGGCAATGCGACGTTAACACAAAACTACCAGACTGGGTTTTAGGAAATTAGAATTCTAAACCAAGCGAGTTACCGACTCTTACACGTTCTTGGGCAATTTACTGATTGTCAGTTTGTGTTTCTTTACAACAGGGCCTCAGGGATGGCCTGTGTTAGCCAGGAGACACCTGATGGAGAGATGACGTTAACAACAGAGCTGGCGGTTTGGGTCCATGAACGTAACTGAGCAACAGATGAGAACTCCTCTGACCGCCTGTGTCACCCGATCAGTGCCCAGTGAGTCAGCACCCGTAATTACAAAGATCAACATTAACTTTTCTTCCTTATTCCTCCTTCCTTTTCAACTCCTTCTTGCCCCAACCTTGGTGAATTTTAAACATTTCCGTGCTTCACTGCTAGTAACTGTTTTGCAAACTTAAATTCCTGGTCCAGTGAGGAACCAGAGGAGAAAGAACAAGTGTGGGGAAAGTTTTTAAGAGAATATACAAAAAACATTAAACCTAAAATGGAGAGGGGAATGTACATTAGGAGCATTGGAAAGAAGCTAGAATCCACAGGCAAGAAAAGACAGGAGTTTGGGAATGTTTTGGGATGCAGCCAACGGGGTGCTAGATCCAAAACTTGAGTTTCCCAAGAACTGGGACAAAGGGGAACAGCTTAATCTTAAGGTCAATGAAAAGAACAAACTGAGCACAAAGGGAGAAGTGTTCTGGGCAGCTTCAAATGAACGGGGTTTTGCATTTAATGAGGGAAGAGGCAGAGAACAGACTCTGGATACAGAACTGCTTTGGCTAATTTTTCCTTTTATTCTGTGGGACCTATTCCATTAGTACCCAGTTAAGAACCCTCACGTGCCTTCCTGCTGTCCTAAATATAAATGCCTTTACTCTTCCCTCTGATTTTGTAGACTTTGGGCATTCCTCTGGTTTCCAGATATTGACATTAGAGAGGGTCTCAGCAAATTCAAAGGAGCTAAAGCTTACGGAGCACCTGACCTTTCACCTTGCCAGGCCTTTCCCTTGCATTATCAGATTTAGGCCCTAGAAAGCCCCCTGAGATAGTGACCCTGTGCAGTCACTCAGCCAGTTCAGTGGGGGAGCCGAGACCTCACTCCGGAAACCATTCCTTTTATCTCTAAGTTCTGTTTCTAGGTGCTGGATTCACAACATACCAAGAGCCCATAAGGAGAGATGGTTATGATAAATGAGGCCCTAGAGACAAGCATCTTGAAAGAAGAGGTCAAGTTGGCCACTCCCATCTCTCGTAATAATGCTTCTGCCACTATAACGATAGGGTTGTTACAGGGATGGTGGGCAGACCTGGGAATCCCGACAAAAATGCTCCAAGATAAGGCTCTTTCCCCCTAAAGCTGGCTAAGTCTTAATCAAAATCTTTTGAGCTACGTTTAAATATCAGGAATGCCTCCTGTGTCTTCTTTGGTAAGAATAGCAATGTTCATACGCTCTACGTTCTGTGAGCAAGACTGACGACATGATTTCTCTTACCCTACTATGCCTTAAAAAAAAAAAAAAAAAACAAAGCAGCATGCCTTCATATATAATAAAAATAGAGTTGATACCCCATTATTTGCTTGCTTATATGAGCCTTAATTTGCAGTAAAGGTTCTGATTACACTGAGATACATGAATGAGGGAGAGACTTAAGCCGTCATTTTGACATTTATGTATTAGTATTTTATTTCCAGCACTTGTGTTCATTCTGGAGTTAAAAAGATCTAGTAGACTCTAGGGGGCTCTTTTTAGATGCATTTACCTACTTGTGATGGAAAAACCAACAGGAACTAGCACACCATTTTTATTTATTTACATAGTATCTCCTATAGGAGACTATTTGGCTTAGACTCTTGGCAGCTCCAGTGCAATCTCACGGGGTTTCACTGCTCCACACCTAAGAGTGCCTGAAACACATCTATGCTTCCTGCCTTGTCTCAGAATCCTTGAAAGTCTGCAGATTCTCCCAGCTCTAAAAGCAGTGATGTTTACCAAAATCCGCCTTTTGCTTTACTGAAGCACAGACAACATCTGATAGTGAAGAGGTCACAAGATTTGACTTAACCAAAGTTGCATGAAGACCAAAGAGTGGTTTCACCGTTCTGCTTTGCAATGTAGTTCCCAGAAATCAACTGTTGATAAAAAGCAGGAGATAACTATGCTAAGATTTTACTAACCCCTAAAAAAGCTGGAAGTTGAATTGAACAGTTTATTATGATTTATAAGTCTCATTTTAAAAACATCAGTCCATTCAACCATGTAGAAATAAGTATGCAAAAAAAAACATACTTTAAACATGTTTAAGTTGAGATTATCTGAAATTCCGGGTTTTTCAGTCACTTCATTATTATGCGATGGCAGCCAAGTAGTCCTTAACTTCAGTGGGAGTGAGCCTCCTAAATCCGGCTTCATTGCAGATGCCAACTTCTATGTTATCTTCTGTCATTTGCCCTTCAAAGCTTTCCTAATGGAGAGGGTAGGGGAAAAGGTCAATTTTCCCAGCAGTTAATTATAAAATCATTACAAATCCAATTGTTAGATAGTGAACTGACCTTCAGGGTTAATATGGCTGTATGAATGGCATCTTCAAGTTCCAGATCTTCATTATATCTAAAAAAGAGGGTTTTTTTAAAAAAACAAACAAAACAATGATTTACAGCATTAACATTATTTATGACTTGTAAACACAGTAATAGCAACAGCATAAGATTTTTTAAAAATCTAAAATACTCTTAAAAACGTTAAGTTTCAGATTAATTCTTTTAGTCCCCTCACTGAGCAAGCTGTCCCCAAATAAGAAAGTGACAATTATTTGGTGCACATTCCCAGCATCATGAAGAGTGTAACCCTAACATGAACTTATGTGACGTATAAATATTTTAATATAATTGGAGTATGGTGGCATTATTATCTTTTCTAAAAGTAAGGCAGAGAACTCAGACCTTTGCTAAAATTTCTTTTGTTTGTTCTTATAATGTTTGGAAGACTCACTGATAACATGTCAAAGGGAAAGGACAGTGCTTTAAGATCCTAAGATTATTTAAGTTTACCGGGAAACCCCAGGTCTAAGATTTTTAGTAACCTTAACATTATGTGAAAACGTACTGAGAAGGTTCACTTGTTAGTTAAAATCAATCACAAAGTTTTCCCATTCAAAACGCAGGACCTTTTCCGGTGAACTACAATAATGCCGAGTCCAGAACACAGCTGGCAGTGAGCGAGAGCAGTCAGTCGTGCCCGGCGGGGACACGTTTTTACCCAACAATGCACTTTTTATCAAGCACATATATCACATCTTTATCTTCATTTTGTGTGTGTGTGTGTAATTATCATAGTGTAAACTGTTTACCACTTCAATCATTCAAAATTTTTCCTCCCAATTTTTTTACTCCAAATCCAATGGTCTCTTTTTTTGAGATGGTAGGAAAGATGAAGTCAAAAAAATAAATAAATAAAAACAACATTTAGGAAATGACCATGAGAATGTGAGGATGTACAAAGAGAAGTTCTTAAGAAATGAATAATATTGCTACTTAGTATAATGAAGGCTGGGGAGCCAGGGTTGAGAAAGGGTTTTGTTCGTTCCATCAGTAACTAGGCTTGAATACCCAGTAATACTACAATTTTGTTTAGATTCATGGTATTATTTAAAGAGAGCAGAAGGCCGTAAAGCAAGTTTGCTAATGCATCTAGTTTTATGAGCCTACCTTTTCTCCAGGAATGTCTTCCCATTCACATAGTTCTTTCCCATTGCTGTGGCTTTCCAGGCAAAGTAAGCTCCCTAATCAGGAATGGAAGAGGAAAAAAACGCATTTTGAGTTAATCTAATTATATATGACACTTCCATTTATTTCTTAGCTCTATAATTTGCTTCTAATTTCAAAGGTCACGGCACATTTATTGGAATGCAATGGAATATGTCACAAAATATGTTAAAAGGTTCGTGGAACAAATAAGAAAGAGGCATGAAGAACCTTTTAGAGGCTATGGAGTTCAGAATCCTGATTGTGGTGATGGTTTTCTCAGGTATTTATAGACATTAAAACTCCTCAAATTGTACACTTTAAATATGTGCAATGTATTATACAAAATTTACATAAAAAATAGAAACGGAGGTTAACATAAAGCAAATAATCAAAAGTAATACTGTAGCTTACTAGGATTGAACGGCTCTAAAAATCTGTCACATAGATCTGAAAAATGGTACCACCCTTCCCCATCATTGGTGACTAAATTAAAAAGACAGTTTTGCATTAAAAATTTTCAAAAGTGTTGATATTTGGTAATCTAATGTTAAACCAAAGCAGCAGCAACTATCATATATAACATGACCTCATTCGCTGACAAAATGCATAGACACAAATAAAAGAAACATATTTTACGACAAATAACTGCCTTTCAGATATAACAGGAGAAAAAAGGACCCAAGATGCAAACTGGACGCCAGTCACGGTGGCTCACTACCCACGGGAAAGGAAGGGAAGAGGACGTGTCACTCAGCTTCAGAAGCTCAGATATGGGGTAACAGACACAGTCAAAGTTCCCCAAATTCTTAATTTTTCTGATTTAAATAACAAACAAAATATTTCTCTTTGGCCTTTTTAGATTACAAAGTTTGATCATTAAGATTTGAATTTAGTGAATGTGCCATTATCTAATGACCCATCAATTACGAAAGATCAGTTCCTAGTTGATGATTTTTTTTCTTCCGGGTCTCCTCACAGCAAACGTGTGTGACTGTATGTATGACAAACACGTATGACTCCACTACGTGGAGTAGTGGTATCCTCTGCAGACACCTGCTAACTCGGACACCAGTCTGCTGCTATACAGCAGACAACTCACCCATTTTGCAAAACACTGGTTTCAAGGCAGTAATATCGATGTTTGTCCAGGAAGAGTCACACTCAAGTCAGTCCCAAGATTAAATGTACAAATGAATATGTCCTACTTCTAAAGCCCAAATGAAAAACAAAAACAAAACAAAACAGACAAAAATAAAATACTGCTAATTTTAAAACTATTTATGGCTTCCATTTTTATTAGATATTCAAGGAGCACTTGAACAAATCCCTCAGATGCATCTAGGGAAACTTACAGATGGATCTGACTGGAATAAATACGGTCGTCCCTCATTCCAACCACAGATAAGTAGAGAAACTCCAAACGGACGAACACCACTGAAGAAAGAAAAATGAAAATTACTTGGCATCTTCATGATGTTAAAGTCAACCAAAGGTAAGAAATTTATTAATAGTCTCAAGTCAAGCAAATTAACAGGCGAACCGAATTAAACTTCTAAGTTCATTAAAAAGTACTGAACATGTTTCGAAACAAACCAATTTAAAATGAATTTTCTTTATGGTACCAAGGAATAAGGGATCATTTTCGGAAAGGGACTGACACAAATATTGGGGTTAAGTGTGGGGTAACGCTTTGTTTCCCAACAAATACGACAGATTTCAACAAATGCAGCTTTTCCATTGGTTTTATGTATCAGCAACTGCCTTTGCACCACACCATCCACGTTCACATCCAAACTCAGAAACACTGAAATTAAGCTGAATATGGATGCCGAAGAGTTACTGCTTCCATCATGTGCTTACAGTCACTTCTGGTTAGAAAGAAATTTGGAAGCAGCAGTGACTGCCCATGAAGAAATGTTTCCAACCCTGGCAAGAGGACTTCATCCAGAAGCTGCTTTCTGCTGTTACATGAACCGCAAGAAAACATTCCCATTTTCTCTTTAAGAAAATATTCCAGATTCAGGTAAGATCAGAAACATTCGTCATAGTGATTTTCTTAAGGAAATACAGGAATATTAAGTCCTCTCTTTTTTTTTTTAATAATACATCTACTCTTATAAAATGATTTTTTTTTTTCTAATTCATGACACATTTCAAGTACTAAAACCAACTCACCCTGACTGGGTGTATTCTTGCATCACAGAAGCTACTCTCTGTACCAGCTGAGCTGTGGGAATGGGTTCTTGGTAAACGAGATAGTACTGTTGGGCCAGTTTTCGTGCTCTGTGCACAAGGACTCTGGCAAAAAAAAAAAAAAAAAAAAAAAAAAAAGGATTTAATTAAAATTAAGACACTCTACTATCTAAAGAATCACTCTCCTTCCATAAGCATGTATCTGTCGCACAAGTCTGACATGCATCTCTTTTGTAGAAGCTGAACTCGGCTCAAAGCCAGTCTTGTTCTTACATCTGATTCTAGTTAATTTCCAAGCAAATATCAGAGCACCGCCGAGGAGCTAAACCATAGGAGATGGACAAGAACGAGGTAAAAGGAAGGAAATTGTGGACTAAGGGTACCAAACAGCTCAGCAGTGACAGATGTACACACGAGAGCTTTATCTCTCACCATGGCTTCAAGATTGTGTCTGTCCCCCCTTATCCCAAGGGCAGTCACTTCATCTTTTCAACATCTCACACCAGGCAACATATTAATAGGCACACGTGTGAACACACACACAAATTCAAGCATATTTTTCTCACTCTGCCTCATATCTTTTCCATAGACTGGACTTCAAAGAGTACCCTTTGGAGATTACGGAACAGCAGGAAACATCAGTAAGACGAACAGGATTTACCGTGACCTGCTCATGTACTACTGATCTGAACTATCCACACTTCCCTCTGAACAACACACATGCCGTGTCTCTCAGTTTATTCTGTCAGTGGACGCATCCATTGCAGTCTCCCTTCTGTCCAGGGGTAACAGGACCCACTGGAGTGAATCCTGATCACATTCCAGGGACACCGCTATTTTTTCTGACTCATGAGAGTGAAATCTTGGCTCTACCTCTCTTGTTCCACAAAATTAAGAATGAAGTAATAATATTCCTTTTGCTTGTTAAATGACAAACACAGAAAGCTGTCAATCTCTTTCAACTTGCTGGCACCCCGATGTAACAGGATTACTCTCTCTTCCTGTGAAACAGAAAAGGAGGGGTGACATGAGCATCCAGATCCTGACGGGATTCAGTGGCCTTTCCAGAATTTTGTCTCTTTGCTACAAACATAAATAAATAAAATGAGGTTAACCCTGGATGGTGCCCTTTCTTTTGCTGTCTGACAACTTTTTCAAAATACAGTTCATTCCAACATGCATTGCTTTGATTGTTTTTAAAACACGTTAGAGAACAGCAAAGCCCTTGAGGCGGAGCCCTTCGAAGGTAGAGAAGGGAAAACCACTGGACAGAGATGGGAGGAATAAGACCCTATCCATCTCCTCCTTTACAGCTGAGTGGCACTGAGTCCTCCTTCAAGTGGCCCTCAGTCTGTCTCACGTTAGCAAACCAACTGCAGCTGCCAGTGATGCTGCTGTTGGTAAACTAAGAAAAACGGGAAGTTTGAGAGGTTCAAGGGAAAACATTCCCCGGGTTTTTCTGCTCAAAGGACAGATTACAAGCAATCCATGAGATGGTGAGAAAAAGAACAGACAGGACAGGGTACCTGTAGTCCGGGCCCATGCCGCTGTACACCAGACCTATGTGCTTGGTGATCGGCTCCACCTTGTGGACGCTTCGCTCATCATACAGGATGGATTTCTGTTTCTTCTCAGTTGCCAAGACCACACCATTTGCAGCTTATAAATAAAGTTAAAAATATATGTTTTTTAAAAACACCTAAATGTTGAATCATTGAAAGACTCTGCTTCAACAGTTTTCTAATTATGGAAGCATTTCAGCCAAACTCCTTTGTTTCTTATTTATAAAACCTTTTCTTCTGGACGTCTATATTAAAATCACCCAAGGAACAGTAAATCAACTTTCCCTGCTGGTCATCTGAACGCACTAAGAAATCCCTCAGCTAAAGGTATTACATAACTTCTCTTAAAGTTTTCTAGGACGCCTGAGAATCCATGTACTTTAAAACAATGGAATTCTGCCTACTTGGCCTACTGTTCTTATAATTTAAAGTTTAAAAATCAATGATACATTTTGAATCAGGTATCTGTAAGTTTTATAATTAACCTTTTCTAAGTTGCAGAAAAAAGAAAAACTGCCAGAGAATAGTGAGATCTATAATCAGTGGAAAAACAAAAGAATACTCAGTTCTCTGGACAGGAAAGACTATTGGTGGGTTATCGCAACTCAAAGATAAAGGTGTTATGTTTATTTGCAAAAAAATTAATCGTTTTTTTTGGCTTACTGACTTAGATTCTTTAAACTTCAAAATACTGTAAAAGAACAAAAAGAACTGTTAGAAATTATGCTGCCACAGCTATTTCTTTTTACATTACTTACTAATTAATCCCCAAAGAACATTAGGACAGCTAAAACCAGGAATCTGAAATGAATGAAGCAACTAATTACCTTTAATTCCCACTGAAGGGGCTCCTCCAGCTACCGCAGCCAAAGCATATTCGATCTGGACGAGTTTGCCAGACGGGCTTAAAAAGAAACAAAGGTACTTGCTAAATCCACACATTCTCAAATATTTATTATAGGAACACCTCTGAGAAAGGGCAGATACATAGGCCAAAACCACTAAATCAAGCACCAAGGAATAGCTGGGCTCTGAAAATTTATCATGAAGTTGTACAGAAACGAAGTTCACTGGGTGCTTTGAACACACTCATAGTGAAACACTAATCACTTTCCTTTGGTTGATCTTTCTTGTTTGCCACTTAAAGCAGCATCATTCCTGCTGCCTTCCCCCACTTGCTAGCCTTGTGACTTTGGGTAAGTTACTTAACCTCTCTGGGTCTCAGTTTTCTCATCTGTAAAATGGGGGTAACAGTAGTGCAGTAATTCCCCACTTCAAAGGTTGATGTGAAGATTAAATGAAGTGATGCCTTTTCTGCCTGCCACAAAATTAGCAGTAAGTAAACACCAAACAGTAATGTTATTAAGAACATGTGTGTGTCTATTAAATATCAAATAATGGTATATATTCCATATGGGTGGAGTTAAACATTTTATAAAGTAGTCATGGCCTAAGACATAAGACCTAGATATAAGTCACAACAAAGTATTTTCTGTATAATGTAAAACTATTTCTAGAAGCCATGAGCTGGTTATACTCAACAAACCTGGTTCCATGAGTTTAGCAGCCAAATGCTAGGCCCAAACTGGCTTTTTAGGTTATAGTTTATTTCAATCTATTTGTTGAGTTAGAGCAATCACCACAAACATCTCCAACCTTTCTATTCTTATAGAGAAAAGTCCTTGAATGAAAGTCATTTGTCCAAAGGGACACACGACTAGGTCCGTATCTCCAGGCTACTATTGAAAACATAATCTTGAGTTTCAGAAGGTCATCTGTTTTATCTTCATGAAATTGTAAGACACTCTCTTTGTCACTGAAGTCTCAACTCCCACCATTCCCCTTGCTCCAGACACACAACTACTCTCAGAATTCAAAAACCCATTCGACAAGCACAACCCTCGGTCTGCAACGCATTTCACTACTGTCTGGTCAACGCTTTCCTGATCACCCTCCAATCCTTAGCAGAAATGTCACATCCTCAGGGAAGCTGCCCTGACCACCCAGATTAACTGAATCCCACACACTCAAGCCTACAGTGTCCTGTGCTTCCTCTTTGGCTAAGGTAAGACTCATCATACTTGAATTATTTTTACAGTATTTACAAAGTGTAAGCTCTGTGCGGTCAGCATTCCAACACATAACCTAGGACCAGGAGACCACAAACGTTTGGCTGACAGACAGACACACATCTAGACCTATTGAAGGCACGAGCCTAGGGGCAGCAATCTAAAGACTGTTAAATGACAAAATTAACTGACTTGAGTAGAGTAACATCAATAAGCATTTAAATTTTAAAAATTAGGCTGTACTTGTTTTTCTTTAATGGTCACTATTTCAACAGTCTTATCATGCATGACTTTCTGGGTCCACCCAGTTTTCAATCATTCTTCAATACCTAGTTCAAATGCCTCTGTGGGATATTTTAAAGCCTCAGGTTAACTTAAAGTTACCCATTCCTCTGCAGCCATAATCACGTGTACATTTTTTATCATTGCACCTTTCTGTGAGAGAGCTCACTGACCTGTGAGCCCACTGAACTAATCACCAATCTTTGTATTCAATTCTGCCATGACCCAATTCCAAAGTATCAGCATTTCTACCAGCAATAACCGAAACAGCCTTCTAACTAGTTTTCCCCTTTCTACTCTTACTTCCACACCCCAGCCCAGAGTTACCTTTGTACCATGTCACCCCCTCCCCTTAAATCCCATAATAACGTCTCCATTCACTTATAATAGAAGCTCCTTCCTAACTCCCTTGCTCATTACACTCTAACACATTGGCCTTAGATCAATTCCTCTAAGAGTTTAAGGTCTCTCCCAACTTCACCACTTTCATACAACGCTCCTCCCTGTCTCCAACTCTCTCTACCCCTCAATCTTCAGTTGGCTCCCTTTCAACTTCCAGCCCCCCAAAGCACCCCTAAGCACTGGACTTTACTGGACTACCCAATCTAAAGTTACGTTCCTTCTTTTGCCCCCTCTTTATAAAAATTCCCAAGTAAGAGAAAAATCTTCTTCAGAATGCATCAGCAGGCATCAATTGGTTTACCCACTTACTGTCAGTATCCCCAATAAATGTAATCCTCAAGAACACTTTCTCGTCCTATAGTATTGTCTCTTGTCACTTCCACCATTAATAGTTTTAATTCTGATTACAACAGGCTAGAAACAAATGCTTTTAATCTAAAACAGAACTGTGCCATCATGTTAAAAATAAGTGTAGTTTACTAGGAATTTATTATAAAGAGTCAGCCTCCGATAATAATTAATTGTTTTATGTTCCACCTCCACTAGGATTACACTTTCTTAAAGATAAAGGGCCAGGTTTGCTTTCTTCACCAATAGGAACAGTGACTACGGGGCAAAAATTGTTTTCTATCATTGTATACGACGAGATCTTTAATTAAGGAATGAAATTAATTTCACTCAAAGAGGAAAAATTTATTTTACTTATTATGGCAAACTGCCAAGAGTAAGGAACACATTTTCATATTTAAGAAGTCATCATATGGTAATGGAAAGTGTATTAATTTTGTCCTCAGGAAGCAGCCAGTTTGAATGTTAACTCAGCTACTCGTTTACGATCATGCACAAGTTATTTCATTTGTCTGAGCTGTGGTTTGCGCATGTGTAAGATGCTGAGACAACATTTATCACACATGGTAGTAGAAAGAGATGGAGTAAGCTGTACCCACACAGAAAGTACTCAACAAGTTGGATCCCGCCCGCCTTTAGCAGCTGAGGAAACACACTGCAATTAAATGGGGTATTACTGATCCGTAGGAAAAAGGTCAAATTGAATCCTTCCCCGGTTAATTTCTTAAGTCTTTTGGTGACGGTTTTCTTGAAAAATGTACTTACATCCTAGTTCTAAAGTAGTTCAAATCCTACAATCTTTTTTTATTTTAAGTCAACATAGCCTCCTTCCAAAGTAACAGCCGAAACACAAATGTAGCCTAAGAGTTTGGCGCCCACAATCACTAAGGGATAGAAAGATCAGCGCTTTCATTTTCAGTCCTTCAGCTTCTAATAGGGCCATCGAGAAAACCGAAAGCGGGAAGAGGTTTCGAAAAACATTCCAAGACCAAATGCAAACTGTAAAGTTGGAGCTTTCCGAGAAAAAAAGGGACCCCAGAGATCTGACCGAGATTCCGAGCCCTAGAGGCTCCCCAGTCAGGCCTACTTGGGTCAGGAAGGAAATCCTGAGTTCTGAACGGGACACCCGGAGACAGATAATGCAAAGCTGCCTTCTTCTCTAGCCCCCAAAGCGAAAGCAAGTCCCTGCGTGAGGGCCTCATCCTCCCACAGCTCCAAGGTCGCCCTGGATCCCCCAAATCGCGTTCCCATGACCCCCGGCACCACTGCTCCCCAGGCCGCGGGAGGGCCCTGCAAATGACTTTGCAAAGTCGCACTTCCAGCCTCATTCCCTATTGGGCCCCCCGGAGGCACCAAGCCAGAGACCAGGATGTAAAAGACCGGGTCAGCTGAGCTCCTACAAACTCGGCTAAACGGAGGACCTCAGGGGCCCCTTCCGTACCTGAATGTAGTCAGCGAAAAGCTGTAACCACGCTCCGCCATCTTTACCCGGAGACCCAACGCACATCCGCACACACGCGCACTGCGGCCTGAGTCGTTTCATTTCCCCTCCCCGAGCCTTTCTTTCTCGCTCTCTGATTGGAGGAGAGGCAGAGACGCTCCTGGGGCATGCTGGGAGTTGTAGTTCCGTGCCCGGCTAGCCCCCGACTTTGCGTTTGTGCGCATGCTCGAGGTAGGGGCGACCCGGTGGGCGCGGCCTTAGGGCGAGCAACATGGCGGCCTTCATGCTGGTCTTGGTGGTTTCGCCGCTGGCCCGCAGCCCGGGGACTACTCCGGAACTTTTGGGAGCAACTGCAGCGGAAACTTCAGCTGAGCCGGCCAGGCCTTCCCCGTTCTCCATGGGGTACGTAAAGGAGGTCCTCCGTGGAGAAGGGGTTGGGTGAGGGGCCCCAGGCCGCGTGGTGGACACCGCTCTTACGCCGCCCTGCTCCCGCGGTCTGATCTTCCGCCGCGCGTGGGGGCCGTCGTCCGGGACACTTACTTAGGAACAAGAAGAGACAGCTGTCTCTGCCCCCCAGTCTCCTGCGAAAAAAGAAAAGCCCTCCAATTGTCCCATTCGTTTACAGAATGTAACCCAAGCGCATCGCTTAGCCTCAAGCGACACCACGATCCAGATCCGCTTCTCTTTTCTTTCCAGTCGTCCCACCCCCTAAAGCAATTTGTCCTCTGTGCAGTTGAATGTTGATCTTGTTTCCCCCGAAAACTAAATTTAAATGAAAGCATCCTGGGTGTTAAAACTGTCATGGCTTTGACATTTACATTCTACTCGATTTCGGAGGTATCCCGAACATGATAATGATCATGCCCAGGCCGACTGAACGAACAAAGAGCCCACTGTATGTCGAAGCCTACATAGGCTTCTGAGATAATCGCCGCCACAATCCCATTAGGTGTCTCCCCTTCTCAACTGAAAAAGTAGGCTCCGAAAGGACCCAAGGTCACACAGGCCGTCCAGATCCTGTGCTATTAACCCCTGGGCTATGCTTAGCAATTCTTTTAGATATACTGAAAAGGAATGCCAGTTGTTAAGTGTTAGACACCTTGTATATTTTTAAGAGTTCCTACAATCAAAAGAGGTATTGCAAGTCTGAGGAAAAACAGCAAGAAAAAAGTAAAGGAATCTATTTGAGTTTATAAACAGTTCAGAAAAAACAAAAGGGAAACGTTGGTGGTCACATAAGTAAATTAATATCCTACAAAGTGTAATGAGCTAGCTCTTTTCCTTAAAGAACTGAGAGGAATCAAGATTAAATATTTCGAAGGACCAAGTGATGGATCTACCAGGTTATATGACAGAGGATCTAACTCAGTTTGATTATAATAAGAAGGACCAATCAACAGTTATCTCCGTGCCATCGGGAAATGGCTTTTGGAAATCTCAAGCTTGGATTTAGTTGTAAACGTAAATCTGCGCCCTCAAGTGGAATGTGCATATTTGAGTGTGGGTTTTTTGTTTTGTTTTGTTTTGTTTTGTTTTGTTTTGTTTTTTGCCTTGATTGTTTTAAGTTAGATGTCTGTCAGACATTTATTCATGTTTACTAGTGAACCCGTGAGTTCAGTATTATAAGATGAGAACATCTTGGTAGAATTTCACTGATTTTTTTTTTTAAGCAGATGCCTCTAAGAAAAAATTTTGTGTTTTTTAAAATTACTTTATGTATGAGCTTTAGTATAATTTTGGAGCTACTGAGGTTGCCTGTTAAATGTCTACTGAGGGTAGTATTTTAAATTATATATATATGTGCCTGTTGGTATATCACTGTAGACCATTAAGGGGACTGGTACCTGTAAATAGTCATTTACTAGCTAGGAACCAATTCTGTATCTCCATGTTTTATTTGGTAGGGCCAGCATTAGCGGTCCAAAGTCCAGCTACACTTACAGAATCAGGAGGTGATGCCAATGGCAGTAAGATTTCCAGCCTTTCGGATAGTGTCTTTTGGATGGCAGCTCCCAAAAACAGACGCAGCATTGAAGTTAACCAGTGTAGGAGACGAAACCCGCAGAAGCTTATTAAAGTTAAGGTAATGTGATCATTTTTGTGGGTGTGCTTTTTCTCAACGTCCGCCACTGCGTGTTCTCTTGGTATGTTCATATAGCCTGCGGGTAAGTTATTTTCAGATCTTATGTGTCTACTTTCCTCTGGCCTAAATTAAATACAGTATTCTCATGTATGTATGTGTGTCTACTGTCCTGTAGCCTAAATATTAGGAACACAGTCAGGGGAGGAGTTTTAGAGTCTGGAGAGCAGACTGGGTTGTGAAGAGTCCACGTGACTTTTCTACTGGGAGCTGTGCCAGTCCTGAGCTGTGTGATTTTGAACCATATATGAATAAACATTTTAACTACGACAGAGCCTAAAATTAAAGTCAGAAGCAGTAGATCTCTTGGATATTGAGGTTTTCCCTTACAGATTTATTCTGTTCTTTACTGTGTCCACCAAAATACTGTGAAGGAAAGTCCTTAGATAAGTAGTAAAAATAGCTAATTGTGAAGTGCCTCTGATGTAGCTAAGTGCTTTATGAATTATCTCATCCCCACAGCAGCCCTCCAGAGTAAATATTGTTTTGCTCAGTTTTGGGAGGAAGAAACTGAGGTGGAGAGAATTTGCCTGTGGTCACAAACAGGTGGCAGAGGCAGGAGCTGAGCCCTGGCCGTCTAATTCTTGAACTCACATTCTTGAAGCTTTTTTTTTTTGTGTATATGTTCCCATCCTCAGATAATTCCAGACCTCAGTGATCCTTCTCCCCCATGGGTACACTTTATTCATTGATTGAGTAACAAAAAGTAGTGTTTCTTACCTTTGATCTGTTAATTTGTGGCTTTAACAGCCATGCTTTGAGTTGCTGTGTATTTCATGGCCTCCCCAGCAACAGGGCAGTGCAAATGGACCTCCAGAGCAAAGAATTGACTTTCATAAGCCTCCACAGTCAGGGTTAAACCAAACCCAGCAAAGCTTAAGACTCAAAGTATTACCCAGTCACAGTCGGACCTAGACTTAAAACGTGGAACTGAAAAATACTTCATTAACTGAGACAAGAATAATTCGTACAGTTCGGTTGAGAGAACTGCAGATTTTAGGAATAATTACATGATTCTATTACAGGATTTCCCTGATTTTCTTTATTCAGAGGGGAAAGAATAGCTTTTATCCTGCACGTTCATTTTCTTCATTGAATTGTTTTCTGCGACGTACAGTACGTTATGCTGAGCGCTGTGTTAAAGGTATCAGCTGACTGTGGGCATCTTTCGATGCCACGGCCAACCTCGAGTTGAACGTGCAGACCAGTTTTCCACGTATCAGAGTAAAATGAGGGGTTGGGGAGGCAAGTAATTTACAAGGTTCTTTGTTTCTCTCAGATAATGAGATTCTTTTTGTGATCTGCCTTACAAATATTTGTATATTCACCTGAGGACGTGTTTAAAGTTGACTGTTTACTCCTGTTTACTATTTCTCTTATTTCAAATCTACCTTTAGAAGATGATGAAAGGACTTCTTCAGAGTTTATAATTGTCTTATTAAAGTTGGCTAGACATACAGTAACTCAGAAAAATACCCTCAAGTTGTAACACATCAAGACTTTTACATTAAGGAGTAAACCAGTGCTCATTGATAAAAAGAAAAATGATACTGTATACCAGCTTACACTTCCTACAGGAATTTGAATTACACAGTGATAATCAGGGAAAGCTAATGAGTAGCGTGTTTATCACCTTGTTTTTTCCCAGGAGAGCTTGAAAGAAAAAGTGCCCTTTCTCTTGGTCTCTTATTTAAGATACTGGTTATATGGGTCACCCCAGCCTTGCTGATGGAGTCCTTATCAGAGGTTTAGTTTCTGAAGATGGGGGAGTGGCGTGCCGTCTCACATACTATTAAGTAAAAATGTACCAGGTTCAAAGTCGGCAGAGTCTTGGTCCCGATTTTTCTAATAATTCGTATCAGCGTCGTTTGTCCTCAGTTCCCATGTTAAAACGAGGTTGATCCCAGTGGTCTGTGACCTTGTGCGGCATGAACATTCCCAGAAAGTTTGAATAGAAGCCTCACCCCCATCAGTGAGTATTTGTGCATTATGTTGCCTCTTATTAAAATGTCTTTGTTCGCTTGTTTGTTTTTAAGAACAACATAGACGTTTGCCCCGAATGTGGTCACCTGAAACAGAAACACGTCCTTTGTGGCTACTGCTATGCGAAGGTGTGCAAGGAGACAGCAGAAATCAGGCGACAGATAGGGAGGCAAGAGGGGGGCCCTCTCAAGGCTCCTGCGGTGGAGACGGTGGTTCTGTACTCCGGGGAGACGCCGTCCCGGCAGGATCAGGGCAAGAGGATCATCGAGCGGGAGCGGAAGCGGCCCTCCTGGTTCACCCAGAACTGACACCAGAGGTGTTTTCGAGAGGATAGCCTCACATAAGACATTTCCCCTGGAAACGAGGAAGATTCTTTGTTTTCATGTTGCTTGTGTGCTTTTTAAATCACCACTATAATTTAAAACATTCTCTATAAGCAGTTTTTTTATGGGTACTATGAAGAATGTATCAAGAGTAAAATCTGAAAATGTTCGATTACGCAGAGGCTCAAGTGGATTTATGTGTCTGTTTGCATTAAACTATCAAGTTTTAGTAAACGTAAAATTTCCAGGACAGGAAAATGAAACAAATAATTTAAAATTCACAGCCAGAAGTACGCATTGGGGCTCTGGTTTTGTCTGTTGGCCGGTGGTTCTTCTACACAACGATACTTAGGCAAATGCTTTTGCTTAAGTAGCCCCTGGAAATGGGCTATTAGTTAAATTCTGGGTATTGTATTTGGTATTGTTTTTGGCACGGTAGCTGTAACAGTAAGAAGAAGTTTGTTCTGTTTGGTTTTTTTGTTTGCGTTAGCAAATTAAAATTGCCTTTGCATGGCACTTTATTACATTAACTTACTTAGAAGTAGTTCCTCCCATTTTACATTAAATCAAAACCACATACAGAATTCATTAGGTGGCTCATGAAATTTGAATTTATAGTTTGGGGAGAGAGATTTTTTAAAAGGAGACGTGAGTGAATTCAGTAGCACACAGAAAATGTGCTAAGGGGGTTGCCCTGGCATTTGCCTTCTAGGAAATCCTTTCAGTTTATTTTATGTTTTATCATTTTTATCTCCATAGCAATGGCCTTTTCATCTTAACCCAATTCATTTCGTCTTTCCCACTGCCTCCCCCATTCCTGTATCTACCTTGAGCCCAATGTTTGCTATTTTCTTTGTTTCCTGCCTCATTCAAAAAGATAATTGAGACGCATACTGGCCTTTTTTATCTTCTGGAAAATCTTTCCTCTTACGCTGTGATCTACAAGTTGATAAAGTATGCCTTTGTTTAAAAAAAAAAGATAATAGTAAAAGTGAAATAGCTTATTAAATTACAGAAGTAAGTAAGGGAATTGTAGTTAAATGGAAAATCAGTAGACAAAATAAGATAAAGGCCAGGGATGTATTTAAAACAAAATGCATAAAATAGTCTGACTACTTATAAGAACTAGGCAGTGAATTGAACCCTAAACTCTCTTTTCCTTGGAAGGGACTTCCGTGGATAGGTCTGCACCAGGTGAGCCACATCATCCAGCGGGCCCTCCTGAGGCTCCTGTGGCAGGGTAATCCACGTCAGCATGCCTAGATGTAAAATTACTAATTTCCTGAAGTATAGTAGAGACCAGTGATACGTGAAAGAACAACGGAGTAAAAGGAAATCCTTAAAACTTCAAAAGCACTCAAGTCTCAGTGTACAACTCTTTTGAGGCTTGGCTCGACCCCCAGCATTAAACAAATTGAGATTCTGGAGGAATCGGTTATCTGCATATTTTTGTCAAGGCAATGCCCTGCAGATAATTCGTTTTTACTGTCAAGTCAAAGAAGTGCTCTGTGTCATACTTCAGGTAGATAGACTTGAAGCCATGATTCACGAAAGCTAAGGCTGACCAGGTACATACCTGACTCTCCCACCACCTACTCAGCATCTGAGTTGACTTAACAGGTTGCAAAGCGCAAGTCTGGGTCGACGTTGCAGAGGGCTCTCTATGCAGGTGCACTGAGTGAGAACGTGTGGGCAGGATCACTCTTCTGTCTGCTAGTTCGTGGACGGATAAACGTTATCAAAGGCCTCCCCGAATTAGCAAAGCCAGATGTCTATTTCGTGTCAGAAAAGCCATGTCATAGGGGAAAGTGGTTTATCGCCTGTTTTGGAGAGGTTGTCCCCCAAAGTTATAATACATTTTATTGCTAAATGCTTTCAGTTTTTACTGTCAGAAAAAAAAAAAAAAGCATCATGAGTTTGAATTGAATCATTTACATAACCAGTTCATTCATGTTCTGAACATTAGACGTGAACCTCATCCCTGCCTCCCCCCATCAGCATCGGGCTGTTGAGTGAGACCTTCCACTTTTGGAGGTGGAGGTGGGGGTGGGTGAGGGGTGACGTCCCCTCTGAGCTTGGTAGCAGTCCCCTCCATCTCCCTGTGCTCTTTAGCCAGGTGCTGGGAGATCACCAGGTTCTGAAAATCTAAATGTCTGACTTCATTGCACCTCCCTGCCAGTGTCCTCATTCCGACCCTAACCATCTCTTTCCTGAGCTGTTACAATGCACTTTCCAATGATTAATTTCCAGTCTTCTCATATTTCTTATTAGCTTTCTTGAATAAAATTTAAATTGCAGAAATGACACAACATTGTAGTTAATGAAGCAATGCAAAGTATATAAGCAAAAGGTAAAGGGTCATTTTCCCACCACCACACGTGCCACACCATCATGGAGTCTGCTTCTGAGTGCCACCCTGCTATGTGGTGGATCCTGAAACAGTTCTGATCCAGTCACTCCCTGATCAAAGCCAGGCTCCTAATTAAACCCTGTCTGGTGTCCTCATGATCTGTCCAAGTTTGTGGTCACCTCCCTCCAGGGGGCAGTCCACACCCCACTCGGGTGGTTCACATCGTAATCACGTGTAGCAGAGATTATGACCCCCTTCTCAGTGCACATCTCTCCTCCCACCGTCTCCATTGGCTTCACTGTGCTCCTACCTCACTGTGTCTCCCTCTCAGATCCCCTTCCTCATTCCTCCTCTTCCCCCCAACCTCTTCAGAGGGCCACGGCTCCATGCTTGGTGATGCACTCCGTGTTACAGCTTTAAATAGCAACTGTATCTTGATGCCTTCCAAGTTGGTATTTCTGGCATTGGCCTCTCGCGATAACTCCAGGCTCACGTTCAGCTGTGTAGTCGGCCTTGCCGGTTGAATGGCTAACAGATGTCTTGACTCAGTTATCTCCAGCTCTGAGTCTCTTCTCTCCTGGTCCTACAATTCCCCCACTCCCCAGTCTCCCCAGTGTCCCCAGTCTCAGTTGATGGCAACGCTATTCTCCTAGTTGCTCAGTCACCCTTGACTCTGATGTCTCTCTGTCTTTCGCTCACACCCAGGCTGTGAGCACACCTACAAATCCCACGGGTTCTACATTTAAAAGTGACTTACATTCTGACCATTCATCACCGCCTGCACTTCCACCACCCTGATCACAGCCCCATCGGCTTCTCTGGAACACCAGTCCCCTCCATCTGGCCTCCTCTAGTCTATTCCCAGCACAGCAGCCAGAATCCCTTCAAAACAGGTCACGTCTCTCCTCTTAAAATTCCTTTACTCAAAACCTTAACCCAGATGAAATGTGCGGATACGTACATGAGGACTTTTGCCTTACATGAGATATACATACACACACACACACACACACACACACACACAGTGTGTGTGTGTGTGTGTGTATATAATTTGTGAATAGACTGAGCTTTGATAAATCAAAAAAATTTAGGTATACTATAGATAACCTCTATTTAAAGAAATTGTCAGAGACTTTTTTAAATATATGGAAATTTTTTTTCCTATTTTGCGTAGTGCGACTTTTAAATTCAAGATTCCTTCTTTTAAGAAGCACAAAGATACATCCCCGGTGTGGGGATCATTTTAACACTCCCGCCAGAGAACTAATCCTTGTTCCTGCCCCCACCCTCCCACAGGCAGTTGTTATGTTTCAGGGACAGGATTAGTCCCTCCACATTTCTAAATCTGTGCTTTGGAACCCTGCTGTCTATGATTAGCGTTTCTTTTCCTGGCACACGCACCGAAATAGACGCTCCGTCTTTAGCTGCAACTGGGAAGCAGCAGTGTCATCCCGTGGCCTATATCCGCGCACTGCATCTTAATTGGTGGGAGTCGCCGCCAGGGGCTGTCTTCATTCGTCTCGACAGCAGAGGGCAGCCGAGAGCAGGTTCCTGGTGCTCTAAGGGGCTGCCCCCGCCCACTTTTCAATCAGGCTGCTTTTACCGCGTTGGAAACACTTGCAATGATCCTGCCTTTCTGTCACCCCGCCCCTCGTCCTCTCCTGTCTCATTGGCGTCCTGTGATGTCGCTAGGTTGTGTTACGGATGCCATTTGGAGCACGGACGGGAGGAAAGCGAGAAGGCCAACCTGTTCTGGTCTCCCGGACCCTTGTCGCGCTCAGAGCCAGCTTGGCAGTTTCAGCCCGGACACCGAACCCTGGAAGTGCCACAGTTTCCCGGACATCCCGAGCCGCCTCGCTAGGGGGCAGCAGGTGACCTGTAGTGACTCATTCCAATGCAATAAAAACCTAACGGGTCCAGCAATGCTGGAAACATTTCATCTGTTTCTACCAAAGTCATCCGCGCGTGGAGAGCAGACAGGATTTCTGCAGGGGAGACAGGGCTGTCTGCAAGGCTGAGCCAAGGTGCTGGCTTCTCGCCTCTGTCCTGGGCTTCAGCGATGCTCTCCCGCGGCGGGGCTCCCCTCTCTAATTTCCCTACCCCACGCCCTTGGGGTGCACTGCAGCCTGCTTAATGATCACATTCTTTCCAAGAGTTTTTACAGGATAATAGCTCAGAATGCTACCTCTTTGTAACTATTTCGCCAATATTTTCAAATAGGAACATTTCAGTGGCTAAAAAGAAGTACTGAATTTCTCATGACCGTGACTCTAATCCTGTAGTTCTCAACCAGGGGCGATTCCTTTCCCAACCCTAGGAGCCTGAAATGTCTAGTGAAAATTTGGTTGTCACAACTAGGGGAGGGGGAGAGGAGTCCTCCTGACTCCTCGTGGGTAGAAGAGAGGGATGACACAATAAAATACGTGAAAAGAAAATAGTTTAGTTTCACTTCCATCGTATCTTTTCCATACTTTAAACTCACATCTCTCAGGTCTTGGCCTCTAGGTGTAATTTTTCCATTGATCTCCAGACCCATATATCCAAAAAAAAAAAAAAAAACACCAGAGATTTCCATCAGGATGTCGCTTCACAGCCTAACAACTCTTCCAAATCTTTCCCCCTAAATTTGCTTCTCTGGTAGCCCAGCTTGGTCCCTTACTCATTCAACAAACATCAATCATGTCTAATACTTATTTCCAGCTATAGCACACTCCTGCTTGGCTAATTGACATTTCAGGGTCAGCACATGGAAAACTATTGATCACCCCTCCCACCCATCCCCATCAGCCAAACCTGTACCTGACCCGAACTTTCCCACCTTGATTAAAGTCATTGCCTCGTGCAAAGTTGCTCAAGCAAAACTCTCGTCATTCTTGATTTCTCTCTTTCCTTCTCATCGGACATAAGCAACTCCTCTTGACTTTAGCCCTATGTCATCACTGAGACCTGAAGCAATTGGTTTGGGGCCATAGGCAGGGATGCTGCAAAGACAATGATTGGAGAGGGGCAGGAATGCATGCAGGGAGACAGGCCAAGGGTCTCTGGCAGTAATTGAGGCCAGAGATGATACAGCACAGACCAGGGTGGTGGCAGTGGACGTAGCAAGAACTAGAGGATGTTGAGATATATTTCAGAAGCAGAATAGGGTGATTTCCAAGTTTCTAGCTTGAGCAACACAGGAGATGTGAACAGGAAGCCCATGTGAGGTGAGGGCAGGTTGTGGGGGGAATAAAACTACCCATTTTTTGACAAGTTATATTTGAAAGACTATTGGACATCCCAGCTGTGATGGCAGGGTGGCCAAGAGCCATGCAAGTGTGTAAATTCGGAAATGGTCAGCAGATGGAATGTTTTTTAAAGCCACGGGAATGAATGGAACTATTCAGAGCAGGTGCTCAAGAGAGAAAGGAGAACCCTAAACCAGAGGAGGAAATCAGGAGAGGTTGTCCTGCCACAGATTCCAAGAATAGGGAGCCTCCGTTCTGTCTAACGTGGCTGGAAACAGGATCGATCGAAAAGGACCCAAGGATGGTGGTGGATGGAATTCGTTTGCGACGTGACAAAAGCAATTTCCTTTGAGTGTTGGTGGCAGAAGCCAGATGGGAGTGGGCTGAAGAATCGACGAACTGAAGAGGTGGAGGCAGCGTTCCTAGACAGGTCTTTGCAAAAGCTTTCCATTCAGGGGAGCAGGGAAGTGGGGCCATAGCTAGAGGAGGGTGGGAGATGCTGGGGCCTGGGTGTGTGTGTGTGTGTGTGTGTGTGTGTGTGTGTGTGCGCGCGCGCTCATGCTGCAGACTGAGAGAGCAAACGTGTAAATTTATGTTCATGAGAATTATTCGGTAAAAGAGGAGGCTCTTGGTGAAATGATGGAGAAAAGCCAGCCAGACAGCCAGACAGAGGGAGCTGTCTTGAATGAAGGGAGAGGACAGAGCCCAGGGCTCGCTATTTTTAGAAAAAGGAATTGCATCCAAAGCATCCTCCTACCTGAAGGTTACTGAGCACCTGAAGGTTAAACCCGGAAGAAGACCTGGAACAAAGCTGCATCAAATATGTGTATCAAACAAATGGTTTTGCCCATTAAAAATAACAAGTAGAGAGTAATGGTGGTACTTATGGGGAGAGACTAAAAACTGGTTTTAAAAAAGAAATAACCGTTTCAGCCTAATTTATTTTTTTTCAGTCCTCAGGCTGGTAGACAGATGTATGATAACTTTGCTTTGGAATTTTTTATTTGTATTTTTTTATGGTTATAAATTTATTCCCTGTTTGCCGGGTTAACAAAATAGTGTCCTTAATTTTTCTATGATTTTTTTTTTTACGTGCAAAGTTTTAATCCCTCTGGGATTAATTTTGATATATTTTTAATGGGGGGAGATAATTAGGTTTATATTTATGTATTTATATTTATTTATTTTAATGGAGGTACTGGGGATTGAACCCAGGACCTCGTGCACGCTAAACATGTGCTCTACCACTGAGCTATTCCCTCCTCCCTGAAATATGATATATGGACAGAATGTAACATGATTTTTTTAAATTGAAGTATAGGTAATTTACAATGTTGTGCTAATTTCTGATGTATAGCATAGTCATTCAGTTACACATATATTCTTTTTCATATTCTTTTTCATTATAGGTTATTACAAGATATAGTTCCCTGTGCTATACAGTAGGACCTTGTTGTTTATCTCTTTTATATATAGTAGTTAGTATCTGCAAATCCCAAACTTATTATGATATTTACCTGCATTGCCACTTTCCCTAATACCGTTTAACATTGACACACATTTGCAGGATAAATTCTTACATATGCTAGGGTCTGTCTCAGGCTATTCACTCCCATTTCTGTTCGTGAACCAGGACAATGCCATTTGAATTACTGCAACATTGTAATGCATTTTACTGCATGGTGAAGAAAGTATCTCTTCCCCACTCTTCTTTGTTTCAAAAAAATTAACTCTATACTTATTTTTCAGAATAGACTTTAGAAGCATTGGATCCAGTTTTATATTCACTGGGATTTTGCTGGGGATAATATTAACTCTTAATTTGAATAAATTTGGCATATTTAGTCTTTCTCCATAGTAACATGGTATTTTTCTAAATTTATTTCATCTTATTTCATACCTTTATTTAAGAGGCTCTAGTTTTCCTCACATGGGTCTCATGCATTCATTGCAAGGGTCAGTTCAATGCCCTTGACCCAAACCGTTGGCCATAGAGAGGAGGCTGTGTCCTATTAGTTAGCCAGCATGACTTCCTCCTCCATCAGACACGTCTTGTTTACTAAAGTAGGCCCAGAAGCCAAAAGAAACCTGAGAAGCCTGATTCATTTTCGTATTTTTCTGGAATCCACCTAAAAGAGGTCTCTGAATCTGCCCTCACAACAGCTCAATCTATAATTTTGCTTTTCTCATTTTCCTGCCATTAGACTTAGATGAAGCAAACAGTTTCATTGGTCCGATGTATTGATGACTTAATGGCCAGTGTTACGTGTCAGTGTGTCATTCCGGAGGCTTAATGGTTATTTTTGCTGATACAATCTTCGAGAATATGAGGACCAGGGACATCTAAGTGTATACTTTGAGCTAGCACGGGATGTGGTTTATAGAAGTAAAAACAAGCAGTAGGAAGGACAGATTCTCATAGCTTTAAAAAAAAAAAAAGTATTATCTCCAGCTAACTCCATCATTCAAAAACAAAGTCAGTCTTCGTATTAAACTCACAACCATCTTTCTTCAATGCAATAGGGGGCATTTACTGAATATCTATTGTATGTTGTATTGCATATGTTATAAATAATCTTAAAATAACATTGTGGAGCAGATATTTATAATCCCAGCTGCTGTGTTTAGTGGATAAGTCAGACAAAGACAAAATATTCTGTGTTATCGTTTATATGTGGAATTTAAAAAATAAAACAAACCAACAAATGTATATAATACAACAGAAGCAGATACGCAGATACAGAGAACGAACTAGCGGTTACCAGCGGGGAGAGGGAAGCGGGGAGGGGCACGAGGGGCATGGGGCTAAGATACAAACTATTCTGTATAAAACAGAAGCAACAAGGATATATTGTACAGAGCAAGGAATATAGCCCTTGTTTTGTAATAACATTAAATGGAGTATAATCTATAAAAATATTTAATCATCACGCTGTACGCCTAGAATTAATATAATACTGTAAATCAACAATAGGTCAATAAAAAAGGCACTCAAAAAAAAAACATCACTGCTGCTGTTTGTCGAGTGTGTACAATACGTGAAGCCCAATGTTTTCCATAGATGGCTTATTAAATTTTTGAACGGTATTTACCGCTTTAAAATTTCAACTGACTTTTTTTTTTCTGTGATATTTCCTTGTATCTGATTCAGAAAGCCAGAGCATTTTAGTTAATTTCTCAAGGAAGGCAATACGGAGTGAGAGAAAAAAGAAAGCTTTTGAAAATCCTGGCCTGTAAGGGAGAAAGCACAGAACCAAAGCCTTGGGGAAGGCACCTGGTAGTAAATAGGAGTCCGTGCTCCAAGGACTCATCGCCACCTAAATGTCCAGCAACCTTCTCTAAGGTCGTGCGTCCTGCAGAGAACCTTTGATTCCTTTCCCCGTCTCTCTGATCTTCTATTCCTTCAAGGCTCCTTCTTTCAATAAACAGTAACATCACTCATCAGCTGTGCATCCTTCATCCTTGGAGTTATCCTTGTCTCCTCTCTCGCCCACCACAGATCCAGTCTTTCAGCAAAGCCTGTTGGCTTCACCTTCAAAGTATAGCATGAGCCTGACCTTGTCTGTCTCCCCTCCACCACCCCCGTCCTGGTCCAAGCACCCATCATCCTTCACTGACTTATTGGGACAACGCGTAACTGGTTTCCTGGTTTCTGCCGTTACCCCCAATAGTCCGTCCTCCTCCCAGCTGCAGTGAGTGCTTGGAACCAAAGGTCAGATTGTGCCCCCTCAGCTCAAAACCCTCCAAAGGCATCCGCACTTCATCAGAATGAACTTTAAGCTGCCATTTTTGGTCCACAAGGCCATGTACGTAAATCTGTCCATCAGCTACCTACTCTCAACCACTTTTCCCATCTCTCCCTGGGCTCCAGATTTTGTGTGCTGTCTGTTCCTCAAACATACCCACTCTGTTCTGTCTTGGGCTCCTTGACGTGCACTGTTCCCTCTGCCTGGAAGGCTGCCCAGGGCTGCAGCTTTCTCTGCTACTTCATTCGGGTCTCTGCCCCATGCCATCATTTTCAGTCTTCCCGACTCCTGGGACCTCAATTCCCTTTCCTGCCTCACAAGCTCTTTGCCTAGCATCATGCCCCTGGATGTACACACAGACTGTTCACTGGTTTGTTATCCTTCCTGCCCCTTGCTTGGTAGCCAACTCTGAGCCAGGATTTTACCCATCATCTCACTGTTGTTGCCCCTGGACCTCGACTGGTATCCAGCACGTAGAGGGCACTCCGTGGACCTTGTTTGAATGAATGAATGAATGAATGAATGAATGAATGTCATCACTCTGTACTGTGAACCACAGTGACTGAAATGATAAAAGAGAATAAAGACCCACAATAGATCAGCTTAATAGCTCTTCTTTTCATTCCCTGACTGATGCTAGAAAATGAACATTTCTGGCTGGTCAGTGCCATGCACCACAATTCTGATCAGAATCAACTCATCAAACTATGGGAGGCGCATGGCATATCTAATTGAGTGGGTGCAAACTAGACACAAACGTGTAGTTTGTGGGTTGGAGTTACTGCAGAAAAATGCGGTAAAGAAGTAAAGACGAGGGAGCAGGGACTCATTCTCTGCCCTGGCCGATCTACACGCCGTTACAGGGAATGAGGAATTTCATTTCTGGCAAAAGAGAGAAAAGAATGAGATGGAGAGGGCACGGTTGGCACCACTTACATATGTGCCTTTATGTTTTACCGCCGACTTGTGACCCAAGGTTATAAATGAAGATAATAAAAGCTACTAAATGCATTGCCTTAATCCAACCCCCAGGGGAGATAAAGGAAGATTGAAAGAAGCATCAAAACAACCCTCTCTGGCAGAGATGTCTCATTACTTTTTATTTCACTTCCCGGCATCCGGAGACAACGGTGCCTTTTTTTAACTTGTCTGGGAGGCTTACAGAGGAGACAGATCCTGGGGTCGGATAATAATTATGGAAGCCACAAAGAGGAAATATCTTTTAGAATGAGAAGTTCAGAAATGATGAAATGATGATGAAAACCTTGTGCTCAGGCCCTTCGTGCTCAAAACGCAGCTATCTGGGGTGCATGGCCGGCTCGTGGACAAGAATGAGTGTTCCTAAAGGCTCCATGTTTGGAGGTTTTGATGGAGGGGTCAGAAATTTAACCAAAGTTGGAGGGAGCTAGTCTCCAGTTTAGCAGATTCCTTGCTAAATATCTACCCCCTGATGGAGCACAGGGGATTTTTAGGGTAATGAAATTACTCTGTATGACACTATAGTGGTGGCTCCATGTCATTATGCATTTGTCAAAACCCACAGAATGTACAACATCAAAAGTGAACCCTAATGTAAAGTACGGACTTTGGTTGATAATAATGTGTCCATGATGGTTCATTGATTGTACCAGATACGCCACACTGAGGAGGGATGCTGAGGGGAGGGGAGTATGTACGTGTGGGTGGGGAGGGCTATGGGTGAACTCTGTATTTTCTGCTCAATTCTGCTATAAACCTGAAACTGCTCTAAAAGAATAAAGTCTCTTAAAATTTTTTAAAAATCTACCCCTTGAGGTTCTACAGCCAAAAGGAAGGGCATTCTAGACATTTAGCTTTTCCCTCTTTCTTTATTAAAATGATAGAGATATTTTTTAAAATGATACTCATGGGATTTTCTCTACAATAGATGAAAACAGGCTTCTAACCCCAGAGATGTACTCATAAGTCATTTTGTCATTAAATATAGGAGAGAAAGGGGTAATACAGGTGACCTCTTAGACTCCTTCAAAAGAGGAAATTTTAGGCTTTTATGAAGTCAGAAAGTGACTCCATAAAACTAGCTCAAGCAAATCATTTCTATCTGTGAACTTTCTCCCAAGCTTCCAACGAACAGTAAAACCCACACCAGAGTCGTCCTCCCTCGGTCCTGCCTGGGCTTCCCTTGGTGAAGTTCACAGTCAAGATGGAGTAAGATGGTCAAAACTCTGAGAAGAGGCAAATGGAGAAACCAGGACCCAAATAATGCACAAGCCGGAGCGCCCACTTTGGAGGAAGCGGGAGTCAGCTGAGGCTCGTGGGTCTCCTCCTTTTTCAACAGCAAGAACAGAGAGGACCCCCAAACAGGGACCACTCTCTCATTCATGGTCAGCAGGCTGATGATGCTGGGAGAAGCAGACCACGGGGTGGGGCGTGGCCTGAGTCCTGGCTCCTCCCCTGCTTGTTAGTTCAGTGACCATGAGCCTCAGTTTCCTCATCTGTCAATTAAATAAATTGTCTAATTAAACAATGCCTAAATGTTCCTCAGCTGGTGCCTATGGCTTAGCGGGCGCTCCATAAATGCCTGTTTTCTTCTTTCCTTGTTACTTTTCCCAAGATACAGGATGAAGAGCAAGGTAAATATATCCTCAATACGTCATAAAGAACATGACTAGTTGTGCTAGAAAAAGACCTGAATAGGGAGATTTAAAGGAGGAGGCATGCTACAGGAATCAAAGGAAACTTCGAGAAGGTCGTTTTCCAGAAAGCAGCTGGGGGCCTAGTACCTGATCTCTCATTCACATCCCCTCGCCTCCCAAACTCCAAGTTCAGCTTTCGTCTTGAACTGGGTTCACCTTCACTCCCCTGAGCATTTGATCTTCATAAGGGTCCTTTACGGACTCTGGCTTCTCCCACTGCCCCATCCTCTGGTTTCTCCCATCCCCCAACCTGAGAGATCCAACCTCACTCTGGGCACATGGCCCTGCTACCACCCTCCCTTCAGAGAAAGTCATCTCCCCGAGTGGCTGGATATATACAGACAACTAGAAGAATTGGGTATAATTGAGCAAATCGAGGCTTCCGCCACCTCAATCATGAATTTGCTTTTGTGTTTCCTGCCGTGGCCCCATGGGTGTGAGACCCCAAAAGTAAACACCTTATTAGGGATGGGAAGGATTTTTATTTCCATAACTAAGTCTTAAAGATGCGATTTGAAATTGTCAGGGTCCTTTGAGTGCTTCCGATTTCAAAAGGCATTCTATTAGAATCTGGTCATGGTGACTGAGGCACGGGGCTTATCTTCAATCAGATGCAGAAGAATCGATATCATTACAGTTCAAGCATGCAAAACTGTGGCAAGTCAGCAACTTTTCAACTGTCTCAATTTAAAAAATTAATTCTATTCTCAGGACCTGTAAGGAAGATAAAGAGAGTAATCTTGCTTTGGGAAGAAACTGCTACTCAACATTAGATGTGGTAATGAGTAGGCGGGAAAAAAGGCTGCCTTGGCAGATTAAAAAAAAGAATGAAAATTTGCTATTTGCAACAGCATGGATGGACCTGGAGAGTATTATGCTCAGTAAGTCAGACAGAGAAAGATAAATACTGTAGGACTGTATATGTGGAATCTAAAAAAAAATGAAACAAAACTTGTGATAAAGCAAAAAGAAATAGACCCACAGATATAGAGAACGATCTAGTGGTTACCAGTGGGGAGAGGGAAGGCGGAGGGGCAAGATGGGGTAGGGGATTAAGCAGTACAAATTACCAGGTATAAAATAAATAAACTTCAAGGAGATATTGTGCAACACAAGGAATATAGCCAATGTTTTATAATAACTATAAATTGTGAATTACTATGTAATACACCTGAAACTTATGTTATATTGTAAATCAACTGTACCTTAATTAAAAAAAGAACTGCCTGGCTGAGCAGCATTAAATAATTTACAACACTGTGCTCATGCAGTGGGAGTCTGTGTGAAACGTGTATTTTTTTAAGCCTAAGGAAACTTAGTGATTAACATAAACTCTTAAGAGATTCTCCCTACCCAATATCAAGAAAATAACTCAACTTTCTAAATAAATCTCTATACTGAGAATTAAATGTGCATTGAATTAAAAGCCATGGAGAATCTGCCTCCGGCACTGGGCTCTCTCACCTTCCTATACCCTAAGATTCCTGTACCCAAATCTATGTCCAGAATCTCTGGTCCTCTCACCAAAGCATCCTAACCCAAGGTCTGAACCACTGTGGCAGTTCCATCTACAGACCAATAACCCTCCTGAACTCCAGATCAGCTTTTCCAGCCACTGTTTGAACTTGGACTGCAAACCACACTCAAAGTCTACCATGGGAAATCTCTTCCTAAAACTTCTGTTTCTGCCCGGATGCTGACATCTGCCCCCTTGCATAGCACCAGAGTTGTGACTCTTGGAGCATTTTTGGTAGAAAAGGAGGCACTGTTAGTTTCAGTCCATTGGGAAATTCTCTGTCCCCTAAACCCACAGATCCTTTGCTCTGACCATTTCTGAGTCACACCACTGGGGGCCCCCAGGGAAAAGCCGTGGCCCAGCCACTCCCCACCCCTGATTATTTCACACCTGCTCTTCAGTTCTCAGAATATAAATAAATCCAAGAGACCTCATTTTTCCCAGTGGCTGTATATTACATTCACTGACATTGTCTATTTCAAAATGGTTTATTTTTAGAATTCTGAAATACACACTCTTAGAAATAAAAAGGCCAAGGTATTTGGGTATGCTCCAGTAAAATATTCCCCAATATAAATTTTTGGAAGACTGAGTACTTTTCTCTAAGTATCTTCTTTGCAAAGCTCCTTTTGGTTTCCTAGGATTATTCGTATGTTAAGAAAAGGATCAGTCCCTAAATGTCATAATTGGTATAAAATCTAACATTTAGGGTTTTTTTTAATCTCACAGATTATGCATATTTTCATTGTTTTCCAGTTAAAATTTGAACTTTTTTTGCCCTGTCTAGTTGTGAACTGACTAATGTTATATGAGACTATGTACTTAAACTTAAACACTGTAAGCACTGTAAGCACTGGGCTGAATTCCAGCAAATGAACGCTTAAAACTCAGTAACTCTTAGTAGGAGATGGGAAATAACCAAAAAATACATGTAAGACCGAGAAATCCCAATCTAAATCCGTTTTCTCTTTAACATCTTTAAATACACAGGCCACTGATTGAGAGTGAATTCACTTTCTTTCATCAGTAGTGTTAGTGGGGAATTTTCTTTTAATTAAGTCAAGAAGAAAAGAACATTAAACATTGAATAAAAAACAAATAACTTTTCTTGCATCAAAGTTAGAAGTATTTTGAGGGGCAGGGCGGGTGGCTGGAGCACTGATACTTCAATGATTTTTTTTTTTTTTTTTTTGGCTTTAGAACTATTTTAAACATCAAAAAAAGAAATCCCTAATAAACGTTACTTTGTGTTAACCCACGTTTAATAAGACTGGAGCTACTGAAGAAGGACCTGTAAGAAGATGCTGAAATCTGATTTTGATCAGTTGCACACTTCAGCGAGGTAACTAAGAGCATCTCTAAGTGAAATAGTCAAGTGCGTGATTGGTATACCTAACAATTCGCTCACGAGGACACATTTCTACGGGTAAGAAACCTTCTCCCAGCAAAGAAAGTGGAAAGTGCCGCATGAGTTATGAAGAGGCTGTCTCCACGTACTGCTCCTTAATCGTATCTGATGGAATCGGTGCTCTGGAGACCTCCTAATGCACTTGCTCCTGAATTAGTAATAGGTTTCCAACCTCAACGTGCCTCCCCCCAACGCTCAGCCTTTTATTGTACAGCAGGCTGAGTCGAGATAATATGACCATCCTTTTTCTCTATTTCCTTATTTTTTTAAAGAGTCATCAAAAAAATGCAACGTGAATTTATAATGAAATGTCTGCTTACCGTGCTATAGCATGATGGGACACGTTTTTTAATTCTCCCCTGAAATCCTACCTTAAATTTATTCGAGCCTTAACTAGACAGATAAAACCCCTTTCACTGAACCTCACTGTATTCGGGTTCCTCTCCCGTCTCAGTTTGCTTTTGAAAAAATATCCAGATGAAAGTTGAGAGGGAAAAAGCTGATTCTTTTTTAATTTAGAGGGGGATACAAGTATCGGCTAAAAACAAACCAGACTTTCAGAGCTTGAACATCGAGCATGGGCATTAGGTTGTTCGCAGCAGATCCTGATTCCAGAAGGACCAGGGAATCACCTTTGGAGTGAAAAGAATGTAGGAATGCTCTGCCCACCTTGAGATGCTGACTCAGGAAACACCGAATGTGGCTCAGGCATTCAACTGAGGATTTCTATTTTTAAAAAAAGACAAACTGGCTATTCTCAGAAGAAATAATTTCTTTTCCTCTCAGAAAGCTACGGGGTGACATTCTGGAGCAAATAACTATTGCTTATAGGATGGTTTGGCTCAGGGGCCTCTGCTCGTTCAGCTATCACTACTTATGTCCAAATTAAAATTCACCTGTGTGGTAGGATACAGTGTCTTAAACAAACTTATTTATTTGTCCTTAAACTCCCTCTGTCTTTATTTTTTATTTTTTTGCATTGCTTCTTTTCTTTTATTGAAGTTGAGTCAGTTCACAATTGTTAATTTCTGGTGTACCAGATGTTTCAGTTATATATATATATTCCTTTTCATTTTTTTCATGATAGGCTATTTATTATAAAGTGTTGAATATAGTTTGCTGTGCTGTACAGTAGGAACTTGCTGTTTATTCTCTGTGTCTTTAAATCAATAAACACAAATCACTTTGGTTTTATATTTCTATTTTCCCCTATTCTGTACATTTGGCAATATAGATATTGTAACTGGATTCTATAATTCTATACCAATTTTCTGTTCTGTTCTTTATTTCCTACATTTTAAAATACCATTTTTGGCTTCATATTAGTGATTTGAAATGCCTTTTTTTTCTAGTTTATCTAATCAAGCTCCTGAACCTTCTGGGATTCTCTGTGACATACTGGAAAAAGTTTTACAGAATAGAAAAATTTTTATAAAGTTGGGGAAGGGAGTATCACCACTCCGTGCTGAGGATTAAGCCTCCATCACCTTTCTGATTTCTCCGAGGAAACTAGAGAAAGAACAGATCACCCTTCACGGTGGTAAATGTCATTATCTTCCAGGATTTTCTGTTCTAGTCCTGGATATGATATTGCAGCAAAGTTATGAACTTAAGCAGCTGCCCAAGACAAGAGGGGATTAATGAGCCCCACACCACCAGAATCTGCAGGGTAAATGTTTCCCAGGCCACTTCAACCTCGATTGCAAAGAAAGGTGAGAAAGGAAAGTCCTCTCTCAGGAACACTGGCTCTCTCTCTTTCTATTCAATTTATTTGCACCATGGGAAATGATACAAAAAAAAAAAAAATGCAAGAAAGTCTGGAGCTCTGAGGCCCTAAAATATTTCCCTTTGATGCTCAGCATATTTACTCAAAGGACATATGTGTTTTAAGCCCAGGTTTCTGAAAATGAGTGGCAGCCAGCCTGCTAGATGCATGCTCGATCCCATGAAAAGAAGAACTTGATTGCTTTACCTTCCTTTTATTTTATATTTCTATTTCACTTTACTGAAACAGCTTACTCGGCTCGCGCCCCAATGACTCTTACGCATCTGTTTATGAAATTACCAAGGACCAAACTCAGATTAATATTTTGAAACATCACCTGACTAATGCAAGCTCCTTTCTCAAAGCCTTCACTTTGTCCCTATTACCTCTGAATGGGATTCTTCAGAGTGCGCGCCACGCTATTGTAAAGCCGCTCTACGGGAATTCCTTTCTCTTCCCGTTACTCCAAGCACGTGTTCTTTTTTTTTTTTTTTTTTTTTTTTTTTTTTTATTCCCCCCACAGGCCTCCTTTAGACTTTGCTCATATTTTGTTTCTCTGGGATCTCCTTTCTCTTAGATCCATGTATCTAAAGTACAAACGTAAAATTCCTGATTAAAATAATGCCCATGAGAGAGAAGAAAAAAACCTTTAACGGGAATTTTTGGAAAATACATAAAAATCCAGAACCAGTTAATGCAAGTTATTTTTTTCTTTACTTCAGTTCTGATTTTTTCATTTAAGCTCTGTTGATGTTTTATGTACCAGTTAAGCCACCTTAAATAAATTTTGGCAGGAGGCAAGAAAAAAAATATACAGTGTATAATTATAAGAGAAAACATTTACATAATATTCAATACATGCCAGTCGCCAGTTCTCTATACATTAACTCACCTAGCTTGCTACCGCCTTATAAACGAGGTGCAATCATTATCTGTTTTACAGATTATGCAGAGTTCAGAGCCGTTAGTGTATCACACTGCTAGTAACTGGCAGAGCCAGGATGTGGACCTGAGCCATGGACCTACCTTTCCAGTATTGCTGCTGTTAAACACAGTGCAATTCTGACCCCTAATCCTTTATATAAGCCCGTTTTGTTTGTTTGTTTCCGGGAAATTTTATCGTCTTTTCTTCACCTCTCGTGTTCTGAAATTTCAAGAAATGTAACTCGGTGGTATTTTACAGGAGCCCTTGTGATCTACAAAACCGTGTTCTCCCATTCTGTAAAACTGTTTTATTGTTTCTTTGCTAATATGTTCCCATCCACTTTGTCTCTTTTCTAGTTCTGAATCTACTAACCGTTTAATGCACGGAATCTCTATCTTTATTTTGTTTTCTCTTTCTTTGCCTTTCCAGGAAATATACTGGCCACTTCCTTGTCTTCTTTGCAGTTTTCAGTCTTTACAGCATTCCAATGTATAAACATGTTACAATGCATGAATCCTTTTTACTGTTGATGGATATGTATGTTAAACATATATGGAGAAGTGCAATTTCTGGGTCGTAGGGTCAGCCTAACCTCACTTTAGTAAAGAATAGCAAAGTGTTTGCCGATTTGTTGGCCCAATTCCCACCCCACTCAACACTGTGAGACTTTCCAGGTGCTCCTCACCCACTCTTAGACTTGTCCGTCTTTCTAATTTTAGACATTCTAGGAGTGTGAAATGGTAATTTATTGTGGTTTTAATGTATATTTTCTTGATGACAAATGATGTAAACCATTGTTTTCTGTTCACATTGAAGATAAAACTCACTAGAAACTGATACTGTAAATGGTATGAAGGCAAGATCAAGCTGTTTTTTTTAAATGAGGATATGGAATTACCCCAGAGTTATTCACTGAAATCTGTCTTTGTTTCCCACCTTGCAGCATTACTTTGATTATAAATCAAGTGTTCATGCACACGTACTTCTGTTTCTGGGCTTTTCGTCCTTTTGCATTGGTCTGTGTGTCTTTCCATGCGACAATTCCACTCTGTCTTAATCACCACATCCTTATTACGTCTTCATATTCCGTAAAGTATTCCCAAATTCTTCCTGCACTTTCATAACAATTTTGAAGTCTGCTTGTCAAGTTTCACTCATGCATACACACACAGAAACAATTTCGTGAGGTTTGCATTGAATCATAAATCAGTTTGGGTGAGGTATTTGTCATGTTGTGTCCCCCATTTCATGAACACAATTTGTATCTCTGTTTAGGTTTCTTATTCCTTCTCAACGAGGTATTATTAAATTTTTGCTTAGAAACCTTAAAAACTATTTAAAAATTAATTCCTAATAACTGCTTAATTTTGATGCTGTTGTAAACAATGGCTTATTAAAATTTAATTTTTCTATGAGATGTTGCTTGCATATGGTGTGGTTATATATATTTTCCACGTGGGCTGCTAGTATAAGGAGATACAATTAGTTTTTTTATATTGGCCTTCTATTCAACAATCTTTCTAAATTCATTATTGTTTCTAATAACTTATCTAGAGATGATTCTGAATTTTCTACTTATCCAACCACATCATTAAGTATATTAGCTCTAGGAATTTGTGGATATTCTTTATCAAACTTAGGACATTCTCTTCAAATTTTAGTGTGCTAAGGGTTTTTATTATAACAAAATGTTGGATTGTACCAAATCCTTTTCATGTGTTGTATCAGTCAGCCTTTGTCATCATGGTGCCACGACAAAACTCAGTGGCTTGTGACAACTGAACAGCTGATCTAGACTGGGCTCGGCTGGGTTTGGTTAGTCTCAGAACTGGCTGTGGGCTGGGCTCAAGTCTGTTCCTCATGTTTCTCATTCTGGGAACAGCAAGCTTCCTGAGAGCGTAGTCTTATCATGCTGATGGCAGAAGTGATGGAGGACAAGTCCACCTGCTCAAGCAGTTTTCTTGTATCACATCTACTAATATCATCTTGGTTAAAGTAAGTCACAAGACCAGGCCCACAGTGTGGCAATGGCAAGACTGTAGCTGTAACTAATCATTAGAGATGAGTAAAGAATTGAGATCAATAACTCAATCTACAATATTCATTTATTGAGATTATTACATGATTTTGTTAATGTGGCAAATTACACTGATTGGTTTTTCTAACGTTCAACTATCTTGGAAAAAATAAAGTTAATGTTGCTGTGTTATATTTTTTATATTTCACTGAATTTGGTTTGCTAATACTGTATTTAGGATCTTTGCATTGATGAACATGTGTGACATTAGCTTTTTTTTTTTTAATTTTTAATTTTTTTTTACTGAAGTACAGTCAATTACAATGTGTCCATTTCTGGTGTGCAGCACAATGTCCCAGTCATGCATATACATACATATATTCATTTTCATATTCTTTTTCATATTTTTTAAGAGATCATCACTCTAAGTGAAGTAAGCCAGAAAGAGAAAGAAAAATACCATATAATTTTCCTTTCTCATAATGTCCTCATCAGCTTTTGGTAAGATAGTTTAGTTTGCTTCATAAAATGAATTGGAGACTATTTCCTCCATCCCTGTATTCCAAAAGAGCTTACATAAGATTGGAATTATTCCATCCATAAATGTTTGAAGAATTCCCTTTGAAGTCATATGTGCCTTGTGATTTGTTATGAAAGTTTTAAATTTCATATTCAATTTCATTAACAGTTACAGAATTATTCCTATTTCTATTCCTTCTTATTTCTGGTTTTTTTTTTTAAGATGAAACTTGAAAAAAATAACTTCTCATTACATTTAAGATTTGAACAACATTCCATCATTACCTTTATTTTCTGGGATTTATGGTGATGTTGCCTTTCCCTTGACTTTGGCATTTCTTGTACTTGTTCTCTTTTTTAATTTGATAAGCATCCCCTAGGGATCTATCAATTTTATTCATCTTGAAATGAATTGCTGTCCATTAATACAAATTAAAAACAGAGTAAATTAATCTACGGTGTCAGAGGTCAGGCTAGTGGTTTCTCTAGAGGAAGTAGACGGTGGGGAGCACGATGGGGCATCAAAGGTCCTGGTGGTTACTCTAGAACTGGGTGTCGCTTACAAGAATGGTCACGTTGTGAAAATTCATTGTGCTAAATATGTAATAACTTTTCTGTATGTATAACGTGCTTCAATAAAAATCAACTTCATGTGTGTGAAATGTTTGAAAACTGGAAAGCACTAGAGAATTTAAAGAATCTTTCCTTTAATAAAAAAAGTTAAATCAACTTGAAAAACAACTTGGTTTTGTTGAATCTATTTGTATATTTATTTTCCATTTTGTTAATTTTTGCTCTTGTCTTCTTTTTATTGAAGTATAGTACGTTTACAATGTTGTGTTAATTTCTGGTGTAGAGCATAGTGATTCAGTTTTATATATATATATTCCTTTTCATATTCTTTTTCATTATAGACTATTACAAAGTATTGAATGTAGTTCCCTGTGTTATACAATAGGACCCTGTTTTTTGTGTATTTTGTATATTGCTCTTGTCTTTATTACTAACTTTTCCCACTTTCTTATGTGTATTTTGCTGTTATTTTTCTGATCTCTTGATGCAGTTGCTTAATCTTTTCTAAATTTAGAGCTAAAACCTTTCTTTTATACACAGTTTTTTTTCCTCACAAGTTTTGAGATGGTATATTCATTAACAATTAGCTTGAAATATTTTCTGATTTTTATTATTCTTCTCTTTTCAATTTCAGTTTGATTTCAATTCCTGACTGCATTTCTTTTTTTAACCCAGAGATGATTTATAAACTTTCTCTTGATTTCAGAACCTGATGTTTTGCTAACTATATTTAAAAATTTATTTTTATCTTAATTGCTTTGTGGTCAGAGAAGATCCTTATGCTTTTAAACTTTTGTAATCTGTAGAGGCTCATTGCTTTATGACGCAATATGTGATCAATGTCTGTAAGTGGTCCATTTGCCTTTGAAAACAGTGCTCATTCTGCAGCTGGAGGCAGCATACTACGGATGTTCCTTACGTCTAGTTTGCTGATTGTATATTCAAATCTAAATCTTCACTGATATTTTGTCTTTGTTTTATCATTTATCACTAATTGTCCATTTATCTTTACAATTCTCCCACTTTTCCTTGTATGTATTGTAATGCTATGTTATTAGATGTTATCAGACACATACATGCTTAGAATTGTTATATATGCTGGATAAATCAGATATTTCACCATTTTGAAGTTCCTCTCCTCCTATCTAGTAATATGTTTTAACCTTGAAGTCTACTTTGATATTAATACTGCTATTTCATTTTATTTTGATTTGTGTTTGATTATGAAATATTTTTATATTCATTTATTTTCAATCTCTCTGTATCCTTGTGTTTTAGATGTGTCTCCCCTAAGCTACATACAGGCTTTTTCTCGGTCTTATAATTTTTACTTTTGAATTTGAGATATTATTCTTTTATATTGAATATAATACACAAGTATATTTGTGTATTATATTACATTTGAATGTAAATCTATGACCCATAGACTATTTTTCTTACTTATTCCATATGTCTCTCTCTTCTTAACCTTTTCTGGGTTAAAAATTATTTCATTTTTTTGGCAGTTCGGAAGATACACACTTTTATGATTCTTTTAGCGAATCGGAGATCACAGCATGCCTTCTGACCCATCAGCGTCGAACATTACTCTGCACTTTAACATCCTTCCTGGGCAACGCAAGGACATGAAAACACCTTAATTCAGTTATCCTCTTCTCATGCAATTTTAATTCTGCCCACAGTATAAGCTTCATGAAAATAACAACACCCAGCCACGATTTGTTTTGCTTAGGCTATGTTTTCATTATTTTCATTTCTTTCTGCATCTTAAACTTTCCATTAGGAATACGTCTTCTCCACCTGAAGAATATACCCTTTAGTTTTCTCTGTAGGTCTGCTCTGCTAGTGATAAATTATTTTCAGATTTTATTTGTCTGAAAATAAATTTAATTCACCTTCTTCTTGAGGGACATTTTTTTTTTGCTACAAAATAGGATTGAGAACATTGAAGAGATTGTCCCATTAACATTAGGCTTCATTGTTCTTTTGAAAGTATTTTTTTTCTACTTCTATGATTTTTTTTTTTTTTTGCCTTTTATTCTTTCTCCCTTCTCTCTCTTCCTCCCATTCCGCACCGCCCCCAGTGTTACACTGGTATTTTTAGATGTGGATTTCTTTTTATTGTTCTGGTTTGAGTTTTCTTTGGAATTTTTGAATCTGCAAATTGCTGCTTTTCATTCGTCTGAGTTCAAAGCCATTATATATGTTAGAAGTTGTAACTGTATCTCCTATGTTTCTTATTCTCTCTGTTGTGTTTTCCATCCTTTCATTTTGTGCTTTCTTATGGATATTTTTCTTCTGATCTTTTGTCCAACTCACTAATTCTTTTCTTCAAATTTTTCTGATCTTCTGTAAACTTTAATGTTGAATCTTAATTTTAGTTGCTGTATTTTTAAATGTTTTTGTATAACTACATGTTTTTTCAAAGACATATTATTTTTTTGTTTGTTTTCTAGTTCCATGCAGAAATAGTCAATCCTGTGGTTTAGCTCCTAGACCATGATAAGAACAGTTATTTTGAAGTCTGTGTCTAATCATTGCAATGTCTGGAGCTACAGTCCGTTGCTTCTGCTGATTCTCCTTCATGTAGTATTGACTCCTATTGTGGTGTATTTCTTTCTTTTTTTGTTTTTTTTTGGGTTTTTTTTTGGAGACAGAGGGGGTTTTCCAAGAATTGTATTTCAAAATTTGTAGAGGTAACTTGCAGCCTGGAGTCATATCAGTTTCCTCCAAAGACAGTTTCCATTTGCTCTTGCCACGGCCACGTAGGGTCCTCGCCATCCAGATGATGGCATCTGATTTTCAGAGTTTGACATTTCCTGGACCACTCAGAGGTTTTGAGGCTAGTATGCAGTGTGAATGAGCACTAGCTGTCTTACAATTCTCCCTCACTCCTAGGTTCAGCCTTGTAGGACCAAAACCCAGAGTATGTGGAGTTTACCAGGGACCTCAGCTTTATGATCTTCAACTCTTACTTTCTCTTGAGCTTTCTTCTCTCAGACTCCACAAGGCTGTGGAAAATGCTGATTGGACTGTCAGCCACCTTTTCAAGACTGGCAGTTGTCCCTGGGCAGAAAGATATACCAAATGACAGGCTTATCTTTCCTGTTTCTGGTTTTAGTTTTTTGTTTGTTTGATTTGGGCTCCCTTCTCTGAGACTTGACCTAGTAATCCGTATCTTCTGGTCAGGCATCTGATAACCTCAAGCAGATTTATTTAACTCTGGTAAAATATGCGTATCATGAAACGTACCATTTAACCATTTTAAGTGTCCAACTCAGTGGAATTAAGCTCATTCACACTGTTGTGCAACCATCACCACTGTCCCTTTCCAGGCATTTTTCATCATCCCAAACTGAAACTCTGAACCCATTTAACAATAAGTTCCCACTCCATCCTTCCCCCCAGCCTCTGGTAACCACTGTTTTACTTTCTGTCTCTATGAATGTGACTATTCTTGGTATCTCATATGAGGGGAGTCATTTCATATTTTTCCTTTCATGTCTGACTTATTTCACTCAGCCTGTATCTTCAAGGTTCACCCATGTTGTAGCATGTATCACAATTTCATTCCTTTTTAAGATTGAATAATGTTCCATTGCATGTATATCTTATTTGGTTTATCCATTCATCCATCAATGGACATTTGGGCTGCTTCCTCTGTAGATATTATAAATAATGCCTCTACAAACACGAGCGTGTAAATATCTCTTTGAGACTCCGTTTCCAATTTTGGGGGGGGAATATACCTGAAATTGGAATTGCTGGATCATGTAGTAGTTTCATGTTAGTTTTTGAGAAACTCCCATATTGTGTTCCACAGTGGCTGCACCAAATTACATCCCCATCAGCTGCACAGAAGTTTCAATTTCTCCACATCTTCCCAACACTTATTTTCTGTTTTAGCTTTATTTTTTTTAAAGAATAACTATTCTAATGGATGTGAAATGGTCATTATGGTTTGCACTGCCATTTCTCTAATGATTCATGATGTTAAGTATCTTTTCATGTGCTTTTTGGCTATTTGTATATCTTTGGAGAAATGTCTATTCAAGTCTTTTGCCCTGTTTTGAATGAGTACATTTTTTGTTGTTGTTGAATTTTAGAAGTTCTTTATATATTCTGGTTATTAATTCCTTATTATATATGTGACTGGCAAATACTCACTCCCATTTTGTGGGCTGCCTTTTTATTCTGTTAATAGTGTTCTTTGATACACAAAACTTTTTTTAATTTGATGAAGTCCAATCTATCTATTTTTTTTCTTTTGTTCTCTGGGCTTTTGGTGTAATAAACAAGAAATTATTGCCAGGTCCAATGTCATGACGTTTTTCTTCTCTTCCTTTTCTTCTTTAAGAGTTTTATAGTTTTAGCTCTTGCTTTAGATCTTTGATCCATTTTGAATATGGTGTAAGGTAAGGACCCAACTTCATTCTTTTGCATGTGGATATCCAATTTTCCCAGCACCTCTTGTTGAAAGACAAGATCATTCACCATTGAATGATATTGGCATCCTTTTCAGAAACTATGTGTATGAGGATTTATTTGGTGGATCTCCATTATATCCCAGTGGTATATATCTTTATGCCAATACCACACTGTTTTGATTATTGTAGCTTTATAGTAAATTTTGAAATCAGAAATGTGAACCCTCCAATTTTCCCTTGTGTTTTCAAGATTGTTTTTGCTACATGGAGTCTCTTGAGATTCCATATGAATTTTAGGATGAACTTTTCTATTTATGAAAAAAAAAGTCATTGAGGTGTTGATAGAAATTGGATTGAACCTGTGGACCCCTTTGGGTAGTTTTGATGTATTAACAGTATTAAGTCTTCCAACCCATGAACATGGAATGCCTTTCCATTTATTTAGTCTTTTTAAATTTCTTTCAGCAATGTTTTGTAGCTTTCAGTGTATAAGTCTTTCATCTTCTTGGTTCAGTCAGGCAGATTGTATATATTTCTATTCCAGCATTCTTTTTTTTTTAAACATTTTTTATTGATTTATAATCATTTTACAATGTTGTGTCAAATTCCAGTGTAGAGCACAATTTTTCACTTATACATGAACATACATATATTCATTGTCACATTTTTTTCTCTGTGAGCTACCATAAGATCTTGTATATATTTCCCTGTGCTATACAGTATAATCTTGTTTATCTAATTTTAGTTAGTGTAAGAGTTTGAATGACCTCTAATTTTGCATTTTTTATATAGCAACTTATTGGTATCCCATGATACTTTATTAAATCTCTGGAACACACACACACACATTTGCGTTCACACACATATATGTACACACATGCTTATGACTTTCTCATGTTCTTTGTGTTGTCATTATTTCTTTTTTTCTGTTTGATTTTGTCTCTGTTTTTAATTAGAGGATTGTTTCCTCATATGACTAATTCTCCTGAACTGTGTATTGTTTTTTAAGAGTGAAGCATGTAAAACCTGATTACAGTCTCTTTATGGGGTCATATTTTTGTCATTTGAGGGTTTCTAAGCGGAGTAACTTGGAGGGACATTTGCAGCTTTATGGAGGGTGGCTGCAGAAAGGAAGGGAGCTATTTCTGGACAACTGACCTTCAGTTCATCCAATCTTCTGGTAAAACTTCAGCGATATCCTGGGTTTGCTTTTCAGTATTGACTTACACCCACTGATCATGTGGATTTGTAAGCAGTTTGCAGAACAGTGGAGTGGAACTGGGTTATATGAAGGGTAAAACCCGTGAGGAGAACTGGGTCATCCTTCCCCCATGCATGGGGCATGGAAACAGCAGGCTGCACGTGACCCTTTACAGAGCACTTACGTGTCCCAAGAGGCCCTCATTTCCATCTGGGCACTCAAGCTGGATTGTCCTCTGCTCATGTAATTCTCTTTCTAATTTTTTCATATTTGCCAACTTTTAATGAAAGTTTGCATCCTCTGACTGTGTCTGCCTACCTTCATATCAACCATGCTGGTGTCACCACTCAGTAGGTGGACTTTCAACTGAATCTTCCTGCTTCAGCCTGTCCCTCCTGGTTACCTCCTGGCACATCTGTTGCCTCGTCATCTGTGCTCAGTTCCTTCAGAGAATATGTTTACTTCCCTGCTCATGCTGGGTTAGGAGAGGGCAGTCTCCTGATTGTGGGCAGGGGGTCGGGGTAGGAGTTACATTTATGGGTCTAGGTATTCTTTACAAACGCTTTTAGTAAATCCTCCTGTGTTTAGTGTGCTACTCACCCATGCCTCCAGTTCCTGGGTCTTTCTGGAGTTCTGTGACACAATCTGCTTTTTTCTTGCCTTTTTTCAGATGCATAGGGTTTAATTCCTCTGCTAGGTAAGTTGCCACTTTTTCTTCCCCTTTTCACTTTTCAAAAAATGTGTTGGCACTCTTCAATGGCTGTGCTTTTCTTTCCCATTTTATTTTCCCTTAAGGGTTCATATGCTTTTACTCTGCTGCCCCCATTTTGATGGGGGTCACGGGAGAGAGGAGTGCTAGTGTGCACTTCACCTCCCAGGTTTAACGCGAAGCCCATTTAGTTCTCTCAACAGCACTAAGAATAACTGTGCTAATTTTATATGTGAAATTTCATGGCCACTCAATTAGTAGCGGGTGAAGCTACATTTGGAACATGCCTGTCTGATGTTAAAACATGCTATCATGGATACCACGATACGCTTGCCCTTATAAAGCATCTTCTTTAATTGAGCAAAGATTGCATTGAAAGAAGTTACTTCTGTTAATTTAATGCAGAACAGTCTTAGGCAAAATCAAACTGTTTAAATTGTTTATTCCTGGTAAAGAAGGAAACACTCCAAATTCCTCAAGTAATAATGCACATCTCGGAAAAATCTTTCCACTCACAGGTGTTTCGCATCTTCATTGCTGCATGTAAGAATTATTACGCAAAGTAACACCAATGATGGAAAGTGCATATCTGTTTATTAAACTCAATATGCATCCAATTTTCCAAGAGTCTATATCATGCATAATCACTAATTATATTGCAACCTTTCTCTCTCTCTCTCTCTTGCTCTCTCTCTAAAAGAAATGTGTATTTCTTTTCGTTAATGTGATGTCACGAGGCAAAATAGCAACAATTAACACTTGGAATGCACGTGCTTTGTCCAGTGACAGCAGCCACTGAAAATACTACCTGAAAGTCAAGAACCAGAAGATTATCTGGGCGTTATTCATTCATGAAGGCTCATTGTCTAAACTCTACCTTCTTGGTTTAAGGGTATGAAACCAAGGTTGGCAGTGCAGTTGATTATGAATTTGATATTTTTTTTCCACTAGGAAAAAGAAATTTCTTATTTCAAGAAAGGAAATAATAAATTATAGTGTAATATAATTTACACTTTGGTACTTAGTTGGGCTTTGTTCAAATCCTGGGGCCTGTCAGTTGTGTGATCTTGGGAAATAATGCATCTCTAAACACAGAGCTGCCTTATTTAGAAAATGGGGGTAATAAGAATAGTGCCTACCTCAGGGAATTTTTGTAAATATTAGAAGGGAAATGCAGGGAAAGGATTTAGCATGGTGTCAGGCACATAGTCAGAATGTAATAATGGGCCAGGGCTGTTGCAAAAAATCGAAGATTTTACTGGATAGGCCCCTAAAAAGGCTAGTAAAATGAAGATAAACAGAAAGAAGATGGTTTGAGGGGGAACAAAGAATTATTGAGAAATACTGCACACCAAGTATCATGCTAGTTACATAGCCTAATTATTTCAGTCCTGCAGGAGTTGCGCAGAGTCTCCCACCCCCTGAAGCTGGGCTCAGGTGGAGGTGTGACTGGAATACCGGCTCCCGCCTCCCTGACTCTGACATCTGTCCTCACCCTTTACAGCATGCACTTTGCTAAAGCCAGATGCTAAACTGACTTGAAGTCAAGTCATCTGCAGATTTGTGATCTATTTCTGCTCTTTTCATTAATGTTATGCTACGATGCATAAAGTATGAAATTAATTTCCTCTTCTTTCTTTAATCATCCTTAAGGAGGGGAACAATAATCATCCTTCCTTTCTCATGTGGTGTTAAAAAATAGTAATTTCATGAGCTGTTTTAGAGGGCAAGTCCCTAGGTAAAAAGAATAACCACACTTTAGAACTAGAAGGAGATTTGGAGATTGCTGGGGAGAACCTGTTCGCTCTACAGAGGAGGAGATCCAGGCTTGAGGGGAAACAAGCATTTGCCCAAGTTCTGACAATGAGTATTTGGAGGGTGGAAGGCTTCTCTGTTGGTGAGGCTTGGGCTGAGGTAGAATAATCTTTTTCCTCATGGAGGGCAGAAAGGCAGGCTGAGGACGATGGGTCATACTTTTTTGTGACTCTTAGGCACAACCATCCATCTGTAGGTATCTTTCCCTCTCTCCCTGGAGTGGGAGGGGAGAAGTGGTGTAGCTGCCTTCTGGGGTCACAGACATCTGGTCAACTTCAAGATTTTCCAATCCATTCTTGTAAACTTTCTTCTAATCCCACCCATAACAAAGCAAAGTAGTTTCTAATATTTACAGTGGACTTATTATAAAGTATTTACAATATGTAAAATGTATCTAGTACAAGGTAGTTCTATGATTTTTATTGCTTTTCCCCCCTCTATTCTTTCGTATTTCCCCTGGCCAGCAGAGTCTATGCATTTGGGGTTGCAGTGCATCCTCAAAATTGAAGCAGAGATATGCAATATCAGAAGGTTGGATATGCAATAGATGTTTGTTGAGAGATCACAAGACCAAAATAAAACCTAACTAATGATACTCCAAGCCAAATATGTGTTTTGTTTTCCAACATCTACAACCTCTTATTTTTTGTTGAGAAATAAAATAGGCAATCTTGTTAATTCTTTCCACAGACGCCTCCTCTATATTTAGCTTTGGAAAATGGCAGTAGGTCTTACTGATGACCACAGTGGAAAGAGAAAATGATTTCTTGGATCAGTTCTGGATGGGGAAGGAAACCAGCCCCCAGCTCTGCCTCTCCAAGCAGGATATGCTGTGCCCAGTGCACAGGGGAGCAATTAAGCTCCTCCTTGTGCCCTTATTAGAAAGTGAACAGTGCCAAGCTGTGCACACATTAGCAGAATGCGATAAACACAAGTTGCTGACTCCACCTAACATGCTGAGTGCAGCAGAATGAGATACAGGACCATCATGATGGGTCCCACAGCCAAAGATGAGGAGAACCGTGAAGAATTATGTACTTTTTTTTAAAAATTTTGTAAATGTGAACCTAATTTAATCACACATACATAACCCTATCATTAAACACTAGCAAATCACCTTTAAAAAAATTCATCTATCTTTAAAAGATTGCTTTTAATTCTGGATCAGTCTTTCTGGTGGAATTCATCACTGTCAACAATCAAGACATGTGATCGCCTCACGTGGGGCCCCCTTCTGGAGAGACACTGGAGAAATGGAGAAAAGAGTCTCATTGCTTTTGCCATGAGTCCCTTAAGTGGATTGTGCTGATTGCTTTCCAAAAGCATGGGAAAGAAAAGGATGCTTCAGGAAACAAAAAGGCATGGAAGGGGGTTCCCCAGCTCTGCACAAACAGGGAAGGGCACCTTTCAGGGGCTGCTTATGCACCAAGGTGACTGTCAAGATCTTTCCTTCCTCACAGGCATGGCCTGAGTCCTGTTTCTTAGCATTTTTTGTTAAGATTCTCCGGCAGCCAAAGAAGAAAGAAAAACAATTTTTTTTTCACCAGACAAAAATTATTAGGGGATGCAGCACATGACGTTGAACTTGAGAATTCTTCTGAACATATAGGGATTAATGAGAACTTTTCAGGTTTCCTAAAACCCGTTTGTGAGTCTTCTTAGGGGGAAAAAATGTCATTATTAACATGAGCGAAAGAGGAAGAAATTATTTGGTGCTTGTTGGAGGCAAATGGATATACTATTTCATTCAAATGTGTTGACTCCTAGCCTTAACAGAGGGACAGCCAGTTCATTTTAAAAGCAAAGGTTTGACTCCCTTCTTGATCAGTTGATCACTCCTTGACACTCTCTTCCCTGTCCTGTCTGCCACCATCCACTCTGTCTTGTTCTCTAGCATCCTAAACCTTCCTGGTCCCCCTGAAATGCGACGCTGTCTATAGTTTTCAGAAATAAAAAGAGAAACTAGAAGCTTGTATGCAGATTCCAGTGACCAATGGAACTAATTTGAGAAGCATCACCTGTGTGACCTGCTCTGTCACTGCTTCCTTATCCCTCCAAACAAATACAGCTCAGAAATCTTGCACTCACCCGGCCCTTGACCTAATCCTGTTTTCAGGCACAAGGAATATGGATACAGGCTTGGATTAGACAAGAGAAATAAAAGGCATTTAGAGGGATATTAGACATCTTACTCCACACCAAGTCAGCCCAATGGCTGGACGCAGGTTGGCATTATGACCTCTGATGGGTCATAACGGCCCCAGCCAGGCATTTAGCTCCCACTAAGAAATGCATATTTACTGAGACTGCAACTTGCAGTCAAGCAAGAGCCAAGCTGATGGTTACAACTGGTCTGAAAAAATCAGCATGAGAGGAGGACAGAGATGTTTCATTAACCAACTAATTAGGAAATCCCCACTTCATGTCTTCCAACCTATTGAAAGTTACTGACCTGCCTTACTCATTCTCCACTTCCCAAATTCTCCCCAGCATCACCAGAGTTCCACCTGCCCTCCTTAGCCCTCGTCCTATAAAACTCCTGCCATGACTGTCTTTGCTGGTGAGAATGTGTCTTCTCTTGCCTAGCAAGAATGATCTTAACCAACCAGTTCTCCCTAGTGGCTCTGTGGGACCCTCAGCATTCCCATTAGTAAGAGCACCTCAGATATCCTTGGGAGAACGCCTCCCCAATTTCAGCCTGTGTGTTTTCAAGTGAGCCTGACTTCACTTCCATTTCTAAAGTGTGAGGTGTGACCCAGGCTCAGACAACCTGACATATAACAGGAGGGATGTGAAACAAGCCAGGTAATCAGAACCATGACTGTCAACCTCAGGACTGTCCTACAGCTATTGGTAAACAGGCGTCTTCCTTACCATTGGGGTTAAGTCAATAAACTATAAGCCTGAAGTTTCAGGAGTCCATTTTGAAACCGTATAAAAGAGGCTGCTTGAAACAGAAGGTGACTCCTCGGGGACATTGTGAGCACAGAGCTGGCATGCCTCAACTTTGTCTGGACTTTCAGTTATATGAACCCAATAGGTTCCCTTTTCATTTAAGCTTATGTGTATTAGGTATCTATTGCTTGTAATAAATATATATGCATATACCCTGAAAATAGCAATTGAGTTATTGCCCATTCCTCATGGACAAAACTCTACCCCATTCTAGTACCCCTTCCTTTCTCCCTCTTAAACCCTCTATACCCCATCCTTTCTCCCTCTTCCGCCACCAACCTGTATTCCCTATAACATCATTTCCAGATATTTGCTTTCTCTGAAATAGGATTATGTATCCCTGCCCTGTGTTAAGTGATCTGCCCTACATCCCAGGGAAGGACACATGATCTGGACTTGGCCCAGCTGTGCTTTGGCCAGTGGGTTGCAAATGTCCATGACATTGACTTTATTTCACCATAAGCTCTACATTACATGGGTTGACCCAGGCTCTCTTGCATTCGTATCTTCTGCCATGAGAATAACAGGTCTCTCTCCTAAAGAAACTTCTTCTTCAACCCAGGTCCCAGAACAGAGCAGAGCCCGGAAGAGCTTATCAAGGCCAGCAGAACTGAAGCAGATCTCCAGCCCTCATGTGACTTCAGCAAGAACCACTTTTGTTGCTGTTGTCGTTGCAAGACACCCACATTTCTTGAGGTTGTATGTCACTATTGCAAAAGCTAATAGGACTTAGTTCCTTGTGTATGATAATGCTCTGATTCAATAATTCTGTTCCTCAACTTTCAATTGGCAAGCTTCTTGCTACCTTCTGCCTCTCTGAAACTCATAGCCCTAAAGGGAAAAGGGGTGAGAGGTTCTGGGGAAGCAGGAACCAGGGCTGGGAATCCTCTGAGCCCAAAGGCTTCAGACTGGAACTTCCAGAGACAATACAAATGCTGAAGAAGAGGCAGAAAGAGCATCCATACTGAATGTGGACCAAAGAACCAAGACCTCCTTGGAGTTGAATCAAAGAGTTGAAACTACTAAGGGCAGGAAAATCAAACCTGGAAGGTGTAGGGTGGGGAAAATGAGACATGAATAATTTAAGTCCACAATAAAGGTCTTTGATAGAGCAAATGCCACCACTACCCTTATGTCCTCACATGTTTTCCAGTGCTGGGAATGACCCAGGGGATGGCTTTCGTGCACATCAGGCTTTTCTTGAGATGGTGAGAAGACTTAGTAAGTCTTAGTAAGAAGGCTTGGATTTTCCAGCCCCATATCCTTTCCATCACCCATCACCACTGGCAGTAGAACTGAGTATGATGCTGGCCAGGGTCCCATCTTTCTCCCCCAGATACCCAACTATGTCTCTCTCTCTCATTTTGTTGGGGTGGGACGTTGGGGGTTTCACACTGGACTTTTTGTGGATGGGTTCTAGAGGAAACCGTGGGAAAACAGATTGAAAGCTGTGACGCTGACAGGTAGCTGAAGGTAAAATGCCACTAAGCTGACACATTTTATGCCTTCTCTGAAACTGTATTTTCCCTAGCAGTGCTTTTCCTGATTTCAGAAAGAGTGAGTTAGGCATTGCTGTCAGGAGGAAAACCAGCCAGGTCTTCAATTCAGAGTGGCTCCCCTGAGACCTTTGCCTGCTGGCATTTGTTTTGTGCTGTCCCTTGGCATGTCAGAGGGTGTCACGGTGGTGATCCAAGATGCTAAAAGAAGGGGGAGGGGGCCTGCTTGCGATGGAATGACGTGTTCTGGGTGGAAAGTGCAGTGAATTTTTGTACCCCAGGTCTGTGATGGAAGGGTAGGTGAACCCATTATAGAAATTGTTAGCAACCAAAGTGCTCCTTTAGAAGTGACTCACCTGTAAGATCTATCTATAAGCGAGGGCCATGAAATACAGAAAAATGAGGGCATTGCACTTGGAGACAAAGACTTTGAACAATGCCTTTCTGGACTGGAAATGAGGTCTAGATTCAGGTGCTGGCTAATCCCAGGAGGTGGAAAACTTCTCTCATGTGCAAAATGATGGTGGCTAGAATGGGTCAGCCACCACTTGTAAAGTGGGCTGGTGGGTGGGCGACACATCTAACACTCTCCTTTATCGTGGCTATTAGCTACATGTTCTACTCTGTAAGCTTCTTAGACACTTTCTTATTCATCTTTGTGTCCTTCTTAGCACAAGCATTGTTCTTTGTACTGTGACTGCCCAGTAATAGTTTAATAATAATAATAATTGTGGTAACAAATGGATAATTAAATGAATGAATGATGTATATCTATGCAGAATTGTCAGGGTAAAAAAAATAGCCTTAACATGTTGTTTTCATGAAGTCAATTTATTCATTTTTTATTTTTTTAAACATTTTTTATTGAGTTATAGTCATTTTACAATGTTGTGTCAAATTCCAGTGTAGAGCACAATTTTTCAGTTATACATGAGCATGCATACATTCATTGTCACATTCTCTTTCGCTGTGAGCCACCACACGATCCTGTATATATTTCCCTGTGCTACACAGTACAATCTTGTTTATCTGTTCTACATTTTGAAATCCCAGTCCCTTCCCACCCACTGTCCCCCTGGCAACCACAAGTTTGTATTCTATGTCTATAAGTCTGTTTCTGTTTTGTATTTGTGTTTGTTTGTTTTTTTAAACTCCGCATATGAGCGATCTCATATGGCATTTTTCTTTCTCTTTCTGGCTTACTTCACTTAGAATGACATTTTCCAGGAACATCCATGTTGCTGCAAATGGCATTATGTTGTCATTTTTTATGGCTGAATAGTATTCCATTGTATAAATATACCACTTCTTCTTTATCCAGTCGTCTGTTGATGGACATTTAGGCTGTTTCCATGTCTTGGCTATTGTAAATAGGGCTGCTATGAACATTGGAGTGCAGGTGTCATTTTAAAGTAGGGTTCCTTCTGGATATATGCCCAAGAGCGGGATTCCTGGGCCATATGGTAAATCTATTCCTAGTCTTTTGAGGAATCTCCATACTGTTTTCCACAGCGGCTGCACCAAACTGCATTCCCACTGCAGTCATAAAGTCAATTTATTTACAGAGATTTCATCCCTGTCTCATTATTAGGACTTGCTTTAATGAAAAAACAAAAAAAAAGTTAGATGACAGCCCACAAAACACACTTCATTGTTAATCCCAGACTTAGAAAAAGAAAATGCAATAAGCAGGAATCCATTAAATAAAGAATATTGTAAATAGGTTTCACTATAATCAGTTGAAAAGATAGTTATTTCCCAAAGCAGTTCACATTTTAGCCCTTCTATTAAAAACTTCCCACCAGGGAGCTGTGGCATCTTTCTAACCAAGTCACCCTAGGTATTCAAGCCATTGTTGGCTAATAGCAAAGCCCTTAATCCTGCCAACCTACCTCCTAGTCTTGAATGGCAGTACAGGTAGTTTGTAAAGCGGGAAAGAAATCTTGCATAGTTGACTAATTATCTAGGATGCCGGGGCAGTTCTTAAAGGAAGGGGCGTTCATTCTCAGGCCCCTCTCAGTAAGCCTCTGCTGTTGTTTTTCTCACATCAAAGGGAAGAGTTCATGGATCATATAGGGTAAAGTCTCTGAAGACATATTTCTTCTCAGAAAAACTGCCTTTGAAGAATTTAGGCTATACATAGTCCGATGAATGGGGTACTCCACAAAGTAATTATGCACACAGAATCACTGCCTTTATAAGGAAGTTTGAATAGTTTTGGAATGAGGGCTGTTGGTTTTTATTTTGTTCGGTTGTGTTTTGTTTTTAGATACTCCAGGTAGTATTATGGCTGTGCCATGATTGAAGATAGTCTTAAGATTTCATCATTTGTGGTTAATTTATTATCATTTTTTTTTACACCCAGAGAGCCAGTTAAAATTAGGTTGGTAAAGCATAATTCATTTCCATCTCTGCCCACCCTATAAGTTTGGTTACACAGGGCCAAAAAAGGACAGTCCAGGATTGGAAACTCTGCCAGCCACCCACCGTTAGTAAGCCAGGCATCTGCAATTGTCTTGTTAGAAGCAGAAATGGGGAGGCTCTACATTCTCTTACCAATTTTTAGCTAAAAGGCTGATTGCATTTAAGGGAGTATAATATTTTGCCTCATTTAGCGTGGCATTTTAATCAACCAGTCAATAGTTAATAGATATTTATCGAGATACTTTCCTAGGCACTATGGGAAGTACAAACTGTAAGGTGTAACTCCTGCTGTCAAGAAACTCAACATCTCCTATTCTAACTAATGCAAAAGAAAGTAAATACTTCGTCACCTTCTGGTTCCAGAGCAGGCCACCAGTCTTTTGGGAAATTTAACCAGAATAATCTGAGAAATGGGAAAGAGAAGTTGGTTTTAGGAGACAGGAGGGGATACGCAGTTCCGTTCTAGATGTATTATTTGAAGTGAGGAAGGAGGAACCATCTAAATGGCAACATCCTAGAAGCAGAACAGTAGGAGACTGACAGTAGAAGACTGGAGATCATAAGTGTCTATGAACTAAACATGTACGAATCAAAGTGATCAAAGCATAGGGGAAGAAAGGCATTCCCTCTCCTTTCCAAAGTTCTAAAGCTGGCTCTGTGAAATACACTGGCAACAGGCAGGTTAACAGGAGGAAAAGTATACAGAGGTATTCATTTTAAATATCATGAGCAAGGGACATCACAGGGGAAAAAAGTGAATTATGCAAAAAAGCCATAACATTTGAGACTTCCTATACCCTTCTTAATAGGGGAAGGAGAGAAAGGATGTAGGTAATTTATGAGAGAGGAAATGACTTTTAGGAAAGATGGATGGGCCCTTAAAAGAATAGATGGGAGATACAACAGTGTGTGGCAAAGTGTGTCTGGATGTGGGATCAGCTTCTAGTCTCCTCTCCTGTGATTGGTCAATCTTCCCAGGTTGGTGGACCGTCCAGGGAGGGGCTTTGGGATAACTGAGTTCCTTTTGGAGGACTGAGTTTTAGGCAGATGAGGCGAGTTCAGAGAAAGAAAGCCTCTCCCTGCATTTGCTGCTTTTCAACGGTCTTCAGCTCAAAATGATCAATATACCAAAGTGGCACTTTTGGGGGTGGCACGTTCTGACCTCCTTCCAAAGAAAATAAGAAAGTGAACAAGCCTCTTGTGCAGCTACGTATAATGAGAGACAAGCAGATGCTTTTGAGTGGAGCTGTAGGGATGTGGGGCTGTGGTCAGGGACTAGGAAGAAAAAGAAGGCAAGGAAGTTAGAGGAAGAATTGCTGTTTCTAAGCTGGGCTCCCAATTTCCCTTGAGTTCTAATTAGTCACAGAGCCCTACTACTGTTTCCATAGTTAAGCAAACAGTGTTTGAGAGGTTCAGAAGATCAAGGGCCAACAAAGCATTCAGTTAACATCAGTGATGACAGTGAAACAAATAAAGGCTGGTGAAACTAAAAGACTGAGGACTTGTCAGTTTCTAACTGTAGCACAGAAAGCTTTGTGTCGTTTCAAGATGCTGGTTATTTCCATGGGCAGAGGTACCAATGAGACCATGACTAAAGATTCAGTCTCTGAAAGGGATATTTATTTTCAGATTATTCTCTAAGCTTTTGATAATAATTAAATAAACAAGTTAAATAAATGGAAAGCTCTGGGTCACGGTCATACGGGGCACTGGAGGAAGAGGCAGATGAAAGGGTTTAGTACAAATCCACTTCAATCAGGAAATAAAAGACATCTCAAAAGAAAAATCCTTGCAGGAATGTTTAGTATGTTCACTTAAACTATAGAAAGAAAAGAGCCTTCTCTGGGTGTGGAATGGCATTTTCTTTTGGTGTCTATAAGCCCCCTGTGATTTCATGAAATGTACAACTATTTCTTTAAATCTTCCAGCAGCTCATTTTTGAAGGAATGTTTCGATTTCTCAGCCTTCTTGCCTACTTCTCTAGATTAAAAAAAAAAAAAAATTAGGCCATTATCAGAGTAAATATTTTCTGGGGCACGGTGGCATAATTTTGAGTAAGTCAGACAAGTTAAGCCACAGCAAGCTGCGGGGAGCCGTATCAGAGGAATACGGACATGGAGAGAGTCTGGCTAAATGCCATCACCCTGAAGTGCCTGAAAGGAGCCCGGCAGGCCATGCGCTGAGATGCATTCTGACGTCTGCCCCATACACTTACAGGCTCTGCCTTTGCTGGAGACGTACACTCTGCTCCACGTCTGTGTGCTCTGCTCTCTACTGCTTGCGCTCCGTCCCCGCTCAGTCTGCATATCCCAGGGCATAAAAGACAGCGAGGATTCCGCCAATTGGAAAACACTTCAATATAACTGATCTGGAGGAAATTACAATTTCACAGATTCTATTTATCACTGTCAAAAGAATAAGCAAACATATTACGTAAAGCTTTTGACCTGCCAATGAACGTTTCTCCGGAAGAGAAAAAGGGTCCTTTACGCTCAGTGCAAGGGCTCCAGTGTGGTTTTTCCTGATAGACCGAGCTTTTTTGAGGCTAAAAGTGAGGCTTTTGAAATTAAAGGGTAAAGGAAGGGAACACACGTTTTAAACCACACACTCTTTACTATACGCCATATAGACGCTTCGTAGGCATCATTCCCATGTATTCCATTGTGGGCAGCTTTCGGTATATTTGCAGCTGGCAGCAAGTTCAATTTTAACCAGGGAATTAATAAATGGAATCAGGGATGACTGGAAGGACAAGGTGGCATTGAAAAAGATATTTGGAACCAAGATACGTTTGGCAGGTGGCATAGAACTGTCGAGTGTGAAAGGCAACATAGGTCAGTATTGACAGTCATCTCTGTGATTAAGCTGGTTTTATGAGGAAATACAGTAGCAAACATTGGTTGGCTGAATCCTGATTAGGTAACAGGAAACACAATGGAGCCTGTATTAAAGAGGGCCAGGAGAATAAGACATAAATGATGCAGAAGGAAGGCTGAGAAGTTGAGAACATGGGCGTTGTCTGGATCCTCCCCAAATGTCTGCATAAATTTACACTCTCCCCAGTTGTGAAGGAGAGGTCTTTCCCGCAATTTTGCCATTGCTTCAAGTCATCAAACTTTAAATCGTTTACCGAACTTAGAATTCATCTGGGCTGTTTTAGAGGTCACTTGTTTAGTGGTGAGAAGTAGCTGGACAGGGCTCCAAGCAGGATTCCAAGGGGCTGGCACGGTTTTGTTCTTAATCCTGCTGCTGGTTACACATCGGGGTTCAGTTTACGGAAACCTACCAGGCTGTACAGTTAGGATCTTTGCATGTATTATACTTCAACCAAAACGTTTTGAAATGCTTGGCAACTTAAAGTATCGTGTTACAGTTTTAACCTGAGATTTCCAATTACCACTGCAACTGATCATCTTTTAAATTTTATTGGTCTTCTGTATTTCCACCCCATGCGCTGATCCAAAAAGACTTCAACAAATCATAGTGACATTTTGATTTTCAAAGTTAAAGAAATAATTTAGCAAAGCACTGAGACACTCATACACACACGCGTGCGCGCGCACACACACAGACACACACATACAAAAACAACCCCACATATAAATTAAAATTCGACTTCAGAAAAGGAAAAAAATCTCACCCAACTTACCTGCAAAGAAAAAAATCAAGCTTGCTTCATATTTCACCTTCACACTATTACATGATACACAACAATAAAACCAAGAGAAAACAACAGATACGATCACATATGAAATAATTTTGGAATAACCTTTGTATGTAAACGTTCCATAAAAATTTAACAAAAACGTCATATGTAACCTTCCCATAAAAATTTATGAAAAACATAATTGAAAAACTAATAAAAAGAATAGGAAAATTGTGGTATAAATCAATTGCATGCTTATATAAATGTTGCAGGTACGAAATTAGGAACTAAATATAGAATTTAAAAGTAGTGCATGTATCAAAAATCATTCTTATAAGTAAAAAAATCTCTAGAAAAAATAAAATATAGAGGACATACAATAGAAGATAGAAAACAAATTAAATGGAGGAGGGAAATTAGAAAAAAAAGAGAAAGCAAAACCAAGGCTACACATGAAGTTATATGTGCAATTATGACCAAGAAGTATCAGTGGTTTGGATTCTCTTACTAAAAATAAGATGAAGCCTAAAATTAAACAGAATAGACATCTTCAAAGATGGCCTTAGGACATTCATTTTAATAGCAAATGCATAAACTTCTCCCTCTCCCCTCGTCTTGGCTTGGTGAATGTTCAAATAAAAGTGGTCCAGACTGGAGCAGAATATATATATATATTACATTATTAATATAATATATTATTAATACTTAATATATATATGGTCAAGGTTAGTGTAAGGCCTCATGTCTATAGCTCCTTACAGAGTAAACAAACATACGTAATAAGAGCCAGTGTGCATTTATTTGTGTGGTCCGTGATTATGATGGTTTATAACTGCAACTCAGTGATGAGACAATAAAATAATATGTTCCTAACCTGAACTGTTACAATGAAGCTGTAACTTAAACAAAAATTTAGTATCAACCTTTGACTTCTGCATACTTCAGTACAGAGCAGGAACTCTGTTAAGGCAGATTCAGTCAGATAATAGGGGATGCATGTGCATCCTCAGATAATCTCTGGAACAATGCCCTGAAGGTGTCCACAGTGATCACCACCACAGAAAAAAACTATACTGGGGAGGCTGACTTTTCTTTGACTACCCCTTGGAAGTTTGTACCATGTACACATAATAGCTATTCCAAACAGAGATAACAGAAAAACAGGTTTTAAGTTTGAAGTAAATTAATATATAAAAAATGTAAAAGGAACAAATTTGGAAAATCAAATCAAAAAGGCTTACTTCAAAAAACAAGAGAAATTATTAAAAAGCTACAATTTTCTATTCCTAATGAAAATCAAGATGACCATTCATCCAAATAAAATTAAAATGTTAATGAATTCATTCAACATTCTGTTCACTTGACTGAATCTGCAGATAAATCCCTGGCACCTCTGAGGAGGTGGTCCTTCCCCACATGCCGCTTACGACCAGGCACGTGGAGGAGCCTGTCCTCACCTGAACGTGGTGTGCCCAGCTATGCCTCCGCGCCCTTCTGCTCACTTTTACCACTGCCTCGCGTGCCCTTCCACCCTGGGAGCCTGTCAGGGCCACGTGGGTCTTCATTTTTCAGCTCACAGGCTGCCTTCTCTGCAGAGCTTCCCCATCGTGACCTTGGCACCATCAGTATTGAGCTCTGGTTGGTCTGGTACATTTCCCTTTCTCCACTTGAATGCAGACCTCCTCGAGGACAAAGTTGAAAGACTCATCTTTGTAGCTTCAGACTTTTACCCTGCGTCCATCTGACAAATTGTGGGATCGTAGATAGCATGGATTATGTGCACTTGATTCCCACAAGGCAAGATCAGGAAACATACCTCTTCCTTGGTGATGGCAGCTCACTGGAGAGTGGGTGACCATGTGGTGTCGTGGGGAAGACTGGGGAAGAGGTGAGGAGGAGAATGAAGCTTCCATTTGGGCTTCTCATCCCCTTTAAACGCCCCCCCCCACCACCCCTCTATTCCTCTCTCCTATCCCTTGCCAGTTAAGTCGTGTCAGAGAACGTCAGCCACCCAGTGAGTGTGACAGGAACTCAAAGCATACAGGGGATGCTCCAGGAAAATACGTTTGTGTGTGTGCACGTGCTCGATCAGAGTCCCGCCCAAAGTCTCAAAACTCTGGAAGATTCTAGCCTTGGAAAACAGGCTTTGGATCTTGATGGGACATTGGTCCTTGGGAAGCATTCCTAGCAGAGCATTAGAATGTACTTCATGGACCCCTCTTCCTGCCAATGAAACAACTGAGCCTTGAGAGGAGGGGAGTTTCCTAAGGTCTCAACCCAGAGACAGTCAGTGATAAAAGACGTCTGTCCTGGTCACCTGGACTCTGGCCTGCCCTCCGAAGGTGATAATTGGTCCTTGGGCATGGGACTCAATCAGGTTCTGACATCCCAATTGACATGCCTCTCATGTCCCAGCTGAGGGGTGCTCAGAAGCACCACTGGAAGCCCCCGAATGTTAAACATAGCAACTCAAAAAATTATTCTAACAGTATCAACATGTAGCTACTTTAATTCGCACATATTAATACGTAGGTAGGGAGATATAAGAAAAATACAATTACAGAGGTAATATACATCCATAGAACGTTTCTGAAAAGGGACACAAATTAAAATTATCTTTGGGGACTGGAAAGCTGGGACATGTTAGGAATTTTTTGTCTTTTCCACTCTCCACTTTTCTTTTTAATATATGAATTATTTTTTACCACACATTTGCAGTGCATTTACAGGAAAAGATTAAGTAGTTTTAAAATCCAAGTTATCGCATTAAAAATGAAATCAATGAAAAAGCCTGCTGAAAAGCATGTCTGATGGTAACACTTGGGTCACATAATCAGAACAATCTTCCAAGACTAACAGTCTTCTCCCTATGTGGTCTGTATCTCAGGATTCAGATTCCCTGCCTTAGTGCTCCTGGGCGTCTTCATGCTTCGAGGTTCAAAATTGCATGCGCTATTGTTCTCACTGAAATATTTCTCAACTTTTCTATCAATAAGTAAAAAATTGCAGTGCTACTTTCAGTTGGCAGATTCATGACCTAAAGGTGGCTGCGAGGATTTTCATGCCAATTAATTTTTCTCATAACAAAAATTAGTACATGCTCATGGTAGAATATTAGAAAGTACAGGTAAACAAGAATGTTACTAGAGAATTTTTTTTTTTCAATTTATGTGAAATGTTTACCTTCCAAATCATCCTCTGGCTCAATTAACGTTTGCCCTTGCTTTGAAGAAGCAAAGAAAAAATGCGTGGTAGTGGGAAATCTTGGAAGAAATGAGACCGAGGCAGCTAAATGAAATCTCCTGGGAAGAGAAATTTTTACTATCGTTTTTTTTTTTTTTTCCCAAGAGGATTCAGCTTTCAGAGTTAAAGAACTGGGATTACTCTATGGCAACTTGCTGTCACACTGGATTCATTTAACTTCATTTGTTGATTCTGGAAACTCTTCTGATGAACAGGTGTCAATTCAAAATTTGACACTGTGGGCCATCAGCACGAAAGCGGGAGTCGCTGTGGACAAGAGAAGGTGGCTGAGAAATTATTCCACGATTGCAAAGCTTCTTAATTATCCTACTTCAGGGTCTCCATTCCAGACTGGGTGCCTGGTAGGGAGAGGTGGATAGAAGAACATCCTGAGAACACGAGGGAGAAAAGAGTCCACAATTCTCTTCAATAATTGGAGGTCAGGAGAGACAAGAGTGGGAGCAGGTGTTCCAGGCTACCCAGCCCCCAGCCCCATGCTAACATTTGCTATCTAGTAAGCCATTACTTCCTATGAACCAGACACTGGTCTTGCAGATCTAGGAGGCAGGACGCCGCTGCAAACTGTAATGAAAGCCAGGAGCTGTGAAAAGGTTTCTAGGTTCTGCTGTGGAATCTGGCCATCTCAGGTCAGTCTCCATCTCTTGATAGAGCAGTTAGAGACCCGTGGACAAAAACGCTGGGAAAAGGGGACTGACATTTGACATTTAAACTATTTTCTTCTTTATGGCATCTTTGATTCATTGCTGTTTTCTAGATTATTTTTCTGAATACTCAACCAAATGTTTTTTTTTTCTTGTTTAATAAGAAGAATATTTAAAGTCAGGGATTTTCTTTGAAGTATGACCTAGATCATATCGCATTAGTTTGGGTATGTAGTATGTTACCTAATAGTCTGTGATTTGATTTTAATTTTCCTTTTTAGTCAAGATTTATTTCGAAGAGTCTCCTTTTAATTCCCAACTAATTTTATTTTTGAATTAATTTGAGTTTTTCGTGTTGTTACTCAGAGATTGTGACCTGAATAATTTTTTTAAATAGTTCATGTAAACTGAAAAAAAACTGCATCCATATTTGCAACATTCTTTATATGCACCACTCTTGTTTATCTGAATTTTCTGAATTTTCCACAATGAGCATGTACTATTTTTGTTAAGAGAGAAAAAAAATGTATAAAAGTGAATTCACATAAAAATCCTTTTGGCCATATTAAAATTGTGGGTCTGTCAGTTGAAAGCAGTGTTAGTTCTTTACTTGTTGATAGAAAAGTTCAGGAAACATTCAATGAAAGAAATAGCGCATTATAGTTTTACATTGCAGGAATTAAATCCCAGATGTCAAATTACACTTTTGGAATAAAAGATATGAAAATTCTCCTGCATGCAAATACAGAAAAACTACTTTGGTTATTCATAATGTCCAAATTCTGCTGTTTTGTGTAAAACAGCTATGGATTGGCATGTTTCGAGCTATATTAGGTCTCTTTTAGAAAACATAGCTGCAATCAGCGCGATCTTCTCTATTCTTTCCCATGAAACCCACCTTGAATTCCTGGGTCTAGTACAACATCCTTTGAAAAACATTTACCATTACAAGCAAGGCGATAGTTTTCCAAATCAAGCAACCAGTAAATTGGAAAAGCGCTGCATAGAATAGCCCTCATGACATACAATACAATGCCACGTGCAATCAATACTACTTAAAGTATTTCAAATAGAAACTGCAAATGTATAAAAAGAACACAGGCGCAGTATTGATCGCCAATCCCAGAGACTGTCAATTACAACATATTAAAAGAAATGATAAAGGTCTTCTGTTACAAGTGACCATATTCTAAGCTGGTTGTTTGCGATGCAAAATGGACTTTTCCATTTAAGAAACAAGACATTCAGGTGAGCTCCAGAAACTCATTTAACCTACAGTTCACTGAGTCACATCAGTGCACGAAGGAGCCCAGGTTTCAGGGTGTTTCTGTGGGAGAATATGCTTGAAGCTCTCCTCAGGAAGCCTGGAGGCCAGCTGGTGGTGATGGGGGCTCTTCTGGGCTCTGTCGGTCAAGGCCAGGGAAGGTGCGAATAGCTGATTCCCTGATGCACCCATTCCTCACCAGGAGTCTTGGTGCTCTGCCTTTTCCTCCCTCATCCCTCTCTATTAGTGGCTTTTCCATGGCTAGAGGGGAAAATTTCTCCTTTGATCTTTATATTTTTAAAAGAAGCTTAGATTACAGAGACCCATTACTATATACACAACAGATACACAACAAGGACCTACTGTACAGCACAGTGAACTAGATTCAATTTCTTGTAATAACAAATAAAGGAAAAGAATCTGAAAAGAAAAAAAAGTATATATTTATGTATACAGTATGGCTGAATCACTTTGCTGTACACCTGAAACTGACACTGTAAATCAACTACATGTCAATAAAAAAAAATTTTTTAAAGAAGCATAGAAACATTCTGTTTTCTAACTAAATGTTTATGTGTATGTTCACATATGTAATTCCGAATAGACGTTTGCCAAATGTTATATATTCAGGTATAGGAGGTACATTTTTGAGGTACCTGGATATGCAGAAAAAGAATTGAGATGCCAGCCTATCTTCAGGAAAGACCAAGGGAATCCTACAACGTGAGCTAGCCTGAATAAACATGTCCTCAAAATGCACTTAAACTTACTAAGAATGAGACTAGACATGAGACAAAGGGTCCAGCAGCAAACCTGCATGAAAACCGGGTCCTTCCCCAAGGCAGGCACAGTGCCAGAAGTCAGTCAAAATGCCGCGTGCAGCTGCTACCACGCCCTTCCGGTGGGAGAGCAGGGAGTTCCCCTCGGGTCACACCAGCGCTGACCTGGACCTCCCTCCCAAAGTCAGGGGAGATGCACGTGCCATTCTAATCACCCTCATCGTGCTCTAGAATGGTGGTCCTCTTGCCCACACACAAGCTATCATGTCTTCTCCCTTGAGTGTTCTCCTTTCTTTAAGAGTCATTTCCCTGTCCCCATCTCAGACCTGGTCACCCTCTGCCTCTTCAGTGTACTTGTTAACAATGTACCGTGTTATGTGTCACATGTTATGTGTTCCTTCCCACTGCATCCTCTCTGTGCTTTCATTTTTGAACCATATCACCTCTTTCTTCCTCTTTCATCATAACACTTGATGGAGATGAATGTCTAAAGCCACAGTTCCCAGGCAGAGAAGAGGAGATGGAAGCGTGGGTCATATAGCCACGCCTACTCGGGGTGGGAGCGCCCACTGTTGGCAGATTATGTACCCCTCTGCCCCTCTTCTCCCATCCTGCCTGCTCAGAACAACTCAGCAAAGAGATGTTGGTGATGGCAGAAGTCAGAGCCCGGCTGGGAAGAGAGGACGGAGATTGGGGAAGAGACCAGGCCTGAGGAGAGAATGGAGAGGTGATAGAAGAGAGGGGATGAGCTAGTGACAGTGACAGCAAGAAAGCAGTGCCCCTTCCTGCTTACAAAATGGAGGGCTGAGGGGGACAGACCAGATAGTCGCTGAGGCAGCCGTGTCTAGCCACGCTTGAAAACTAGTGGCAGGAGAAGTGAACGCTGGGACAGGAGGGCTGCTGCAGTAGCAAGATGTCAGGATGGGAGAATCTTCATATTCAACTGTTCTTCACGAGGGACAACGATCGCTGAGTGTGGTGGCCTTGTGAAGGGGAAACGCCAAGCCACTGGGTTAATGCTACCTCAAGTGGCTCATGGATATTTAATTTACATAACCCTCTGCTCACTGTAAGAACTAAGCCTGGAATGTGATCATCATTGCAGTTATTGGTTCAACGTGATAAACATTCCCTGGTGAAATCCACAGTCAAGGAAGATCTGTTATCAATTCTTATCAACGTTTTCAGATCAGCGACAGAAGGAAAGGATCTTACAAAAGAAAGTGCTGAGTTGGGATTGCTTGTTCTGCTTCGGAAAAACTAAGTTTTCCGTTGTTGATGAGAGGATCTCTTGATGCAGGTCTTGAGGTGGTCCTAGTTGTTTAAATCATTGTGAAATTTGAAACCTATGCAAATTGTTGAGCAGAGTTCGAAAAATGATGTGTTTCTTTTTATAGTTTTTAAATGGTATCTAAAACTTTTTTTGTAATTAAGTGATGTATTTTTATTTTTTTAGCATGTTTTATTGATTTATAACCATTTTACAATGTTGTGTCAAATTCCAGTGTTCAGCACAATTTTCAGTCATACATGGACATGTACATACTCATTGTCACATTGTTTTCTCTGTGAGCTACCATAAGATTTTGTATATATTTCCCTGTGCTATACAGTATAATCTTGTTTATCTATTCTACAATTTTGAAATCCCAGTCTATCCCTTCCCACCCTCCGCCCTCTTGGCAACCACAAGTCTGTATTCTATGTCTATGAGTCTATTTCTGTCCTGTATTTACACTGGTTTTTTGTTTGTTTGTTTGTTTGTTTTTGTTTTTGTTTTTTAGATTCCACATATGAGCGATCTCATACGGTATTTTTCTTTCTCTTTCTGGCTTACTTCGCTTAGAACGATATTCTCCAGGAGCATCCATGTTGCTGCAAATGGCGTTATGTTGGTTTTTATGGCCGAGCAGTATTCCACTGTATAAATATACCACATCTTCTTTATCCAGTCACCTGTTGATGGACATTTAGGCTGTTTCCATGTCTTGGTTATTGTAAATAGTGCTGCTATGAACACTGGGGTGCAGGTGTCAACCTGAAGTAGGGTTCCTTCTGGATACAAGCCCAGGAGTGGGATTCCTGGATCATACGGTAAATCTATTCCTAGTCTTTTGAGGAATGGCCATACTGTTTTCCACAGTGGCTGCACCAAACTGCATTCCCACCAGCAGTGTAGGAGGGTTCCCCTTTCTCCACAGCCTCTCCAGCATTTGTCATTTGTGGATTTTTGAATGACGGCCATTCTGACTGGTGTGAGGTGATACCTCACTGTAGTTTTGATTTGCATTTCTCTGATAATTAGTGATATTGAGCATTTTTTCATGTGCCTTTTGATCATTTGTATGTCTTCCTTGGAGAATTGCTTGTTTAGACTTTTTCACTTTAAATAGTTGCAAAGGATGTGATTTCTGACATAGTGTATGTTGACATTTTAACATAAAACTGTTACATAATTCTGATAAATGTGGAATATATTATACAAATGGAATAAAAACACTATTGCAATTTGATATCCAACATCATCCATTTTTTAAATACTGGAACATTTCTTCAACAGTCAGTAAATTTACATCATCTCTTTCCCTTTTAAAATTGTATTTCTAGCACACTTCCCCCAAAGATTTATATCCTAATACATTTTTATGCTTTAAAGTCTTTTATTCTTTATGCCATCAAATTTCTTTGAAACAAAAATATGTCCAGGAAATACAATTTATCTTTAATATTCTCTGCTTAAAAATCTCTAGAGTTAAGATTTCTATTTTTAAATGGAGTAATTATTATAAATCAAAATACCTCGAACATGTAATGAATTTTGGTAAGTAATTTTTAAACATAAAAAGAAAATTTTATTAGAAATGCAGCTCTTAATTAGATGGATTGGAGGGAGATTATGAGGCCTCATTGAAGGTGACTTTCCTAAGTGATATTTGTGGTTGTCCCTTTGCTTGGAGCCCTAGAGATCTGTACACCTTGAGCCACTGTACCAGAGCTGGGTTCCAGATGGCTGCCTCTTTGTAAGGTACATGAAAGGAAGTCTCGACAGGGGATGGGAGAAAGCACTGATGCTGTAGGTGAGTCCCTAGGTGGTTCAGAATTGGGAAAGAGGTCATATGAACATTGAGGTCCGAAAACTGACTCTCTTGCAACTCTTCACATGAGCCCAGGGTACATGAACCCCAATAAACACAGCTGCTCCAAGTTAAGTGTCCTCAAGGCAAGTGGGATACATCCCAGTGGGGAGTGGAGGGACCATGTTACAACTCTTTATTCTTTAATCTCCCACTTGTAAACTTCCTACTTTTTTTCATGGTGTAGAATATTTGGAGTATAATTTCTAATATATTGCTGGAGTGAAGCAAGGGTGTAAATGTGATAATCACTTCTCTGGAGCAAGTTGGTCATGAACATAATTACAGAATAATATGAATCCATCTCAATTTGAAGAAATATGTTGCTTATGACTGAGGGGGCAAGATTTCTCAAATGAAGGTCCAAAAATATATCATGGGTCTGTGAGTTCTCTGGCATAATATATAAATTATGTTTTCACTTTAATGACAACTTGAAACTATAGTGTATAGTCTGGACCACCTGGATGATAACTTCCTTCTGAGACACCTGCAGGGTTTCAGTGACCATGTCCTCTGTGTTATAAGGGCCCCAGGTCATGCATGATCCTTGGTCCTGCTTGTCTCTGTCCATATCCACTGCCTTGGGTCTTACCCATTCAGTCTCTTGGTTTTAATGCCATCTTTACACTCACTGACTCCTAAATTTATATCTCGAGCCCAGGACTCTCTCCCAAATGCCAGACTCTTGTACCCAGCTTACCCCTCCACTTGGAAGCCTACCAGATGTCCCAAGATTAATGAGGTTGGGATGAACTCCTTAATCTCTCCTCATCCCCCAAATCTGCTCTACCTGCAGCTTCCCCACCTGGTTGAAGGCAGCTCCATCCTTCTGGCGTGACGCTTCGAAACTGTGACTCAGATCACACCGCCCCCCACTCCACAAAGAGTAAAAGCTAAAGTAAGCCAACCATGATTTTTCTGGAGTTTACACGATTTCCCCCCTTACCTCTCTGACCTCCTGTCCTACCAGTGCCCCCAGCTCACTCGTGTGCAGCCACACCGACTTCCCACTGTTTCCTGGACACATCACATACAGTCCCACTTGGAGAATTTGCCCTGGCCCTTCCTCTGCCTGGACGTCTCTTCCCCTGATATCCCCTTACTCAGTTTCTCACTTCCTGCAAAAGTTTCCTCCAATTCTCACCTTTTCCATGAGGACTAGCCTGATCCCCTTGCAACCTGTCCCATCCAGCCCTGGCACCCCTTGAACTCTGTTCTACTCTTTTCCTTTTTTCTTTAAAAAAAAAAAATCCATTCATCATTTTTAAACACACTATAAAGCTTTCTTATTAAAATGTCTTGTTTTCTGTCTCCTCCTGAGCTCCATGAAGACAAGGATCTTACCTGCTTTGTTCACTGATATGCATAGTTGCCTAGAACGTTGCCTGGCACATGGTATGTGCCAAGTTTTTGCTGGATGAATGAATGACTGAGATGGAGGTCCAATCACAACTCATTGTGTAAGTAATGAAGTTTCATCATGCTGTGATAGGGCAGAGTGGTGGAAGATGCGAGTTCTCGCGGTGTGTGGTACCAAGTTCATAAAACTCAAAGGGTGGCACCAGGTGAGCAATTGCTCCATGTTTCCATCCCAGGCGGGCGCAGGGTCCACATACTCCAGCCGATCTTCCTCTGCACTACTGCAGAGCAATTCATTAGCAGCAACTACCGGAATTGCAATAAAGATTATTTTTTTTCTATTTCTAACTCCTCCAGTAGTTCGATTACACACTGTTTATCACATATTCAATAACACCACAATGCTGACCTTATTTTCAGATGAACTAGCCGGCTTCCCAAGTTACTATGTGACATCTCTTCAAAATACACGCTCAAGAATTGTTGGCAAGAATTTTGGTTAAACAGGGGGTCTATTTATTGAAACAAGCCTTGAAGTTATTAATATCAGTTTGCCCATCAAACTGACACAAAGAAGCCTTTTCTAAAATTAATGTCATTCCAGTTAAAATATAGAAATGGATTCTTATGCAACTGAAACTAAGGTTACTCTTTTCTTTTATTAAGCACAACTTGGATGATTTAGTTTCACCAAGACAACATCAGTTATTATTAATAATCATGAGTGTGATTAATATTTTTTTACACTTGCAGTTAATTTAAAAATTTTAGTTTCATTGTAAAGGGCCAAACTTATAGGGCATTTATACCTAGTTTCATGTTTGTCATAAAAACTGGGTCCCAGCAGTCTTCATCTGTCATCAACCATGCTTTGGGACAAATTCCACAACAAAAAAGATAAGGAATAGACCTTAATGAGGAAAGAGAAAAACAAGAAGACCAGATTAACACAAGAGAAGGTGTGGGATGTTTCATCTTCCCATCCCCCCATGGAGAGGAAAGCCAGGACACACGGTAGAGCTTGGGTCCCAGTGGAGGAACCTTCTCTATGCAGGTATTCCTTTATACATGGCAAGTATGTGATTCAGTCCCCTCAGTGGGGATAATCAATCCAGCAGTGGGATGTGGATGCTGGCTGTCTGCAAGAGTGGATCAAAGGGCAGCCTGGGTCCTGCTGACAGGAGAGAGGAACTGCTGGCCACAGGACAGAAGGGGGTCCCCCAGTCCCCTGCAAAGCAACCCAGCATGCACACACGATGACTCTGCTCAGTGCCTCACAATGTTTGTTGTATCTTAAGTAACAGTATAATAAAAGTAATTTAAATCAATAATGGGTGTCTGTTAGTTTCCTTTAATGGATTGTATACAATACTCCAAAACTTTTAAATGCAAAGTTTTAAAATACAGTGTTTTGAAAATGCTGTCCAATAAGCAATGTCATTTAAAATAGCCTCACCCGCCAAGATATTTTGGTTTACTATTGGCATATACTTTAAGAGACTTGACCATTATGCAATGACAAATAAATCCTCCACTGCAGGGAATTAAATTCTTGGTATCCGGGATGAGTGCATAGTAGAAGTAATTCCCTGCCTACTTTCTCCTTCAAGGCAGTGATATTTTTCTTGGAGAGTTCTTCTGGGGTCTTGAGATTTTCCAAAGATCAAGCTAATGCCAATCAAAGACCATATGTAATATTAATTTGCATGTGATTTATTTTGGCTCTGTAACTCAAAGGTTCATAGGGCTCGATTTACCTCTAACTTCACATCTAAACGTAACTATCTGACAGTGCAGTGAGAAAAGGATGTGTACTTTTCCCTTTCAGCAGAAATTGCCATCAGCTTAACTGAAGACCAGACTTTTGTACATCACCTGCTCCATCCACCTTGTGCCAGATCAATGAAACTGGCATTCTCTGAATTGAGGATTCTTTTTTAAAATTAATTACTCCTCAAAAATGGTGTCTATGTACCTGACAGATGAAAATCCTAAAGGATAATTTTATCACTTTGGTTTTCTTATTAGAACTACTCTAATCTCCAATAGCTAAGACATTTTTTAAGTCAGATAACCAATTGCTAGTCCAATTTGTTAAGGTGTGTTGGCCCTTGGCTTCCAGGAATTGGTGCATTTTCTGAAGAAACAATTATCTTTCTCCATGGGGCATATTTCCATTCCTCGGTTCACTATTTTTACATTGCCACGTCAATGAAAATCTTGTGCAATTAGCTGGAGCTCTTCGGAAGTCCGTGCAACTTTCTTGGGAAATTTTGTTGCAAGCTACTGTTTATGATGACTGTGCATTTTATAAGCATGAACTTTTCAATGAAGGGTTTCCTTCCACCGCTCCTTTATCTGGTAGTGTGTTTTAGAACAACATACTACAACTGAGAATGCAACCTAGCTGGCAGACAATCTCTCACCTTCTGGCAGAGAAGCCGGCTTCAGATGACCAGCCCCTCATCAGCCCTGCGGGCAAGGAAAGAACTCGTTTTATTTGTAGAGCCCTTTGGCAGTTTGCAAAGCACTTTCCCCCATGATTCAATTTGTTCTTTCCAATAACCCTGGGAAGAATCTATTGTTATTTCCATTGAAAGGATGTAGTTAATCAAGTGATGAATGAGGAATCAATGGCTTCTAATTGTCAACCCTGTGCACTTTGTCTCATCTTACCTTGGGATACAAGCGAAGCATAAAGTGAAGCACAACCTTCCTACCAGCTGCTCGAAACACACAGGCTGTACACTAATGATGGTTCCCAGTTGGCAAAACTTTGAAATATGCTTCCGATAACGCCACCAGGCAGTAATCGCATCAACAAGATGATTATTGCTCTGCTTAGACAACGTGCTGGAGTGAAAAATAAGGCCATTATTTAAACACACCCTGAAGGTTTAATAGCGTTTGAAAATCGATTTTTTTAAAATCACTTTTTTTCATTCCTAATTTACTCTAGTACTGTTCAGTCTCCCCTTGAAGGATTTCTGGTAGAGAAGAAGATTGAGTTACAAACCCAAAATAAATCACATGCAAATTAATATTAAATGTGGTCAATACAGTTTCTGATATATGGTAGTCTTGTGGCCCTTGGGCCACAACTACCTTCTACCAGTAGGCGGGAGATGAAAGGAAGCAATGAATGCCCTTTAAATCCTGTGGCTCTCAGCAGGGTTGGAAGTAGGGTGAGGTGAGGGAGGTACTCGCCTTGGGCTCAAAGATTAAGATGTGGTAAAGACTCAGTAATGAAGAAAAATAATACTTCATTGCAATCTTTTGAAAAATCAAATGAATGCAAAACATCCATAATGAATAAAATATTTAAAAATTGATATAAAGTCAGCATTAACATTCCTGGTTTTCCCCTTTGCTGCAGGCTCCGTCAAGCTTGGGGAGGCACCGTTACTAACCCTCTCTTCATTGAAAATTTTGATACTTCACTCATGATGGATTTTTTTGCAGACATTTTGAGTTTTAATGCATTAAAATATTATTTAGAATTTTTTCACCCAGGGCAGGTGCCTACCTACATCACCCTGATCCTGGCTGTCGGTGGTCAAACACTCTCTATGCCTGGATACTGACATCAGTGATGACCGTTGGGCTGTGTAGGTCGTCATGAGCATGGAGATATTACCACCTCTCCTAGCACTTTCAGAGCCCCTACACTCACCAAGCCCCTCATCTCAACTGAGACTATGTTCCGTTAGATACAAAAAGTTGAGGAAACCAAACAAGCAGCGGACATGAAACATATGCCCTGCCTGCAGCGTTCCCATGGACCACAGGATGAGTAATTGCACCAACTTGAAGTTTCTCCTTGCTCAGCATGTTTCCTTCTGTGACTTCATGAATGAAAATGCAAACACATTAAAGACAAAGCACACAAACTTATCTACAGCTCTGCATATGCAGCAACAACAACAACAAAAAAAGGCTTTTGAAAAAATTTCAGCCAAATTCTGTCTTTTAGAGTCTCTCAGGAATATCCAACACAAACAGTCTCTCAGAGACCAAATGGCTCATGGGAGAATCTCTCACTGGGACGTGAGATAAACACTGCAGAGCTTTCAAGATCAGAGCACACAGGAGAGAGGCAGGAAGCCAGGAAGAGGGCATTCTGAGTCCTTGTGACACATGTGCCCAGAGCTGTATGGGCCCTCTGTCTGTGAGGGTATGTGAGCAAGGTGTGGGAAGGCAGGAAATTAGAGAATGCAGATAAAAGAGTTGGATGACCAGGATTTTAAGAACAAGAGCTGAATAGATATCAGAGCCTTGACTGAGGAAGCTCTTCTAAGAGATGTTACCAAACTAAACTTATGTTCACTCACTCAACTCACAGTAAAGCTGATCTACCGACTCCAGGTTGTGATGAAGGAAAGTACAGCATTTATCAAAGGACGCCAAGCAAGAAAAACAGGCAGCTCACGCTCAAAAGACCTGAACTCCCTGATGACGTTCAGGGAAGAGTTTTGAAAGACAGTATGAAGGAGACGGTCACAGGGTGTGTGATCAGCTCATGCACAGTTCTCTCATCAGTTGAAGGGGAGGTAACAGGGTGTTTCGGGAAACTCAATCATTAACCTTCTGGTTCCAACTGGTCCGGGATCTACATGCTTAGGGTCAGCATGCAGTTAAATTCTCCACCTGGTGGGGGTTTTAGTATCTGAAAACAGCTCAAGAATATTATTCAGAATATTATCTATGGCCCTTGTAGAGGAACTGAAGCTCTTTGGCTTTATTTTATGGCTAAATTATTATGTCTTGCTTGACTATTTTCCTCTGTTTCTGCATTGTCTCACACCTCTGATTAAATTTGCCCTTTGGAACTTGGGTAAGGCCTAGGAGGCTAAAGCTTTTCTACAAACAAGAGGCAGGTAGAAGGTACAGGGGGGCCTGTCCCTGGGAAGGCCCCACAGGGTCCTGCTCAGTTCCAAAATTGAATGAGGGACTAGAAGACAAGAGGGATAATGCCACACCTGATTGCTGGAACTTGGTGACTGCAGACCACTGACTGGTCTGGGTCCAGGTGGATGGGACCATGGGGGACTTGCTTCCTGCACTCCTGGGCCTTCTCTGACGACACTCCCTCCCACTGTTATAATCACGGGGTCGCAGTGGGCATGAGAGGATGAGGTCGCATTTGACGCCTGCGCTGAAAGAGGGATTGCGAGACCCCAGGAGGCCAAGGGGTCATGGCCCTATCAGCTCAGGCACTGGACAACTAGCTGAGAGGGGCCGTGCTGGAGACCTGGGTGATTCAGCTGGCCATGCTTGGGGTCTGCTTGTGTCTAGTGACCCCAGGTGACAAGGAGGCCAAACCACGGGTAATCCAACAGTCTGTGTGGGGAGCCTCATGGTCAGCTTGTGCAGCTGCTTCATTTCTTTCACACAGCAACCTGCAAAATGGGAATTGTTATCCCTAAGTTACAGGGAAGAAGGCAGATTCTGAAAGGTTCCTCATGCAATGGATATGTGGTAGAAGTGAGACCCAGATACAGTCTGCTTGACTTCAAAGACCATGGTCTTTCCACCATATGACACAGCCTTCACAACATCTATTGCACAAGTGCTTAAAATATAAATAAATCCTTAAAGCAATAGGACCAGCTGAAAATAGAGAATTGCTGTTGGCAAAGAGCGACAGCAAAAAATCAAGTTCCAAACTGGCAAAAGGTCAGTAAGACTCAGTGGCCTCAAATGAGACTGATAACATGAAGTCAAGGATATTAATGAAGCCTGGAAATGTTTTGAATCCATAAGGACCTTGATCTCAACAATGGAAAGACACCAACTTTGATATCAATTCAAAAATACCAACTGAAGACCCTTAGAAGAAATAAAAGGACTACTAGGACATCACTGAAGCTCTCCTCTATAGTCTGTATTTTATATATAATTTTGTTACAAAAGACTTTAAAGCTTTGCTCATTTTTTTTTTTTTTTTGAAAATACATTTCATTGCCATCAGGTTGGCATCAGGCACCAAATATGTAGACCACAAATATGTTCAGGTTTTGGACTGAAAAATTAGATATTTTAGGGATTTTACAGTAAAGTTTCCAAAATCTAATTGTGCAAAACAGAATCAACATTTTATGATTTGAGCATAAATAAAATTCCATTTTCTTTTACTGTCAGGAAAACAAATTAAAATAGGTAATGTTTCAATAAAGATATGAACAGAGCCTGTGGCAGCCATGAGAATGCCTATCTCAGCCTCTCAGTACAAGAAATATAATTGATCGTGAGCCCAGTTACTTGTTCAAGTCAGAGTCATGCTTCCCATGGGCTGTTCCCAGCCAGTAAATGGGCACAGCAGGGATACTAAAGTAGATGCATTTGGGCAAGAACTGGGACTCCCCTGGCAGGCAACTGTCCTTCAAGCCACCCCTGAGTGTCCTGCTACCTTTTCCTTCTGCTGGCTGCACCCCAGGGCCTGGCCTGAGTCCCACCCAGTGTTCCTTCCTTCTCTAGAGCCTTACAGTGCAGTCTGCTAGCTCCCCCAGCTTCTTCATGTCCCCTCCATTTTCTCACTGGATAAAATCCTCATATATTTAACCCCGTCTCGGTGTCTGCTTCTCAGAAGACATGGACAGAGACCATAAACGTGAGGGGAAGCCAGGATAGCCTATTTATTTTTATTTTGCATTCACTCCTAAAGTTTTAGAGCTCAGTACAGTTCTTCCTGCATAGTAGGTACTCAATCAAATTTGTCCAAAGAACAAACGAATGGATGGATAGCATAGTAGAAGTTGTGTGGAATACATAGATACCAATTGCTACTAACCCTTGTGAATTTCATATAGAGCTTTCTTCCTAGGGGATAGTCAAATGTCTAATGAAATCTTTGGTTAGAAAAAAATGTTCCTAATACTGGCTACAAACCAAATGCATTTTAGGCATTAGATTAAAAAGTGTTTTGGCTCTCTGCTTCAGTATTGAAAACACAGCAATCTGTGTTACTGAAAATGAGGTAACAATTACTTTTGTTATCTTATTTTTCCTGTCTCTTGGAGTATGATCATGTCCTAAATATGAGGCTTGGAAACCACCCTTCGTTTCCTAAAATAGCATGAATACGTCAAATCTACGTTACCACCAACTGAGTGGGTGCCTTGGAAACCGTGCTGGAGACATTACTCTCCAGCAACGATCCCTTTTATTCTCGCTGGCATCCTAGGATGCTCAGGCATCCAAACGTTATCACAGTTTAGCCTAAGCAGAAAATAAAAGTCCCTTGAGTGCTTATCTTACGGTTTTTAATAAAGTGCTTTCTCACTTTCATAGAAGCTAGACACAGTTAATTAGCTTGGATACGAGAAGCTGCTCCTTGCCCTTTTCCCCTCCAAGCACTAATTAATATTAATGAAAGAAGGGATAAAGTTACTAAGTACTCCTATCATTGTGCTAGTGGATCATTTCCATAGGATGATCCTGAGATCCAGATAAAGAGGAGTAAGTGTGGACCATCAACCAGGAGACAGCTGATAGACCTTGGATTTGGTTTCACTGAAAACCCTGAGAAGAGGGCCCTCCCCACCCTGAGGGGCGGATTTAAGATTGCTGTACAAGAACTGATTGACTTACTAGCTTTGATGTTCCCATTTTCCCTTCCTTCTTACTACTTGCTTTGATTTTTTTTCCTCCTGTTTGGCAGGGAGAGGCAGTGGGATTTGATATTCTGCCATGCAGATTGTTTTAACTCTTTCAGATGCAAAGCCCTCAGGCTTTTATTCCAACGTTTCAGGAGGCCAAGAAGACAGAAAAAAGCACTGCATTTTTTCAGCCTCTTCTTCGGAGCATATCAAATAATGTAATAAGACGGAAGGAGTGCTATTTTGGAAATTTAGCAATCTCATCAAGATTTTTTTAAAAACAGCGCCCAAGGTCCTTTGACTGCTTCTGTGGGCAGCTGAAAGCCATCTCCTGCAAGTGTCTCAAACTCAATTTGGGTTAAGAAGGTGTTTTCAGCATATTAATTAGGATTGCTGTGTCTTGAGACAATTACACCTCTCAATTGTCTAACCACCTTCACTTGCTACTTCTGGTATCCCAGGTACTGCAATCCAACACAGAGTTGTTTCCTTAGGGTTAAACATTACTGCTTTCCCATTGACTATTCAAATAAGACATTTTGTGGAAGTGCTAGGTCTGAAAAAATGAGAAAATGTTGTAAGAAAAGAGATAGGCATCTTCTAAGAGGAAATCTATTGTGTTAGAATAAAAACAATAAAAAATGTGCAGTGAAATGTATACACACTCATAAAAGCTATAATTGTATTTAGCAAGAAGCTTTATAAAGAGAGGGAAGGTCTTGTGTGGATGTACACACTTGGAGGGCTTAAGTATCTTTCTTGGTCAACAAGATAAATAGAAAGACTGTAGGACTGACTGACAGAAGGAGGAAAAAGATGGATCTTTCAATCATACTTACAAGTAATTAAGGATATAGCCAGAACTCATCCAAATGGTGGGGTAGAAACTTCTCTACAATATGTAGACTCTACATGTCTCCCTCATGATTGTCTTTGTTGCAGCTTCTGGCCCCATTGGAACGCTAGTTATAAAGGAAGAGACCCTAAATAGGGTGAGGACCAAGTCTGGGAAAGGTTTGAGGGATGCTTTCAGGGTTATAACTAAAAACAGTGCGGTGAGGCTTGAGTAGTACACATGTGCAGTGTATCCCAGTGACCTAGACAATCAGGTGTGAATGAAAACTATTGCCAGCCATATCAGCAAACAAAGAACACTGTGGCCATCAAGTCATCAGCTGCTACCACCACCCCCACCCCCTACAGTGAGTGGAGGAACTCAGGTTGTAGACAAGCAGGCAGCCCACCTCTGCAGCCATCCCTAGTGTTGCCCCCTTGAGGGAACTCAGGATGCGGGAACACAGGATACTGGCCCTAGAGAGCTAGGTGCAGGTCAAAGGAAAGATTTCAATGAGCCCAGAACTTTGCACTTTTCCATACATAGAAAAGCACTAAATTCCTTAACTTGAGATGTCTGGTTTTCTTTAACTAACAGTAATCTTTTGATGTTCCGACTGCCTGGTCTTTGTTGCAAAAAGTCACATATCCTGGCTTCTACCTTGCCACTTTGGAACAGTCTCTTAGAGCAATCTGAGAGGCTGTGTCCCGGGCTTGAGTCCTCAGGAAATCTGCCAAATAAAACAACTCTCAACTTTTAGGCTGTCCACTTTATTTCAGTTGACACAGGGCAAATTGGCAACCACGTTGTCATGTTTCTTGTGGTGCTTGCTGCTGCAGGGGACAAAACCCAAAGGAAGACATTGGAGGTCTTCTCCTGGTGAGATGGCCTTTGTCAACTGTCTTTGTGAACAATTTAGGAAGCCTGCTACTTTGACAGCTCTTCTTGTCCTGTATTTTTCCCAAAAAGGTTTCAAACAGGTGGGCCAGGGAGTTAACACTCCATTCCATTCTTCTTTTCTATCTTTTGATTGCTGTGTAAACAAAGCTGGACTTCAGATCACAAGTCAAATCTAACTCTAAACACTCTTAAAAGGAAAAGAGACTATATAGGATAAGCATTTGTCTACATTAAATGCTAATGATACAAGCACTCCTTTACTGAAAAAACATTTTTTTCTATGCCATGCCATAAGAATTCATAAAAATTCCCCTGAGATCAAGATTAACAGAGTAAGTGACCAGCCACAAAGAATAATTTTAGGGACTCTAGAATTTTTTTCTGTCCTATTACCCTTTTCTTCCACAATTAAAAACAAGTTTTAAAAAGTGATGACTTCCGAGAGAGAGTATTAAATTCACACTCAATGACAAAAAACAAAACAAAACAAACAAAAAAAAACTCGACTTAAAAAAAAATAAAAACATGAAAAAGCCCTCCCTGTGCCTCCATGCCTTTGTTTGTGTCTTGAAATTCCCTTCCTTCTTATTGTTTCCCCATTAGAATCATGTTCTCAATTTTGGCTGAATCAAAAGGAACCTACACTCAGGAGATCCACATGCTTCCCTCTCCAATCCGTCACCATCTGACTTGGCTCTTGGTACTCCACTCACACGCCCATGTCAGAAGTTTTGGTGGTCTCACTGCCAAGTGGTGTTGGTCCCTCAGAATCTTTGAAGATGGGACCCATAGGGTGGGGCTCAGGCATCTGAAGAGAAGAGGGCACTACCGGGGTGGTGACTCTGCCCCTAAGGGGAGACAATTAAGTTGGGTCTGAAGTGAAGAAAAGTGCTGGAAACTGGAACCAGCTGCTCCTGCCCTGGAAAAGATCCATCGCTAGGGTGATACTGATAATGCAAGCAGAGCAAAGATGGAGGTCCTCCTCCCCTGTCCTCCATCCTCCCTCCAATAGCCTTTATTGCAGAACCTAAAAAGAAGCCTTTTGCAAGGGAGAACCTAACCCAGATCATTTGGCAGAGTATGAAAGGATGGGCTTGGGACGAGACAAGAGCTTGATAGTTAAGTCCATCTTTGTATAGAATTTAAAAATATTTAACATTTAGATATTTAAAGTATTAAAATATCTAGACTACTTTATTATGAAATAACTTTAAAGAAGATCCAACTAAATGCAGAAATACACTATTTTCATGGATAGTGTGTCACATCCCCAAATTTTATCTATGGCTTCAATGTAATTCCAATCAAAATTCCAACAGATTTACTTTTGGTAAAATTTGTCAAAATAAGGTTCTAAAATTTATACAGAGAAGCAAAAACCCAAGAAGAGTAAAGCCATTTCTGAAGAAAAAACAACAAAATGTCAAATTATTATTTTGGAAATTTTGGAAAATTTTCCAAGTTAGTTACTGAGGTAAAATTTATATCCAGTAAAATTCAGCCTTCTTAGTTGGTTCTGAGATTTGACAAATATATATATACACACATATATATATACACACACACACACACACACACATACATATATATACATATATATATGCACATAGAGAGAGAGAGTCATACAATCACTGCAATCAGGATATAAATATCCCATTACCTCCTCGCCCCAATTCCCTTGTGTCCTTCATTATTAATCCCTTCCCTTACTCCCAGCCCCTGGCAACCTCTGATCTGACTTCTGTCTCTATAGTTTTGACTTTTCAAGAACGGTGATTTTAAAAATAAGCTCTTGATGCAGAATTAAACATACTGACAGGTGCAACAAAATAAAGAGCCTGGGAATAGACCAATGCATATAAGGAAGTGATACATAACAGAGATGGAAATCCCCATCAATGGGAGAAGGGCAGATTTTTCAATAAATGATGCAGAAATAACTGGCTTATCCAAATAAAAAATGAAACTGAATTTCTCTCTCATACTACACACAAAATTTAATGGATTAATGACTTAAATATAAAAGGTATAGAAAAGGCATATTTTTAAAACTTTCAGAGGAAATATAAAACACTATCTTTCTTACTTTAAGGTAGAATAATAGTTCTTAAGCAAGACCCAAAAACTATAAACATAAAAGACTGATAAACTTAGAGAAATTAAGATCAAGATTTACTGTTCTTCAAAAGACACCATAATAAAAATTAAAAGAGAGTCACAATCTGGGTGAAGACATTTGCAACATATATTACTGATGAAAGATTAAAATCTATAAATATGAAGAATGTTTATGTTAATGATAAAAAGATAAACAATTTAATGGAAAATAGAGCAAAGCACAAACAGGCATTTCACAGAAAAGAAATTAAAAATGACTGATTTAGATAGATAAACAGAGAAAGATGTTAGATAGATAGATAGATGCTTAGGTAAATAACAAAGCAAAAACACACTTTTTAAATGGGTTAAATACTCAAGAACTCTAGCAATACCAAGTGTGAGAGAAGATGTAATAAAAACAGCAAAGGATGCTGCCACTGATGAGAGTGTAAATTTGGCTTTACTTTGAAAAGTTGAACACTTGAGTTTCCTGCAGCCCCAACACTGAATATGTGCCCTAGAACTCATGCACTGAAATGTTCACATCACTATTATGTGATATTTCAAAACATTGGAAATAAGCCAGATATCTACCAACAAGAGGATGAGAAAAATATTGTACCATATTCACATGAAATATCAACTGTGAAAATGAATAATTTGCAGCTAAATGAAAAAAATGAATGACTCAACAATAATTATTCAGCTTAAAATGATGGGAAGATACAAATCAAATGATGAAAAACTATATTACATACTCTAACATTTTTTTAAGGCTCCAAAACAAGTAAAGGTGAACAGTATCATGTTTAAAAGATCCATGCATATGTGGATAAGTATAAAGATTTCAGGCTAGTGGCTACCTGGGGAGGGAGGCAAGAAGTGGGAGAGTGGATGGTCACACAGGTAACTTCAATGGTACCTGAGAAGGTCTTAGTTCATAATACAGAGACTGGACCCACAGGCTCATTTTATTATTATAGCTTAAGTAAATGTTCCTAAATTCATGTATGATGATAAAAGTCAGTGAGTGAGAAACTTTATTTTATTTAAAAAGGTACCTGACTTGGAAAAGAACTGACTCGTTTTTGGCTCTAAAATACCTTGAAAAAAATGTTCAACAGTTGAAAACAAAATTTAAATTTTTATTGCATAAAGACTAATTTCTCACTCTAGCTAATAATTTTGCCTCTGAAGCTATCAGGGTGCATTGGGGTGAGTAAGAATTTGAGGAGGCAGTTTCCCTTTGAAATTGTATTAAGTGCTCTGAGCACTTTGAGAGAGCTAGCGGGAGAAAATGCCTTCTTTTTGAGGGTATTACATCTGCTGTGTTACAACGATGGAAAACAATCTTCTATGTTCTTTTTTTGAAAAGGTTGATGCTTTGCAGACATAATAACCATCCCCGTTGGGCCTCCCATTTCTTAAAATAAAAGTTTTTTTTCAATAAAGATTCACCTGTTGGCCCAGATCTGTCAAATCTGATTTAATATTCTTTTTGAATTCCTGTGATAAATACCAGCATATAAATTCATTTTAGTGCCATGATTTCTCTACAGACCAATGAGTGTAACAGATTAAGTGTGAAGTTTGTACAAATGGCATCATCACTGAGATTTTTTTTTAAAAAATCATATTTCTATTTGTTGGGCAGCGAAAGAAAACAGCTACAAAATCTGACACAAAAATATAACAATATAATTAAGATTATTATGAATGCACTTTATTTATATATGTTTGACACATTTTCTTCCAAGCATGTTCAGTATTTTTATTGAAATCATGTGGTATTCCAGGTCCCAGCCTTGTTTTCCTTTAGCCCATATTTCTTTACCTAAATATTTTAAATATGATTTTTATTTATTTATCAGTATAATTTTTGTGAGTATCCTTAAACCTCTTTTAAGAAGATTTCAGGTGTAAATGGTAAAATAATGGATAAAATACACTTCATACTTATACATCTGCCCCCTATCTTTTTAATCAGAAACTAAAAACAATCAAAGTCAGCAAGATCATTTTACCTAAGGAAAGGGGACACCCTGTTCTCTCCTGGGGCAGATCTGGAGTGAACTCCAAGATGTAGTTCAGAAAAACAGGATGGCAGAGCAGACAACCCATGGGACCCAAGCCTGACTGGCAAATAAAAGGAAGAAGCAACCCCATCAGATATTGGTGTAGTGCGTAAATGCATGATTGTAAACGTCTATAAAAATGAACATGGCAGGGAGGGTAAAGCTCAGTGGTAGAGTGCGTGCTCAGCGTGCACATGGTCCTGGGTTCCATCCCCAGTACCATTAAATAAATAAATAAATACAAACTTAATTGCCTCCCCCATCAAAAAATTAAAAAAAAAAAAATGAACATGAGAGGATATTGACAGCAAGGATGACCTTAACACAACAGAGAACTCAGAGGGTGGCTGGCAGGAGAGAATCCATGTACTATTGACTGAGCATCGTGTGCTGAGACCTACCAGGTGATCAGTGGTGATCACATTACACATGCAATCACCAGTTTCCAAAACAACCCTACAAGGTAAGCATTGCTGTTCCTATTTTCCAGGTGAGGAAATTGAGAACTGAAAAAGGCAAAGTAACCTGCCTAAGGATTCATACCAAGTTTGGTCTTAAGAATTTTACACTATCATACAGGATGTAAGGAATATAATCTTTTCTTATTTTCTAAATCAAACTGAATTGCAGCGCTGGCTCTGGTGAGTGCACTAAGCTCATTACAAACGTCCCAAGGGAACTGCGCCATCCAAAATAATTCCTGTGGTCTCTGATTCACATCGCCAACCAGAAATGAGCTACTATTCGAAGACTACAGATGCCTTGAAGGCAGCATAGCACTAAAAGGTCCTTCCACAATCTGGGCACCTTGGTGTCTACTAATTAGCCTCCCCAGGGCCCCACGATGGCACTCAAGCTAAGCAACCCTCCAAGCTCTCAGGCATTTCAAGAGAGGGAGCTGGCTCTCATTCCCTTTGCTCTCTGCGATGCTCTTAGCCCTTCCAGCTGCGTATGGTTCCCCAAACTCTGCATGCATTCAGAAATCACAGCTACTAGAAAAACCAAAATGCAGGAAACAGGAGTATCATAGTGGCAGGTTGCATTCAGGTGGAGGTCATTCCCTCAAGTTAAAAATGTACTTTAGTACTACTGCATTCTAGATATATTATAATTTTATACAAAGTCATTTTACCAGATCCTAGCCATGGGTTTAAGGATCAAGAGCAAGAAAGGCTGTGGAATTTTATACCTTTAACTAATCCCAGAAAAAAAAAAGTCAATTGGGTAGGGTAAATTGGCTTCACAGATGCTGCCCATCACACAGCCTCTGCTGGGCATCTGACGGGTGGGGTTTCATCTACATACATCAGTATATCCAAAAGCACACTTTTATGAATCTGGTACTATCCCACTGTGTCACAATCTATTTGTCACTTGGTCAGCATATTTACTGGGTATATTCTACAGGAAATAGTGGTCAATAGATGGGGAAAATGCAGAGGAAAAGATGTGATTATATCCATGCTACATTAAGATCATGCACTGGGTTGGATGGACTTGCCGTGGTAGATAATGAAAGCAGAAAGACCAGAATATCTTCTAACATTTATAGTTATTCCCTATTACTTGCTGATTCCAAAGTTAGAATTCGCTTACTCGCTAGAATGTATTTTTAACCCCCAAATCAGCTTGCAGCACTTTGGAAGTCATTCATGGATATATGCAAAAAAAATTTGAGTTGCCAAACACACATGTTCCCAGCTGAGGTCAAATAAGATGATGAGAGCTTCTTGTTTCAGTTCTTATACTATGGTGTCCTTTTTGCAGTCTATGTAGTGCAACATCTTTCATGTGTTTGTGCTTTTTGATGGTGATTTCTTTGTTAAAAATGGTCCTGAGGGTAGTGCTGAAGTGGTGTCCAGTTGTCCCAAACACAAGAAGGCTCTGATGTGCCTTACAAAGAAAATACCTCTGTAGGTAAGTTTCATCCAGGTACGAGTTATGGCGCTCTTGGCCATGAGCTCAACATTAGTGAATCGACACTAAATGTTAAGTAAGGTATTTTAAATAGGAATTCACATAAAGTTATATCTGATCAGTTGATGAAATGTTGTTACCAGAAGTTTGCAGGGACATAATGCCATACTTCTGCTAGGAACAATAGTTTAGTATTCACTAATTTAGCATCCAGGGCGACTTATAGGACATAGCTACTGTGAGTAACAAGGACAGACTGTATGGCCATATAAAAGTTTCCTCTTAGTTTTATCTGAAAATCTGGCAACAACACCTATGGACAGTGAAAACACCAGGAAGCACATTAACAAACTCCAGTCTGCAAATAGCCCCTTACTCCAGGATGGGTTCAAACTATTCTTAAGGTGGGGTAAGGAATGCTTAGGAAAAAGTACACAGAATCCATCAGGTGGAGTAAGGCCACAAAGTTTCAGAGGAGGGACATACAATTGAAACTTTTTACTCAGATATCTCTTATATCAGGAGATTTAAAAAATAAAACACCTTCTGTACTCCCAAATTGAAGACATAAGCTCTAAAATAAATCCATAAGGAAAGAAGAGCCTGAGAAAATTTTAAAGATGCAGAGTGAAACTGATAAGGTCGGAAAATCACGCAAGGAAACCCAAAATACAGCAGGAGAATTAAAGTGCATGTGATGGTAGGACATGGAGAAGGAAATTTTTTACCAGAAAGTGACATGAAGAACAAACTTGGTTAAATCTCCCAGAGCACAAGACAAAAGGACAAAAATGCAAAAATGTAAACATTACAGGGGACTGTAGAGTCTGCATATGGTAGGCAGAGAACAGAGATCCAAACAAGGGATTGCAGATTCCCTTAAGCAGGAAGCACAGCCAATGAAACAAGCAGTAAAAATTAAAGACATCATTTAAGACAACTTTCTTTAGCTGATAAGACATCAGATTATAAATTGGAAAGCTTCATAATTTTCTAAGCAAAAATAAACAGAAAAAGATTTCTATTGAGACCCTTCCTAACAAAAAATTTGAAAATTGAATCATATACATGTGTACATGCATATATTCAAAATAAGAAAAAAAGTGCAAGAATTCTGAGCATTTTATGTTAAGATGTACTATGGTTAACTGGAAAAAGTAAACAGTATTAAAAACTCAAAAGAGAAAGTCATGTTCTAAAATGACTAGTGATTAAATAGCACTGAAACAAGTGAAATGCCAACACAATCCTACGTAACATGTGGCCATTCTGAAAACAAAAATGAATGCTGAGATGTAAAGTCATTTGAAAAAAAAAACTATGGTGTAGAAATATTAAGTTATTAGCAATAACCTAGGTCTAGATCTAAAACTACATAATATATATAACAGATTGTGTTTTTTATATATATATATACATATATATATATGTATATATATATATACACATATATAATAAATTAATAAATTATAGAGGAGAGGAGCAAAATGGCAGAGTAGAAGGACGCTTGTAGCTCACCCTCTCCCACAAATACACCAAAAGTCACATCTACGGACCCACTCAGCCAACCAGAGCACCTGCCGAACTCCAACACAACACTGCCCTCTTCGAAAGACAAAGATGCCAAAAATCTGGTAGGAGAAAAGGATAAAAGAAAGAAGATAAAGCAAAACAGTGTGAGACCAGTCCCACGGGGAGGGAGCAGCAAAGGAGGAATAGCACTTCTTTGCTGGGTCTACCCTCTTCAACAGATAGGCCAACGGGATGGAGGGAGAGCCTCTGAGGCTCAGATCTGCCCCGAGTACCCCTTGACCAACAGAACTAAGTTAAATGGGCACAAAGGGTCCCCACGACACCCAGCCTGAGACACGAGCTGGCAGCTGGGGCTGGGACAGGCTGCCTGAGCCAGGCAGAGGACTGAGGTGGCTGCACTGAGGCAGCCCCGAAGACTGTAGGGTGCTGTGTGCCATGGCTGGGAGGGGATACAGAGCAGAACAACCTCGGTCCCTAATAAATTGCAAAAAATGCAAAGCAACAAGGCTGGTGCACCCTGTGGGGAGGGCACCGTAGCCTTTGTCTCCTCAGACCTGAGGTGCCATTACTGGTGCTTCTCGTGAGAAGAGAGGCAGGGCACAGCCACAGCCGCCATCTCCTGTGCGCAGTGCCAGGGTGGGTGCGGGGCTGAGCCCTGAATCCTCACCTTGGGCTCCGCAACGCCCTAGGCAGGACTGCGACTTGTTTACAGCCTGAGGCAGATAGGATCTTTCTGCCCTGGCACCTCAGAGAACTCCTACCACCAAGACAAACAAGGAGCTGAGATTTGGCACAGAGCAGGAGCGGGGCTGTTCCTCGGTCTTCCCCAAGCCCACCTACAGAGCGCTGACCCGAGGCAGAGTGGGCAGCTGCACAGAGCAGCAGAGCAACCGGTGCTGGGAGAGGGCGGGTGGCCACCCACCTTCCTGGCAGGAATGCAGCATCTGACCAGGTTGCTGGGAGGGGGCGTGATCCACCCACCTGCCTCGCCCAAGCGCAGCATCTGACTGCGGCATCGGAGGGCGAGTGACCCGCCTGCCCACCTGCCACAGTGCCAGAGAGATATGAACAATATGAAGAAGCAGAGGAACCACTCCCAATTAAAAGATCAAGAGAAATCTCCTGATAGCATGATCAAGGAAATAGACATTGATGGCCTACTAGATCAAGATTTCAAAAAAGGAGTGATCAAAGTACTGAAGGAACTAAAAGAAATAGTGTTTAGAGATATAAAATATGTCAAAAATGAAATAGAAGCTATGAAGAAGAACCAAGTAGAGTTAGTAAACTCATTTGTTGAGATGAAAGCTGACCTAAAGGCTGTGCAAAGCAGGCTAGATAATGCAGAGGAACGAATAAGTGACCTAGAAGACAGGACAACAGAAAGCACCCAATCAGAACAGCTGAGAGAAAAAACAAATAAAAAGCAATGAAAACAATGTAAGGGACCTATGGGGTAATATAAAGCCAATCTACGCATAATAGGGGTCCCAGAAGGGGAAGAAAGAACAAAGGGGAGTGAAAAGGTATTGGAAGAAATCATGACTGAAAACTTCTCAACCTAAAGGAATAGATATCCAAGTACAGGAGGCTCAGAGGGTCCCAAACAGGAAGAACCCAAATAGACCCACACCAAGATGTATCATAATCAAGATGGCCAGAGTCAAGGATAAAGAAATGATCCTAAAGACAGCAAAAGAAAAATAGAGTGAGTTACAAGTGAAGCCCCATAAGGCTCTCAGCTGATTTCTCTACACAAACACTACAGGCCAGAAGGAAGTGGCAAGATATATTCAAAGTCCTGAGTGAAAAAAAGATGCAGCCTAGGATACTCTATCCAGCAAGGCTATCCTTTAGAATAGAAGGAGAGATAAAGAACTTCACAGACAAGCAAAAACTAAGAGAGTTTAGCAACACTAAACCCATGCTAAAAGAAATATTGACAGGTCTACTCTAAATAGAAAAGAAGCAGGATGCTACAAAAATGAGAAACTCATAACTGGAAAGGAGGTAACTGCCATGAATTACAAAAAGAATAAACACAAAATTGTAAAAGAAGACATCTAAAGCATTAAGAGTGGGAGAGGGAAGCAAGGAAAGCCACTGTGGAAAACAGTATGGAGGTTCCTCAAAAGACTAGGAATAGACTTACCATATGGCCCAGGGATCCCACTCATGGGCATATATCCAGAAGGAATCCTACTTCAAAAAGACGCCTGCACCCCAGTGTTCATGGCAGCACTAATAGCCAAGACATGGAAACAGCCTAAATGTCCATAGACAGATGACTGGATAAAGAAGAGGTGGTATATTTATACAATGGAATACTACTCAGCCATAAAAACTGACAACATAACGCCATTTGCAGCAACATGGATGTTTCTGGAGAATGTCATTTTAAGTGAAGTAAGTCAGAAAGAGAAAGAAAAATACCATATGAGATCGCTCATATGCTGGAATCTAAAAAAAAAAACAAAACAAAAAAAACAAATACAGACTCATAGACATAGAATACAAACTTGTGGTTGCCAAGGGGGCAGGGATGGGAAGGGACAGATTGGGATTTCAAAATGTCGAATAGATAAACAAGATTGTACTGTATAGCACAGGGAAATATATATAAGATCTTGTGGTGGCTCACAGTAAAAAAAAAAAATGTGACAATGAATATATGTATGTTCATGTATAACTGAAAAATTGTGCTCTACACTGGAATTTGACACAACATTGTAAAATGACTATTACTCACTAAAAAATGTTAAAAAAAGAAACATAAAAAATAAAAATAAAATAATAAATTATATAATAAGTAACATTACAGGCATAGCTTGGAGATATTTTGGGTTCAGTACCAGACAACTGAAATAAAGCAAATATCACACACACACAATAAAAATCACACACAAATTTTTTGGTTTCCCAGTACATGTAAAAGTTATGTTTGTGCTATACTGTAGTCTATTAATTGTGCAATAGCCATTTGCAGCAATGTGGATGGACCTGGAGATTGTCATTCTAAGTGAAGTGAGCCAGAAAGAGAAAGAAAAATACCATATGATATTGCTCATATGTGGAATCTAAGAAAAGAAAAAAGAAGACATTAATGAACTCATCTAAAAAGAAACAGACTCACAGACATAGTAAACTAACTTATGGTTACCAGGGAGAAAGGGGTTAGAAAGGGACAAATTTGTGAACTTTAGATTTGCAAATGTCAACCACTATATATAAGAATAGATTTAAAACAATAAGTTTCTTCTGTATAGCACAGGGATCTATATTTAATATCTTGTAATAACATTTAATGAAAAAGATATGAAAACAAACGCATATATATGTATATATATATATACATATATATGTGTGTGTGTGTGTGTGTTTGCATGACTGGGACATTATGCTGTACATCAGAAACTGACACATTGTAACTGACTATACTTAAATTTTTAAAAAGTTGCACTAGCATTATGTCTTTTAAAAAGTCCCTACCTAAAATAAAAAATACAGAACAAAAAAAAATTACAATAGTAACAACAAATTTGGAACACTGATCACCACAATAACAATAATAAAAAGTCTGAAATGTTGCAAGAATTACCTGAACACAATAATAAAAAGTCTGAAATGTTGCAAGAATTACCTGAACGTAACACAAAGACAAGAAATGAGCAAATGCTTTTGATAAAATGACACTGATGGACTGACTTGACACAGGGTGGCTACAAACTTTCAATTTGTAAAAAATGTAATATCTCCAAAGCACAATAAAGCAAAGTGCAATAAAACAAGGTATGCCTGTCTGTGAAGAATTTACATGATATTAATAAACAATATAACAAGAATTGCATGGGGTAGGGGAGAAGGAAACTTGAAACCTTACAGAGTCCTCATCTTAAGCAGCATGGATAAAACATGTTCTTCACACGACGTTAGAGAAACTTAAAGAACACTTGAAAATTGAAGGTAACTGTATTAGTTTGAGTAAGCAACTAGTTGCTGTAGCAAAATCACAGGCGTTTAGCACAGCAGAGGTTGGTTTCTGTACTCACCCCAAAGTCCAGTGCAGGTCTTCTGGTTGGATGGCGCTCCTCGGGAGTTCGGGCTTCTTCCAATCATCTCGGAGACCTCAACTTCCAGCCACACAGAGGAGGAGAGAGAGTGTGTATGAGAAGATGGTGCTGGCTATTTTACGGCCAGGGCTGGCATTCCGACAGGTAGTCACAAAGTCATGACTGGGTGGGAGGTGGGGAAAGAACAGTTGCTTGAAATGTAGTTAAGCTTTGAGCCCAGGAAGGAGAGAAGAAATAGATACCAGTAACCCTGACTGTCTTTGTCACATTCATCAATATATACCTATTTACCTTCCAAAATACTACAGAAGACAAAAGTTAAGAAAGTGTGATCCATGAAGCCACCCATAGAAAATAAAAAAAATAGTATGATCTGTAATCACATTAAAAAAGAGAGAGAGAGAGAGAGAAGCCAAGTTTAGGCTACTGGAGGATGCAAGGTCATGACAAGGGTGCAGCCCAGACAAAAGCCTTTACCAATAACCAAACATATGAGTGAGGTCTTCCTGGACCAGCTAGCAGCCAAATTGCTGATTGACTCCAAATGCATGAGTTAGCACAACTGATACCATAGTGAGCAAAAGAATTTTCCACTTGAACCCAACCCAAATTGCCAACGCGTAGAATCATGAACAAGTAAGTAGTTAAGATATTAAACCACAAGTCTGGGGAAGGTTTATTGTTCAACAATAGGTAAGTGATACAATAATTATACAGAATATTGATTTCAAAGCCAATTTCTAGAGTCTTCTGTTGCCATCTCCACTGGAGTAACGGGGATCAGGTTTATTCTCATCACAAAGACAGACAAAATATGAAACAAAGATCTACAAACAGCAGATAACAGGCAGCGTAGAACCTGAGGGAAGAGAAATAATTGATATAAGCTGAAAGACTGTCTCATCTTATTGCCCAGGGAGAGTTTCCAGACTGCAGTGTGTGGAGGGGAATAGGGCCTGTCAGTCTCTCCATGGTAAGCAGATAGACTGAGAATTCAATATGCAACAGAGGCTGGAATTTACAGAGCAACCACCAGAGAGTGAGGAACTGCTCGGCAAGAAGAGAGCGGCACAGAGAGCTCTGGAGACCTACAGAGGGTTCCCCTCCAATCTCCAGCTGCGCACTAATCCGCACAAGTGTGTGAGGAAATGACCCAAGGCTGATGACAAAACTACCCAGGGGGGATTAGAAGGAACAGTCCTGGGAACTCGCACAGGGCCAAGAATAGTTTGCATTTTTACTAACCGGAGTGGAACAACTATACTTCACATGCTCAAGTAGGTAGAACAAAGAATAACCATGTTAAGGAGAGAGACATGGTAGGTGTAAAAAGGACCCCAACTAAGCTTCTAAAGATGAAAAAAACTCAACGTCTAAGTTAGAAAAAAATGTGATGGGATTAACGGCAAATTGGACATTGCAGAGGATGTTTTAGAAAAATAAATGAGGTATTGATCATCTGTGGTAGAAAGTCAAGCTGACAAGTACACATGTAACTGAAATCTACAGGGGACTTAAATTTGAAGAAACTATGGCTAAAATTTTCCCAGATTTGATGAAACTATAAACTCACTGATTCCAAAAAGCTCAATGATTCAAGCACAAGAAACATGAAGAAAAATTCACTAAGAAATCTCATGCAATTAAATTGCTCAAAACTAGTGATAAAGAGAAAACTTTGAAAGCAGCCAGAGGAAAAAATTACACACTGTGTACAGGAGAACAAAATTTATGGGTGACAGTGGACTTCTTGGAAGCAATACAAGCCAGAACACAACAGAACAATACCTTTAAAGTACTGACAGAAAGAAATACTGTCAATCTAGAATTCTATAGCTAACAAAAATATCTTTTAAAAACAAGGGTGGAATAAAGAATTTTTCAGACACACAAAGTCTGAAAGATCTCACAGGCAGACCTGCACTATAAGAAAATGAATGAAACTGCCAGAATGTATAAAATCAGTAGAACGAGAAGAGACGGCAGACCAAAGAAATCAATGATTAACAATTTTTGTAAACATCTTAAACTCTACAGTTAGATGACAAAGAGTCTTGGATTGTGTTCCCAAACAAATTACAACCATTGTTGTTTATGAGAGCTTGTTGCATTTTAAAAAGAGGTCCACAAATTATTTAATACTCCTTCCCAAAAGGTGGAGGCTAATTCTCCTCCCCTTAAGTGGAAACTCAGCGACTTGCTTCTATGAATAGAATGTGGCAGAAGTGATGATGTGTAATTGCTGAAACAAGATGTTGCGAGGCATTGGGACTTCCTCCTGGCCTCTCTCTTAGACCCGGCAGTGCAGTGGAAGCCACAGCAATGTCACGAGGATACACTCAAGCACCCCTACAGAGAGGCCCATGGGGTCTCCTGCTGGCAACCAGCACTGACCCGCCAGGCATCTGAGAAAGCCACCTTGAAGGCAGATCCTCCCGCCCCAGGCTACCCTTCAGGTGACTGCAGCCCTGGGCAACTGCTTAACTATAATATAACTTTCTGAGAGACCCTTAGCCAGAACCACCCAAGAAAGCCACTCCTGAACTCCTGACACACTGAAACTGTGAAATGATAAATGGTCACTGTTTAAGCCATGAAGTTTTGGGTAATCTTTTATGAAACAATCACCAACAAATATAATTTTAAAGCAAACAAATCTCAAGCAAAATGATGCATTAAACCTATTGCAATGGCTTACAGCATGTCAGGAAAATGCCAACCAAAATTTCTTGGGATCATGTTCTTAATATTAATTGATGCAAACTTCAAGTCATAAACTACAAACACCAACATCTCCTTCATATCTGAATCTGGAAAGGAGATCTAAACTCCACCTAAGGGGGGTTTAGTCCATGGTGTAATTCATCATTGTCCAATATAGGAAAATACACATGGAGAGAAAGGGCCGGTATTCACATTTTCTCAGACCTAGAAGGCTTGCTTCCTGCTGCTACAGGATGAGGAGGGAGACACATCCAGAGAAAGCTAAGCAAACTTATGCTGTTTAGCAGTCAGGGTCCAGTTGGGTCATTTTTCCTTTATAAAAACTGCAATTAGAAATGAAGCTATAGTTGTCATGAACATCGATGTGCCTAATAATATTTTGAAAATGTATGTAAAGCAGAATTAGAAATACAAGGAAAATTGACAAAAAATGCTATGATAGTGGCAACCTTTGCCTAATTTGAAAGGCAGTTGGCACATCTGAAACTGGTTGGCTTGGAATTATTTACTGTTCCAACAATTTATTAAAAGAAACTGGCCAGCATGTTGGCCATTGGAGAGGTCTGCTGAGCTCAAGGTCAAGGCCTCTTGTTCTCCTGGGCCCTCTCTTCCCTGAGTAGGTGAGACTACTTCACATTAACAGCTGCCTGGGCCCAAAGTTAGGTACCTGCAAGCACTTCAGCAGAAGAGGTTTCTGGAGTTAACCTCAGCTAAGCTTGAGGAAGTGCCTTCCTTGATCACTGTTACACAGAGTTTCTTTTTTTGTCGTTCCCTTTGGCAATGGTTTTGGTTCAATCTTTCTGTCTGGGTGAACTTGGCTACCTTGTTTTAAGTATCTCAGCCAACTCTTTCTTCTGCACATCGACAGTGTTCTATAAAAATGAGTAATTATATAAAATAATATGTGTGTGTGCATCAAGGAAGTGGGGGGGGAAAGGATAAAGCTATATTTAAATATAGCGATTTCCATAAAATATTGTCTATGATGAAAAACAGCTGGTACATCCAGGTGATGGATAGACGGATTGTTCATTGTACTAGCCTTCCAACATTTTTATAGTTTGAAAATTTTAAAGCTAAAATTTGGGGGAAAGTTTTTACCTATTAAAAATAATAATTGCCCAAGATATGAGAGGGAAGTGTGGAGAAGCAAGAGTAGATTTTGAACCAAGATTGATCTTGAGCTGGCAACTGTTGAAGCTCTGAGCTAGGTACATACGGATTCATTATAGCAGCCTCTCTATTTCTACATATTTTTGAGATTTTCCATAATAAAACCTTACAGGGAAAAAACAATTTGTTGACTGAGTATAGTAGGATTCCATGCCAGTCAAAGGAAACAAAGCTATAAACAAAGCATGTATGTTTAAATGGATACGTATAAGTAAGGGCTGGCATATAGCATGCTATTAACACTGGTTACCTCAAAGGGATGGGTGAGGCAGTGGGGAGAAGATTAGCTTTGCTGTTACACATATTCACAAGTGTATGATTAGCTTTGCTGTTAAACATGTTTATATGTACATATATATACAATAATGTACTGCTTGACTTATAATACAACATGCTGCATTATTGTTATAATTTTCAAAGCTTAAAAAAGAAATTAGGAGTTTGGCATTAGCAGATATAAATAGATACATAGGCATATATAAAATAGATAAACAACAAGGTCTTACTGTTTAGCACAGGGAACTATATTCAATATCTTGTAATAACCTATAATGAAAAGGAATATGAAAAAGAATATATATGTATGTACACATAAAACTGAATCAGTATGTTGTACACCAGTAACTAACACAACATTGTACATCAATTATACTTTAATTTTAAAAAAAAGAATAAAAAATAGTGTCATAAAGGGAAATGCTAGACCTAAATGCCTTGGAAGATGATGTGAATATGTGACAAGGAATTGAAAATTTGAGAACTGTAGCAAACGAGAATGAACCAGCTTGGTTAAGAAGGAATCCACTCTGTCTGTCAAAACAAACTCCTCCAGTTTTCAATCTCTGGACAGACGCTTTCTCAATCTACCCAGCATAGGTAACTTAACAAGCAGTGTGACAGCCTTGCAGAGCCAAAAGGGCTGCTCTTACATATCCTCCAAAAATGATTCATTTGCAATCTCTAGCACTTAACGTTCATGGAGCAGGAATCAGTTCTTGCTGGAATCTCACAGGTTTTAACATACCAACTATGATCATTGACATTTTCTGAGATGTTGACTCCAGAAGAGACATAAAACCTGAAGATAAGTGATCATGGGAAAATTTGGGAATATTGTCAAAGAACTGTCCCCAGACATGCCAGCCCAGGCTGTTTTATTGGTCATTTAGTCCAGTCCCTCCAAGGACAGATGAAGTTTCTGTTACATGAGTTGCTCAAGGACCTAGATAAAATTGGAAGTCTTCCCAACACATTTTGTATGGCTCAGAAAACCCTGACAGAGTTAGCACAGAAAAGAAAACTAACGGCCACTTCTGAAGATAAATATAGGTGCGCATGAGCAAGTTGGAACCAGGACTATATTTGAAGAATAACGCAGCGTAGCCAAGGAGAACTGACTTTCCAGACAGGCAGCATTAGAAACTCTGATAATATATACTTTTCACACCAGTAGATTAAAGGAGACAACCCGCTCAATAATTTTAACTAAAGTGGAGAAGATATCTTTGTGACTGTGTGTGGGTGACTGCGCAGTGTTAGAACCATCTTCATATGTTGGGAGAATCCTGTACCTTGTAAGTATTGGTGTGTGGCAGGAGACGAAACCAGTTCTCTCAACTTCTCCTGCATCTGGGGCATGAGTACATGTCCTAGGACTGGCCAACCATGCTGACACCAGGGTTGAATCAAAATTAAGTAGGTAAGCAAAGAAGTAGGGGCAGGCGTGGTTGCAGGGTAGATGTGCTGGGGAAATCATCCAGGTCATCTCGCATTCAGAAGTGATCTCACTGCGCTGGTTCATGAATGATTTGGGGTCTTCCTGGGTGATGCTCCCCCTCGCCCTTCCTCAGACTTAACAGGCCTGGTTCCCTTCCTTCCATGGGTATCATCTGGGCTACCCAGGGTCAGCCAGACTTAGTTTTACTAGGAACTGAGGTCCTTGAGTCAAAGAGGCTGAAAAAATATTTGTAAAATTAATCTTCCATCCTGATTTTAAAATAAACGCATGAAAGTCATAAAAGAAAACTCTATGAAGCCAAAATAAAAAGTGGCTTACTCAATGCAATAAATACCTACCACCTATATTGTACTTAACATGGAAACACTAAAAATATTTCTATTACCGTCAGGACAAAGACCATGCCTGCTGCCACTGTAGCTCTCAACATGTTTGAGAGACATTAACCAATGCAATAAGAAACTGGAAGACAAATAATGTAAATATTGAAAAGGAGGAGAAAACGATTCTTATATGCAGGTAATATGATTTTTATCTGGAAAAGTTATCTTTAAAAAATTAGACCAAACACATAGTTAACTACATTGGCCAGGTAAAAAGTAAATATTGAAAAGTCAATAATTTTCCTAAATATCAGTAGTAACTAGTTAGTGATGAAATAGAAAAAAAAAAAAACTACAAATAAAACTAAAAAAATATATTAAATACCCAGAATTCTCATATTGATGGTAATGAAGTTGGTACAAGCACTTTTTGAAAACTGTTTGGCAAAAATTTACTCTACGCTCCAACAATTCTATTCTTATGTACATATATACATAACAAAAATGTGTGCATATAAGCAACAAAAAACATGTACAAGAATGGTTACAGAAGCAATTTAGCCCAAAGCTGGAAACAACCCAACTGTTCACCAATGGTAGAATAGATAAATAAATTGTGGTACATTCATCTGATAGAACACTGTACAACAAAATAGATGCTAACACAACAATGTAGATAAATTTTACAAGCACAATTTTAAGTGAAAAAAGAGCATATCACAAGAGAGTATGTGAGCTCATTTGTACAAATAGCAGTAAACTTTGAGGAGGAAGACACATAGTGACTAAGAAAAGGTTTGGTGCGGGGTGTCCCAGGTACTGGCAATGTTCCAGTGGGCTGGTGGGGTGTTTTATGAATGTATTCATTCACTTTGTGATTATTCATTGAGCTGTATTTTTATGATTTATGCAGCATATAGGTGTATTATAATGTAACAGAAAGTGATGATTAACAAAAGTAAAAAAGCAATTTGTCAACAGATTAAATTATAACCTCTGGTTAAATTCTGGAAGAAAAGGTGAGACACTATTTCACAGAATATGGTAAAATAAATTCCAATAACATAAATAATTAAGTGTAAAGATGGGACAATTTAAAGTCCAAGAAGAGAACCTAGGAAAATACATAACCTAGTATTCTTGGGGAAGGAGGATGAGAAATGGGAAGATATTTGATATGTGATTCTTAATGCACAACACTGCGAAAAAAAAAGATATGCAGAAGTGTATACAAAAAATTTTAATGACTGTAGATAAAACCATGCAGATACAATGATAAACTGGAAACAAATATTTATAATACATGAAAGAATCCGAGAATTAAAGTACTCATTAACAAGATACATAGGAGGAATTGTTTTTTTAAGATGAGAGACTTCTGTAGGTGAATGACAATTCAAAAAAGTCCATTGAAGAGGGAATTTTATGTAGAATAAATTTTGTAAGATAGTAGGGGTTGCCTACTATAAATAGGAGAGAACTGTTCAAAATACATGAAATAAGACACATTACATTGTGAAACTACCACATTTTTATTTGTTCTTCAACATTGCCAAACACCACAGCCTCTTATTCAAAACAGGAATACTTACCTTTATGAAGTAGAGAACCTCTCTGTGCCATACACTTTAGGCATGGTCAGCCCGGGACTGGAGAAGACAGAGACCAGGTCTTGGGACTGCTCATCCCTGAAGGGCAGGGAGAGTCTGTGGACCAAGGGATGGTGTCTGTGTGGTGCTTGAAGCCCACTGCCTGTTTCTGAGACCCTGCAGAGCTTCCTCCCTCTGGGGCCCAAGTGGCCTCTTTCCAGAGTCCTTCCTCCCTTGAGTGGGATTTATAACTTTAAAGTCTTTAGACAGGTACATGTGATTCCCCATTTGAACCCCGACCCTCTCACATTACAGGGGGGCAGATAGCTACCAAAAGGCCAGGTGGCAGCATGAGCTTGAGGCTAGACTTGGGGGTGCCTCCTCCATTGTCATGAGAGAGAATTCAGCAGCCGTGGGTGTAAGTCAGGAAACTTGTAGGTGTCATGACAGACGTGGAGAGAGGTCCTGTCTGGCAGATTCTTTCCTTTTAAAGTACAAGTTGAGAATTTTCCCTGTGGATGAAGAAAATGTGTTGGATACAGAATCTGAGGAGTGATGAAGTTTTAGACTAATATTAAGAAAAGACAAAGCATAACTAGGGACATAGTTTTCTTTACTTTCATCTTCCCTTAAAATGACATAAACATTTTTCCATACTGTGCATAATCTTTCTACATTATCATTTCCAGGTTCTGCAAAATAGCCCATTTTAACAATATACCATATTGCATTTAACGAATCCACTATTTAGGATTTTTAGGTTGTTTATAATATTTTTTGAGTTCAAAAAAATACTTCATCAAACATCATCAGAGATAAGCATACCTTAGATATACTTCTAGGATAAATTCCTACAATGGGAATGTAGGAGTCAAAGGATAAAATTTTGAAAGCATTGCTAATTTGCCTTCTACAAAATTGGAACTAACTTATCCTTCTATTCTACACTATAAGAGAGTGTCAGTTTACCACCACCATCACCCACATCAAGTATTTCTCTTTTTATCATTAATATCAGCAAATTTCTTAGGCAAAAGTGACCTGTCATTATTATTTTTAAGTTTGTTTAGATTACTAGTAAGGTGGAACATTTTTCATGTTTTTTAGTTACTTGCAATTCTTCTTTCATAACTAGATTTTTTTTCTTTAATGGATCACTCCTTTTTCTCATCAATTTGTGATTATTCTTATTTTTAACACCTTTATTGTGGTATGATTTCTGCACAGTAAATGACACATATTTCACATGTGCAATTTGATGCTTTTGTGTGACTATTCTTTAAATATGGGCTTCTCCATCATATGGGTGACCAAAACATGTTGCCTCGCTTTTCTTACCATTTGCATTTTCCATTTATGCTTAACTTGTAAAATTCAGGTTGCAAGATGAAATTTGAGGGAACAAGGCATGTGGAGACTGTTTTTCAAGGAGGTAGTGAGAATATAAACTTTTTTTCCCCTAGATTTTAGACAATTATGCTCTTCAGGGAAAAAATAAGCATACATTCCAAAATTAATCTTTACATGCATATTTCTAATTATAAGAGTGCTATTTAAGACACATGGCTTGTCTTCTCCATTTGACGAAGGAAATGTGGCATATAAGTCACTTCTGAGCCAGAGAAACAGAGGAGCGTGAATGCCCAGGAAGGCTCTGCCAGGATGTTGGCAATACACGCTCCCAATATTCCCTGGGAGAGAGAATGTGTTCTTCAACATGCATAGAAACGAGATTGTCACAGATGGGCTTTATGTCCAAGAGGAAGCTCTGAAATCTGGATGTTGCTGAAGCCTGGCCAGAAAAGATGTCACATGGACCTTCTCCCAGATCTCTCTGACTCTATCTAGCCTTCCCTTTTCATGCATTGTGTGTATGTGTATGCATGTAATTATATGTGTGTGCATAGAAAATAGGGGATTCAGTCTATTTTGCTAGTCTCTGGCTAGAGAGGTATTAAATTAAGCATGGAGTAGAGTCAGATATGAGAAAAATGGGATTTTGCATGGAGTTCTATTTTAATCCTGCAGTGGGGTTTTCAAACAGCCCCTGTCCAGCTGCTAGGCGACATTCAGTGACATTATACTGCTTGACTTTATACTCTCTGGGAACTAGCAGGCTCTTTGGGTCCAGTATATGATAATTGTAGTGAAAATGCAAATGATTAACATACATTGGTCCCTTATTTGTGCTAGGTAGACACTGTTCTGGGTATATTTACTTATTTAATCATCATCATAAACTTATGACAAGGACATCATTATTATTCTCATTTTCAAATGAAAGAAACAGACAAAGGTTGAAAAGTGTTTACCCAAATACACACAAGCTACTTTTGCTGGAAATAATTAGGAAAAGAAGGAACTGGGCTTTAGGGCTCCATATGGTGATAAATTATGGCAGAATTTGAGAACTTTTTACCTTGGGATAAGCAAACCATGACTTTGGAAGCGTCTTCTTGCGTCTTCATAAAAGAGTTGGCAGATTTAAGGGCTACATCTCTGGGACTCCTGGGAGGTAGCAATAAATCACAAAATCAGAAAAGTGTAAGAGAAGAGTTTTTATTATTTATACTGTGTGTAGCTGGTAACAAAGGTGACAAGTTGAACAGCAGTGCTTTCCTGCTGGGTGGAAGGTTTTGTGTGGGAAAGTTTGGAAGGAGGAGTTAGGGGGAAGCTTAATTGCTCTCTATAAAGGTGAGGAGAAAACTATTTTGGTTTCCAAGGCAATCTGGGTGGAAGGAAATGAGGAGGAGAGGAAAGGGAAGAGTCATTGAGACAGGGCAAGGCCCAAAGAACATTTTAACCATGAAACTGTTAAATGTTGATTCAGGAAATGTTTGCCACGCCATCTTTCCTCCCCACAACTACTCCCAACATCCAGAAATACTTTTGTCAATAATTTTATTAGAATTTGAACAATCATGAAGATATCAACAACCATAGTGGACAGAGGTCCCAGACATCTATGTCACAAAGGCGTTGAACATTTGGGTGAAGATTAGGTCAGTGAAGAAGGATAGATACCTTTTTGGATGCATGCTATTTGCAACAAAGCAAAATGAATTTATAACCCTATTTTTGTAGGTGCACAGGAATGACATCCCTGGCTGGGTTTTCTTAATTGCTTTGGAATTCTTTAATAAACTATCCACTTACAGCACACTATGAAAACCAGAGGTCTCTATCATAGAGTTTTGGGAAACCCTTAGGTCTTTTAGCCACGGGGCAGATACTGCTGAAAATCAGACCCAGGATCTTTTTTTCAAAATATTTTATTTTTTTATTGAAGTATAGTTAGTTTACAATGTCATGTCAATTTCTGGTGTACAGCATAAGGGTTCAGTTATACATGAACATACATATATTTGTTTTCATATTCTTTTTCATTATAGGTTACTACAAGATATTGAATATAATTCCCTGTGCTATACAGTATAAACTTGTTGTTATCTATTTTATATATAGCAGTTAGTATCTACAAATCTCAAACTCCCAATTTATCTCTTCCCACCTCCTTCCCCTCTTGGTAACCATAAGCTTGCTTTCTATGTCTGTGAGTCTTTTTCTGTTTTGTAAGTAAGTTCATTTGCCTTTTTAAAATTTCAGATATAAGTGATACCATATTATATTTTTCTTTCTCTTTCTGGCTTACTTCACTTAGTGTGATGATCTCCAGGTCCAGCCATGTTGCTGCAAATGGCATTATTTTATTCTTTTTTTATAGTTGTGTATTATTCCACTATATAAATATACCGTTATTTCTTTATCCAGTTGATGGACATTTAGGTTGTTTCCATGTCTTGGATATTGTAAATAGACCTAGGATCTTATTGTAAGAGTGTGATGCAGAAGATCCCTGATAGGTGACCTATGTTAAAATTATGTCTCTGAGGAGAACACAGTGGGACCCTGAGACCTGGGAATGGGATATTCGGTTGATTGCCCTGAAGGTACCGGCCGGCCACTCTCTGCCTTGTTAGAGGAAAGAAGCTTCCTTAGCTTAAGGCCTTGCAGAGGCTCCCCTGACAATATGATGCCTACCCTTCATCCCCTGTCCTTGTCGCCATCCTGATAAACTAGGGTCAGGTACTCATGATTACGATCTATCTTCCAGAAGGAAATAGGTTTCACACCGAAGGAACTGCAGGATCTGGCAAACATGTACCAGCAAGATCTGAGATTTTTGTAGTTAAGAACCTAGGAAGAAAGAACCAGAAAATACTTCTTCTATGGGGAAATATGTGAGGGAATGCAAATCTATTAATATAATATGTGGGGTGTAAAACATCTTACTTTAGATGTTCTTACTTTGTAGCCTTGTATATAGTCCATTTTTATATACATTTCACAGCTGTTAAACACATTTGTTTGATTTTTAAAAACATTTGATATATATCTACTAAATGAGTTTTCCATCATATTATTTCAACCATGTGTACTTTAAATTTCTCTGGGCAACCTGACACTGACTGGCTGAGATGAGCTGAAGTCTCCAAAAGAATAAAAAAAGATATTAGAAACAAATCTCTGTGCTTTACGCTTGTTAAAAATTTGATATAAGGCTATTCTTGACATTTTGACTTTTTAAATTTCTTATTGGTAATTAATAACAATATAAAATTATTCATTATGCATTTTTTTCTTTGTTGGTTGAATTCTGTCTGTTAATAGGGTTGCAAGTGTTATTTTAATGTATTCACTTGACTATTTTATTTTGTCTACATTTCATTTTTAACTTCTTTATATTATCTATTTTGGGCTTTTAATATATGCATATACAATCTGTATGTGTGGTTTAGTTTGTTGAATTTTGTTTTTGAACATTTACTTCATCCTGGGAAAGAATGCTTCTATAAAGTTTTTGATTTTTTGGTTCAAGTTTCCCCCAACTCTCTCACGGAACACATAACAATTTTAAGGATCGAGCTCTTTTACCTTCTCTTACCCATCTCATTGTCCTTTTCCTCCAGAGTTTGACACTTTTCTCAGGGTTCTTCTTTATAGCATGTTGTTTATATCAATCATTTTTTCCTGTAGTGTCTTTTCTCCCTTTTCAGTCTCCAATATGGATTTTTAATGAGCATTTGAAGTTTTCTTGCATTTTTGTTGTTTCTCACTCCTTTGTTTACATCTCTACCACATCAATTTTTTTTCTCCTTTTATTTCATTTGTCACCTTCATGAAGTTACCAAGGAAATATTTTCTAAATTTTAAAAATAGTTTTTTCAATAGAAAGTCATTTCAGACATATGCTCTTTAATTTCTATGAACAATGGTCTCTCTTTCTTTAATTAAAATGAATTCTCATTTTTTGGATTGTTTGTTTTATGAATTCTCAAATGTCCAGATGGTTATCCAGGCTCAGTGGACATTGGTGGCGGTGGAACATTCTTAGCTTCATCACAGCTCACTCAATGCTTTCAGGGTAGAGACCCTCAGGTGTGGGTGCACAGCCCCCATTTAATATTCAGTACCTTACAGGTGACCTGAGTCTGCAGGATTGTGGTTATTTAACTAAATTAGAGACTCAGTTTGTAGTTTTTGAACAGCATGCTTTATTTAAGTCTGTACTCCTACTCAAGTATCCACTGCTTCCATAGCTTGTCCTGGCTCGACTGATTTTAGTTCATAAAGTTTTATTGTGGATAAATGAGCATCCTGGAGAGCAATGCATTGATGACTGGCCCTTCTAGTCTCTGTTACGTTTATGCTGTAAGATAGAGCTACATGTAGATGCATAGAGAAAAAAAGAGAGGCAGTTGCAAAACTTTCTTTAGTTAGCTCAGAAGATTGCAGAAGAAGTTGGGGAGGAGGTCACAGTATTATCTTACCTTTTTCTGGTGTTATACAATCTATGCTAGAGGATGGAGTTTGTGATATATAGTCCAAGAATGTACCTCTCAGACCTTCATATCATGGATGTAATTGTTCAAATTCCATTAAGATTTTGGCCAATGTGGTCTTGTCTCTTGCTTTTCACAATACTGTCATTTTGGGGGCCCCAATCCTCAATCTTTCTTTGTATTCATACCCTTTACATTGGGACTTCACAGTTCCTCCCATCAGGAGGTGAAGTCTATTTCCCCACCCCCTGTAACTGGGCTGGCCTTGTGATGGACTATGGTCAATGGAATATGGCGGAAGTGATGGTGTGCCAGTTCTGAGCCTAGACCTCAGAGGCTTTATGTACTTCAGCTCTCTCTCTTCAGCCCCAGCCACTGCCATGAGAACAAGCCTGGACTAGTTTATAAGAGGATGAGAGATCACTTGGAACAGAGCCAAATTGTCCCAGATGAATTTGTCTGAGATCAGCCAGCTTCCAGGAAACCTGCCAACAGCCCACATAAATAAGCCCAGCTGAGATCATCTTAGCCTGGCCCAGATTAACAACTTATAGCCAATATATAGACTCATAAGAAATAATACATGGTGGTTGTTTTAATCAACTAAGTTTTGGCCTGTTTGTTATGCAGCAATAACAAACTGATACAGCTACACTTAGGCACATGAAGTGACAAGGTGCACCTCAGATACATTGGAATGATTTACTTTCTCACCAGCAGAAATGCAGCACACCCTAACTAGCAATTGTTTTAAATGTGTACTTTTTAGGTGCCACATAATGAGTGAAATTGGTCTCTCAATTTAATTTGCACTTATTTGATTCATAGGGCTATTTTAAATTTTTTCATGCATCTATTGTTAATTTAAAATCATCTGTCAAAGTTTTTGAGGGTTCTTTGTACCACTTTTCTCTTGTAAAAATCGATTTCTTTAATCTCTTTGGGAAAAAAAAAACCTTTATATATTTTGAACATCTAACTTTTGTGCTTAATCATATACATCACAGCATGCTGGAATATTCAAATGGATTTATAAAGAATATTACTGGTGGAATAAGCTGAGGAATATTGAAAGCTGCTATATGTTTAGCACAATGCTATGAACTTTATATTTGTTATCCCACATAAGCCCAACAATTTTTAAGCTAAATAATATAAATAAACCAATTTTATCCATAAGAAAAATTTGAATTTAAATATATTTTTAAGAACCCAGAAGAAGTAAATGGTAGAAATCATATTTTTAAACCAGATCATTTGACTGGTTTAAAAGAGTCCATACTCTTCTGCACTAACTTCTTTTCCTAAATGGAGGTGTTGCACTTCTTGGGAAGAGGAGCCCAGAGACACTTGTTTTTGTTTTTTCTGTCTGGCTGAGTTTCAGTACCTAATCTATGCTCTGATTAGTGAAAAGTCCTCCTGGAGTCTGGTAAATTGTTGATAAACATTTATACTTCATAATTGTCTGCCACTTTTCTTTGTCTTGGGCTCTTGAATAAGTATTTTGATGGAAAGATGAGTGAGGGCAAATTAGCCACTGCCATCCTAACACGACACTTCTGTTATCCACTATCTTAGCCACCTAAAATTATTACCAACTTGAAGTTACAATGTAAATTTTGCTTTGCCATATATTTAAATGACAAATCTTGTTGTTTTACTTCCTGGCTTTAAAAATCTTTATGGTTCTTCATGACTTACAGAATTAATTCTAAAGTCTGGAGCAGGGTACGTTTGACCCATTACACTCTGTCCTAAATCTTTCTTTTCATTTATCCCTAACCCTACTCTTTCTTTTCTCCAGTTAAATTGAACTCCTCACCATTTCTCAAGTACTCTCTATTCCTTCAGTCTCTATGCTGCTCTGTCTTCTCAGGATGTACTTCTCCTTTTGGTCACACAGTGAACTCCTATTCTTCCTCTAAAGCCCTCTTAGTGGAGGCCTCCAGCTTCCCCGGCCATAAATAGCAAGCTCACTCCTGTCATACTGACAGTACAGCCTTGTCTCAGCACTTACATCACGTTGTACCTAAATGTTTAACTTGACCACAAATTTGTGTGCTCTTTAAGTATTATTCATCTTTAAACTAAGGCTCAGCAAATAATACATTATTGAATTAATAACATTAAAATAAATTCAAGAAATATAAAAGATAGCCAGTGAGATAATACCAAAAATAAAAAAGGCATACAGGTTGAAAAAGAAGAAATAAAACTCCCTCTATTCATAGACAACATAATTGTCTACACTGAAATTCCAAGAGATCTATATAATAACTCCTAGAACCAATAACTAAGTTTAGCAAAATCACAGGATACAAGGTAAATATACCCCAAAGAGCCTTCGTTGTTTTCACTATTGTAGCAATGAACAAGTCTGTATTAATCATGTTTCTTTATTTTCTATACTTCATGATGTTTTGACATCTTAGGAACTTTGCTGTCTGGGGAGAGGTTGCCCCTTCCAGGGCTAGCTAATTCCTAGAGACAGCAAACAGCTTTCCTGTGGGCACAGCTTTTGGGTACAAACCAACTAATTCTGAGTCCATACACCTAACCACCTCCTATATCTAACTCTCACACATCAAGCCAATACTTTTCCTGCCCTAAGTCACCCCAGGGCCAAGTACAGAACAACTCCAGATCAGCCGTCTAGCCCAGAGTCCACTGAAATTATTCACATTATCAAATCCTAAATTTGTTCAAGTTTGTCTGCCCTGATTCCTCTACTCTTTTCTGCAGAGAACAAAGTAGAGTCTCTGGGCCACGCTTTTCCCTTCCCTCTCTGCCTCTTGATTGACCCAGATGCTTCCCCACGTGGCCCTTCATGGCTCCTGTTTCTAAGGATCTGTGAGTAGAAACTTTCTTCATGAAAATCATTTTTGTGTCTGCATGCCCATAACTGATTAAAATAAATCCCAGATACATTTTAATACAAGGTGAAATTCAAAATTAAAATCAATTCCTTTTACAATAGTATCAAACAAAAGAAATTCTAACAAAATATGTGTAGACTCTGTATGCTGAAAAAGTCAAATACTGATGAAATAAATCAAAAAGAACCTGTCAATGTAGGTGTATACCAAGTCTTTGGATTGGAACACTCTAAGAAATTGGAAGATTGCTAAAATTTTGATTATTTCTGAAGTTGATCTATAAATTTAACATAATCACAGTCAAAACCCCAGCAGTTTTTTTGTAGCTATTAACAAACTGATTCTAAAATTTATATGAAAAGGCAAAGAAATGAGGATAGCCAAAATAATTTTGAAAAAGAAGAACAAAGTTGGAGAAGTCACACTATCTGATTTCAAGACTCAGTATAAATCTATGTAATTAAGATAGTGCAGTATTTGTAAAAGGACAGAACGATCAGTGGTACAGAACAGAGATTCCAGAAAGAGATCCGTACAAATCTGGTCAACTTTTTTTTGAAAACATGCAAAGGCAATTCAATCAAGAGAACATAGTCTTTTCAATAAATAATGCTGGAAAAATTGGACATCCTTACATAAAAACAAAATAGACAAACAAACAAAACCCATGAATTCACTAAAAAAGAATGGACCAAAAACCTAAGTCTAAGTTGTAAAACTGTAAAACTTGTAAAACAACATGAAAAAACTCTTTGTCACCTTGGGTTAGTCAAATGGATTTTAGATATGATATTAAGAGTTTGATTCATAAGAGAAAAAGTTGATAAATTTAACTCCATTGACCTTAGAAACTTTGCTCTGTGAAAGTCACTACTAAGAGAATGAAAAGACATGCCACACACTGGGAGGGAATATACAGAAATCACATGTCTGGCAAAAAACTTATATCTGGAACATACAAAGCACTCTTAAAACTCAACAGTCTAAGAAAGGAAACACCCCATTTTAAAGTGGGCAAAAGTTTCAGGACAAACACTTCACCAAAAAAGTGGAAAATTAGTGCATGAGATGATGCTCACCCTCGTTGATCACCAGGAAAATGCAATCAGACGCGGATTTTCTTGAATACACTACAGACATGTCTGCCTGTCTTCTGACCTTGCCACGTTCATTGGGGCTGCCCTTCATTCATTCCTTTCACCTCCCAACTCCTATTGATCCTTTAAGGCTCGATTTGGGCACCATCGATTCCAGGAAGTCTGCCCTCAGACCTCCGGCTTCACTCCCTTCACTTGGGTCTGAATGAGTGGCCTTTGTTACCTGTGATCATGGCCCTCCATTTCATCTGTCTCTTCATCTATCAAATCCATTGTGCTCACTGGTTTAATTGAGGGTTTTCGTACTCTCGAATCTAATCTCCATGAAGTCAGAGACTCCATCTTCTTTAATGCCATATCTCCATAAGTTAGCATATTAAAAATGACAGAATGAGTGAATACATTCACGTAAGAAAAGTTCTAAGCTCCTTCATGTAATCTCAGCCTCTGCTTGACCCCTCTGACCCAGCGCCTCCAAGGTTTGCATGGCTGCCAAGACAGCCACTGCCAGTCCCCTGTCATGTGCTCACCCTTCAAAATCAAAATCCTTTCTCTCTCATCAAAGGAGGTCTGCTTTCTCTGCAACTTGCTCAGCTGACCAAGTCAGATACCCTGCTCTCTGAGTTATTAGCCTCAGCCTCAGGACCAGAAGTGCCTTCAAATGGTAATTTTGTGCCATTGGCTATGCTTAGTCCTGCGGAGAGAGACCACATCAGACTTGACACCATGAGCACCACTCCAACAGCTTTCCCTCTTTTAGGCTCAAGGCATTTACTTCTGACATTACGCTAAAGGTCTGTTCCCCCAGGTGGAGCCCCCTGGTCAGCCCAAGTCATAGCTTTCTCAGCATTGTAGGTGTCATTTGCCAATGGTGATCTGCTTGCTTGTCTTTTCCTGCATGCAGCCTGAGATGGGTAGGCATGCTGGTCCCTCCCTGCACCCTGCAGGACCCTGAGTTACAAAAGATGGAAACCCCAGGTCACACCTGCATCATTATAATACACAGCATTTGTATATGCTTGTCCACATGCCCTGATGGTCTTACACCATTCAGTGAGGCTAGTGTTGTTGGGGACACTGCAGCTGTGACATTATTATTGTATTTAACAGTTTTGGGAATATATTAGACATTTCATAAATGTGAGTAATAAATAGATGGCTTTAAAATCCATGGTTGGCCTTGTCATTTCTTTGTCAAACATGCCTCACTTTAAGGTTAGGGTAGCTGAAGTTGGTTAACTTTAGATTTGAGGTCTTCTACTGGCAAAGAGACCTTAAGGAGTTAGAGAGCCCTGAGGAGCCTTGCTTTTGTCCTCTGTATGATAAGATGATGCTATTCCCAGACTGCAGCAGGCCTGTGAGGAATACATAAGACAAAGTGAGGTGAGGGATACATGGAATAAAACCCCAGAGTGTGTATGTGCCCATTACATGTGCTTGACAAGGACTTTATCTCTCCAACGTGATGACATGCAAAATTTTGTGTACTCCTGCTTTCATCTCTTTGGCCTTTCATATAAAAAGAGAAACTGCCCAGAAGAAAATAACACACATCTCAGGATTGTGACATCAATCACCTTTGCGAGGGAAGTTGACTTGTCAAGCTACCTCCATGACAGAACAGAGAGAAGGACCTCTGAGTCAGGTTGATGCTTCATCATGGAAAATAATGAGGTGAACATCCTGGCAATCGATTGTGGTCAAGAATTACCCTTCACTGTGGTTTGGTGATGCTGTGCTAATTCAAAAACTGTGATGCTGGTTTCTGCAGAGTTCTTGTTTTCATTAGAGTCTCTGGTGGGAAACATCACATGGTTGGTTGATGATGCTCTTCACTGCGGCAGCCTGCCCTCGTGTATTCTTAGGGCGTTCTCTTTATCTAGGAGTTGATAATAACTGGAGTCTAAAAATTTCCTCGAGAAACGTGTGCCCAGCTTTCTGCACAGACCCTTAGCTGAGGTTTGAAAAGTGGTCAGCTCTGATCTCATCTTATGGGGGGATTCTAAAGGCATCAGGCAAAGAGAAGGTGTCTGTCAGGTAAGGCAGGGGCCTGGGCACCCCTGTCCCCAGGGGGCTGAGTAAAGAGAAGGCCTGAAGATGATGTGTGTCTCCTTGGAGAAAGCAGTACAGCTGGTGAAGCTGCCTTCACATCCTCCAAGGTTCCTGCTTCTGGAAAGTTCTGGTTGTGAGAGAGAAATCAAAGCCAAGGGGTGGGTCAGTGAAATGAGAGCCACAGAGAAACAGCCCATCACACAGTCTGGGAATTGAGAGGTCTGTCCTCTGGTCTTCAGTCAGGAGTCTGGAGTCAGGGCCATCCTTTTGTTTAGTTTGGGGAGGATTGCATTCTGCATACAGGAGAAAAAAAAAAAGATAACTTCTCAGGATGCGAAAAATAGCTAATGTAGGGGATGCTGAGCCAGAGAACGGGAAGAAATAAACAAGCCTTGTGAAGAATGCAGCTAGGTCATGGAATAACAGACTGTGGAGAGTCTGTCCTTCCAGTCTCTGTGCAGTTTAATGTAAAACCCAGTTGGAAAGCTAGTCTTGCCCAACAATATTCAGGGAGGTAGGGGCGACTTTCGTCCTTTGGATTTGTAATTACCATGTTTGTTTCGTGTGTTTGCGGTGCAAATACAGGACGGTGACTGGACAAGTGTGAGTGCTCCTAACGGTGCATTACGTAGATGAGGAAAGTGTGCAAGACAGAGGCCAAGAACACCTGTCATGGGGTACCTGCTGGGGTGTCTGTTCCACATCCTTTCTGAACGCACTGTTTGCACACACACAAAAGGGCTGGGGCTGGGGCTGGGGCTGGGGCTGGATATCCCCGGTACACGCGCTGGGTGTTGGAAGGATGGGGCCGGCGGTAACAAGAATCAATATATATTTACGGCGGGGGCGGGGGAGTCGGGTGCGCGGAGGCTGCAGGGCGGGGCAGCGCTAATGAGAGCAAGCCCGGCTTGTGGTTGGTTCGGGAGTCTGGTACCCACGGCGGAGCTGGCAGGGAGGGAGGGGATGCGGGCGGGAGGATAAAGCGATGAAGTGCGCTGCGTTACCGCGCATCAGGCGCGGTTGTTGGAGCAGGAAAACGGTGCGTCTCTGACCCAGTCGGCCCTCTCCTCGCACACACACACTCCAAGTCCCACGCGCTCCGCCGCCGCGGCCGTAGCGGTGGCCGCCGCTGTCCTCCCGCACCCGGAGCGTGGCGAGAGCGGGTGGGCGCGCGGGTTTCCCCCACCACCACCCCCGCCCCGCCAGCAGGTCCCCGGCATCCGGCGCGCCACGCAGGGCACGTGCGCCCCCCGGCTCTAACCTGCGAGCTGATGGGAGCAAGATCTGTGCCCAGGCGGGAGCTGCCAAGGTAAGCGGGCTCCGTGCGGGGACTCTGCCTGCCGCCCCTTCCCCCCCGCCCTCCTCTGGGCGGCTTGCCCGCCGCTCCCGAGGCCCCGTCAGCGCCCTCCCTCCTCGGGGCCGGGGATCCACCCTCCTCCCCACCCTCTTGCTTCTCCCGCGAGGTTCAATTGTCAGCCTGGGGGCGCGCCGCCACCCGGGCCGGGCTGGCATCCCCGGGTGGCGACCCCGGCTAGGTACACCGGGCACATCAGGCCCTCCTGCCGGGCACGGAGGGAAACAAAGAAGCCCCCAAGCGGGTTCGCGGCGCCTCCCCCGTCCCCCGGCGCCCTCCCAGTGGTGAGGAGGTATCAGGGGAGGGGGCGGAGAGACCTACGTAATCCCTCTTCCCGGCCCACACCCACCCCTTGTGAACCAGAGCTCTGGGTTTGAGCTTTGCCTTGGGCTGTGTGCCTTTTAGACAATCGTGTCCCAGGCAGTGCCCAGGGTGAGCGGATCGAGAGCCCGCAGACCCTCACGCGCTCAGGGGGCACTTGGCAGGTGCGGACCTTGCTCCCCTGGGTGGTGGCCTGTGGGGAGGATGCGCGGCGCGGTGCTGCTCCAGCGCCTCCTTGTCCCCGGCCGCTCAGCCCGGCCTGCCACCCGAGTTTTAACGGGAGCAGCCCGTCATGTCGCCTACCGTACTGCGACCTGCATACAGGCGGGGAGGGAGCCGCTGGGAAAAAACGCGTCCGATTCATTTTTGGCTGGAGGTGCGCTTGTTCCTACCCCGTTCCTGGGCCGCGACAATGCAGCAAAATCCGAGGGCTTACACAATGTGGTCCCTCCATCACCCGTTCCTCCAGTGCCTTCTGATCGCTCTGCCTCTTTGATGTCCCGGCCACCTGGCCGATCTGCGGAGTGTGGGTGCGTGGTGTGTCTGTCTGTCATACAGAGGCTGGGCATCATAACTTCTTCCTGACGAATTTCAGCGCGTGGTGGGGGTGGTGGACGGGGGGGGGGGGCAGAGCTGGCAGGGACACAGGCTGCAGAGATGCCCAGCTTCCTGTGGTTCCGAGCGCTGCGCGCCCCAGTCTGCATTGGGTTGACACCAGGTAGCATGTGGGAATTTTCCGAGTTGCTGAAGACACTGTTTGACGCTGCTGTAGTTCCGTGCTTACTTCTCTTGGGATCTGCAGTGGTGCGATTCGCTTCTTGTTTTCATTTTTTCCTCTTTGAAAAGATAAGGCTGTGTTCAGCAGAAATGGATACAGGAAGAACAGCGTAGTTCAAAGACTAAGGGAGGCATCTCCTCTCTTTTCCCGGGATTTAAACGCGATTTAGGAGGGCAGATGCCCTACCCGAAAAGGCCAGCCTGTAAAGACCCCGGCAGTGCCGTGGTCCGAGGCATCTCAAAGCAGGTGGCCAGATCTGCGTTTCTCATCAGCGGACTCGCTCCGGCTGTGGCTATTACGGTAATTCGTTCTAGATCGGGGATTCATTTTGAAAATGTGTGTTTTCCACTAAGAGGGGATTAGAGTCCACATGCCTACCCTCGTATATGCCTGTTTGGTAGAGAAACGGAATGTGGTACAATTCCCCGTTGCCCCCTCCCTCTGTTGGCTACCTCCTCCGGAGTACGCGTTGGAACAACATAGCAGTGTTTTAACTCCTAGACCTACGGGCGTATTGGACTTCAGAGTGTTTCACTTAATAAACCATGTTCTGACTCATTCTGGAATCCCAGTCTAGTGCAAGCTGGCAGCTTTGTGGAATGACAGTTGTTTTTGTCTGGGGTAGTTATTTCATGAAGGCAAATTGCCTAAGTTTGTTCAGATTGTGACATTATTGACTGGGTAAGGAGACCACATCCTGAGCCGGAACAGCCCATCAATATATCAGTACTGAGGGGCTGCAGCTGCTGGATTGTGTGTACGTAGCATCACTCCATTCACACTTCTGGCTTTTAACGATGGATGTTTTAAAAGATCGCTTTCAGCTTTACCTTCTATGGGACTTGCATCAAATATATGACTCTTAACAGAGGAAATGCTAAAAGGCCAGATGTGATCATGGGGAGGCCAGCCTCCCACTGTCTCCTGCCTTATCTGTAAGCTTAGCTGAACTAGCTGATTTCTGTGGTTCCTTCTGGTTCCAATGTGCTAATGGTAGAGAGGGAAGAAAAGTCACTCAGGTTTGCAAGGCTAATTGTAACCCAAAACTCCATGAGCAGACCAAGGACTGATTATAGACTTTATGGTTTATTTTTACACCTGCAATTTTTTTAACCCCAGTGCCTGCATTTTTCCCATAAGTGAAATTAGCCAACAACTCAAACAGGTCATTTTTTCCGTCCACTATAGCAAGAGATTTAGTGTGTGTGTGTTTGGAGGGGGGAGTGGAGACAGAGAAGAATGTTGAATTGATTGGATAACAGATTTTCTCCTGATAGGTGGCTTAATTATTGACTCCAGCAGCATCTTTTGTGGATAACTGAGAATGTAGCTTATTTCCAGGGATTGATTTTGCTTGTTCACTTTCAATGAAAGACTCTGGTTAGCTGTTTAATCCTACGCAGAATTGTCAACAGCGTCCAACTTACTTTCCATGTTAGAACTGGGTATTGTTCATAAAGCTTGTTAGCACTGTTGCCGGCTATAAAAAATAAGGGAATAATTATTCTAAGCAGGCCAGCAAAATGTTTTCATGTGCTTATAGTAATTTTTTTTCAATTTAGGGAGATATTTAGTCATTGATTTATGCTCATCCGCACAATTTTCCACAGTAGTGTGCTCATTTTGTTTTTAAGTTACAATCAAAATAACATCCCGGAATAACAGTTCCTGCCAGGTGTAATGAACAACTCCCTGTCTTGTTTTCCCACAGCCTTTCGTCCCCGCCCCTAAGGCAGCACCTACCATATTGCAGTTACATGAGTTGTGAATGAACCACAGCCCCTGGTCTCACACCTGGTGAGAGCTTGCTGAGGACAAGGGCATGGCTAAATTCATCTCATGTCCCTGGCACCTCCAACTCTGCCTGGAACGTGGTATGTTCTCAGGAATGTCGACTGAGTGGATTTCAAGCCAGAAAAAAATGCCCTCTACTTGTTTAGGCAGGAGGGAGGTGGGACTTGTTCATTTCGTGAGTCAGACGGGCGAATCAGAGAGGTTACGTAAGATGCTGAAGGGAACCAGTGAGCCGGGACTCAAATCCAGGCAGAGAGAGGCTCTACCCCACCCTCAGTAAAAAGCCATGTAGACTGCAAGTTCAGATGCTCAGGTTGGGGTTGTTTATTTTTCACTTGAATGACCTGGATTGCCCATTTTGACACAATCCCTAGCTGATAACTGCTCTGTTCTTGCTATGGCCTTAGAAGGAAACGTGTCCAGCCTGAGCACTCTTCTTGAACCTGCACTTGGACAGAAAGACTGGGCATCCGTCAGCCCACCTCCTCTCCACGTCTTGGTCCCACCACTTGGAGTTTGTTAGGATGGTGGACTCATGCAGGGAAAGCCACTGACTGACCCATTATTTGTTCAAATCACACTGAACCACCATCAGCTAAGCTTCTGACACAAGCCAGCAGTTACCCCACAGACAACCCCTGTTCCCGGCCAGCCCACCCTGATGTAATCTTCCAAGAGAGAGACCCCTGCCTCTCTCCAATCCTTCTTCCTTTCCATCCTGGAAAACAGGACCGGTTATGGTTAGGAAACGGGGAAACCTAGCGCCACATGCAACTTCTATAATCCACTCCTGGGCATGTTGACTGTTCGTGTCCTTTTAGAGAAAACAGTGTGAAATGTTCAGGGTTTTTTTTTTTTTTTTTTTTTTATCAAGTTGCTTTTCCTCTCTGAGGTTTAGTTTCTTCTTCTTGAAAAGTAGGGAGTTGAATCAGGTCATTCCAAAGGTCACTTCTGATGCCATGATTCTGTGATGGTTTTTCTTGGTTTATTCAGTTGTTCCAGTTGGAGGGTGAAAAATATTAGGGAGAATTTAACTTTGCAGTACAGAGAGTAGAAATGCTTAAAGCCTTGTATGTCAGCCTCTGGGTTATCCAATAATTCCTTTGAGCTCTCTGTTAACACTTCTCTATAAATATAATAATTCTTTCTTATTTGTAAAACTGGATTTAGCATTAAAGGAAAAGGTTTGTGGTAGTTCTGGATCTCAGTGAGGAGGGCAGTGGAGAAAAAACACAGGACCTTTAACTCCCGTTTCAAATGTTTACTAGAGTTTTAGGATTTGGTGGTCAAGGTTCCAAGGTAAAGCATTTTTATTCTTTCCACAGAGTGGGTCTCACAGCTGAGTAACTCTTGCTGTCAAAAGTGCTCCCTGAAATTCATCCAACAATGTCCCTTTCCATTTCTGTCTGCTGTTTTTTTTTTTTTTTAACCTCTTTAAGTCCACCGTCATGTGTGTAAAACATATATCTCTAGTAGCACTGCCCACCTACCTCCACCAAATGCAGGTGTCTGAGCCTCCTAACCTTCCTCCTTGTCTTGGCTTCTTCCTTTTTCATGAGCATTGCTTCTCAGGTCAAGGTATGAGGAGGGATAGAGGCAGACCGGCTTCTCTGATGATTCTGTTTTGATGAGTAGGTGTGTATTCCTCACGGATTTTCTGACCACCGGGCATTTGGGTCTTAAAGCCTCCTTCTATACTTCAGGAAACAAAGCACTGGATAGGTGATTTATGTATCTCATACCATAATGCTTGGATGTGTGGGTATTGGTAAGTGGCTGTCGTGTTCTGGGACATGAGCACAGTAGGGAACACGATAAGTAGTCGGTGCAGGGTGACGACAATGTCACGGCTTATTGGCAAGCCAGCACAAGGACCACTAAGCTCCCAGGTCGCTGGAGAAAACATCTGGATTTCCATAGCAACAAGTGATGTGCGCTCTTTGCATGATGAGTTTGGAACCCACACCTTTCGTGATTTATTGGCCCAAAGCATGATGCACACGGAGGACTGAAGAATGAGGATGTGTTGTACAGACGGGCTATTCTGGTGTTATCAGTCATCGATTGCATTGCAGTATTTTGGGGGAGAATTCAGGGGATGGAACTTAAAACCAGTATTGGGGGTGGGGGGGAGGTGGGGAGAGCTGGATAAGTATGCCATCTGTGCCCATGATGACGAATGCTAGCATGGAGACTTCATTCGGGGTCCCTTTTATATATTTAGTAGAGCAGATTTTCCCTTTCACACTTGCTAGATCTATTTGTATTGCACAGATGTCAGGGAAATATCATGCGTGTGAAAGAAAAATAGAAAAAAAAAAAAAAAAGACCAAAATCCACATCCATGGCCAGGGATTGTAATTCCACCACTTTGTCCTCAAATTGACACCCATTTATTTAACCTGCACAAATGTTTCCCTGCTTTTGCTTTTGGGGTTTCAGCCACAGCAGTTTGAGAAACAGAAATCACACTCCTACACATTATTGAAATTCAGAAAGTCCGGTTACGGGGTAGGGGGAAGACGGGGAGACTAGAAGTAAGGAAGTACCAGAGCTGACGGACTCCACCAGCCATTTATCATCTTGCTTCCTGTAATACACTGACCAGCTGAAAAACACCAGGACAGAGTCAATAGGTCTTCATCCTGAAAAGGACTTCTCTTTTTCTTTACTGTTATTTCTAACCCCTTTTTCCATCAAAACGTAAATTGACTTAATTAACAAATTTTTCTATTTTGATCACAAGTCGTTTTTGTGGCAGTGAGTTTTCTGAAGTTGGGGAAAAAAAAGTAGTTGATGGTTTTTGCTGGCATTATTGCCCCTCCCCCCGACCTCCTTGGTGTCACCTCTGTCCAGGACCAGGGACAGCACCTGCAGGTAAAGGGGCCGGTGGTAACGAAAGAGTTGGCACCCAAGTGCACTGTAATGTATTACATTTCACAGGTCCCTCCCCTGACTCCACATCCCCCACCATCTCTTTTCTGTTTCTTCATAGAGAACACGCCTCAAAAAAGCTGTCTTACACTGGCTTTCTCCACTCTCTCCAACTCAGCCTGTAAAGACACATTTTAATGTGTGATGTTTGATTCAGACAAATAATACGTTTAACACGTGTGCAAATTATGAAGCGAAACAACAAAATACCCACCATACAGCCTGAGACCGGAGCACCGTCAGTTACTTGGACGCTTGGAGTTCTTGACTTCTCTCTCCTTCTGCCTCTCCCGACAGCACCCCACCCAGGCTCTGGTCCCCACCTGTCCCTTCCACTGCTCCCATGAAGGTCGCCAGTGCTCTCTGCCCCGTGGATATATGTTTAAAGACTGAATGCAGTTTATAGCTGGATGGCATCTTAAATGTCTAACATCATTGTTATATAAATGCATCTGGTTGTAAATTAGCAGACCCACAGACTGGAGAGGCTTTCCTGAGGTCACACAGGGATCTCAAGGCAGGAAACCTGTCTTCTGCCATGAATAGCATCAGAGCTGAAGGAAGAATGCCCATTATCCTTTCCCAGGGTGATGCTCACCAGGGTGGCTTCCTTACCGATACTGTCTGAGGGATTTCCATCTTCAGAAGAACGTTTAACTTTTCAGCTCTTCTGAAAGCAGCAGTACAGTAGAAACTGCAGAATTTCAAAGGACTCAGAAACTCTGCGGTAGGAGACAACATGTATATGTTCCCACACTGGTTCTCCTTGTGCTCATGCGCTCCATTCTTTCTGCAAATGCCAGTGTCTGAGCGGATCTGGACCCTTGGCTTTGGTGAATTACGCTTGGAGATCTTACATTAAACCCGGTGTCTACTTGAAACAAGGAGGTGGTCAGTGTGTCTCAGAACCTCTGTGGTGGTAGAAATCATGGGCAGTGAATTCATCCGGGTTTTAATTAGCCATGCTGCTCTCCATCTTTACTAAACTTTCAATAGCAACCTAGCACAGTTTTTGATATTTCCCACAGGAACTTTGCAAGCATTTGCCACCCTTTTGTTGCAAGCAAGTAAAATTTATCTCTCTTAGAAACATACATTCAGATCGTGGTGTGACATGCTTGAGAAAAATAGTCAGAAGTCACAAATTGTTATTTTCATCCTTTTCCCAGGAGAGAGGGAAATATCACCATATGTGTAACGAATTTTAAGGAGCCTTCAGGCTTCTAACGAGAAATTTGACCAAGGAACTGTTGGACCACAAACCAAAACAAAAATGCATCATATTTATGTATACACACACATATATATGCAAATATGTAGAAATATATGGAAGATATATAAATATATGTATATTTATGTTTTTAAATCCTCACTAATTATTTTCAAGTATTTTTCAATTACTTATTTACTCAGAAGACATTTCTTGAATGGCCAAGTATTATGTGACAAGTATTTATGTTGTGTGGATTTTTCCATCCAGACAAAAATCTGCTTACAGTTTAAGGTGAAAATGTGCAAAAGTCAAGGCAGAATTAAATGCCTGCAGTGGAGTTTGAGAAGGCATTGGAGAAAGTTGTGTCATCTAAGAGCGACTTCTATGTTTCACACTATTAATGGAGCATGTACAGATGCTGGGCTGGGAACTGGGTTACCATGGTGAATAGAGAGGCAGCCACATTCTTAGAGTGAAGTCCTCAAATTTACAATATTGCTTCCTGGTCATTAAACAGATAGCACCCTTGTCAGGGACGTAGACCTTAATATGATATTCTTCAATTAAAAACAAAGCATAAATACAAAAGAGAAATAGACTCACAGACATAGAATATAAGCTTGTGGTTGCCAAGGGGGCGGGGGATGGGAAGAGATAGACTGGGATTTCAAAAATGTAGAATAGATAAACAAGATTATACTGTATAGCACAGGGAAATATACACAAGATCTTACTGGTAGCTCACAGAGGAAAAAAATGTGACAATGAATATATATATGTTCATGTATAATTGAAAAATTGTGCTCTACACTGGAATTTGACACAACATTGTAAAATGATTCTAAATCAATAAAAAAAAGTTAAAAAAGAAAAAACTTAAATTTACCAAAATTGAAAGCTCCTGTCATTGATCTTGGGAACCTTAGGGCCATGGCACTGAGTCTGTCATCTGAGAGCCCACTCCTCTAAGAGCACGCTCCCTCATGACTTGACGCTTTGCCACACATTTTCTTTTTCCCAGTGATCCAGAGAATCTTCTAGAACAAGAAGCACATTTTCACCTAAATATTCCATATGGACCTTCATGATCAGCTGTGTCCAAGGACATTCTGTAGCTCAGACTCGCCACCATCTCAGGACCCACAGGCTCCCAGGACCAGGTGAAGTGAATGGTCTGGCTTGGGGTACCAGGGGATGCAGGTGGACGAGGCCTGGGGTGGCTGGAGTTCACAGACTCTGCAGGACATGGGGCCCCAGCCCACTTGCTTGTCTTATGCTGTGAGATAGTGAAACCACAGCTCTTCAAACTCAGTTGGATGGTGGTGGGGTGGGAGGGGGGCTGGCCAGAAGACCAAAGGCCAGGCCCTCCTCTCCAGAGGTCTGCGCCTTGCTCCAGGTGAAATGGCATGGATCACGTTAACCTAGCATATTTTTCAGTTTCTGGAAGAAAGCACTGAATGACCTATTTCTGCAAGACAAAGTTGAGGGTTTATTGCAAAAGAACTAAAACAAATCTAAACCCACGTTGTATCCGTAGGTGTAGGAACGATTGGGGAGGGTAGGAATCGGATGGAAGAAGTGTTGAGCTCACCGTAGCTCCGTGGTCCTGACCCCTGCCTTTTTCATGTCTTCATTTGTCTCTCCTGAATAATGTAATGGATGCTCTCTGTTTATAGCAACGTTAATCTTTGGGGCAGGGATTTTTTTCTTAACAGTTAGAAATCTCGCCTTTGAAATTTCATTTTCGAGGCAAGAGAGAGTGAGTGGCTTGTTCTTATACTTTAGCACATTTTTGTGTGAATTTGCAAATGGCTTTTGAAGGGATCCAGATATTTTATTTTGCAAATCAATTTTTTTTCCAAGTGCTATTAGCAGGTGGAACCCATGACTCCAGGCATTTTTCAGGCAATGAGCTCAGTGAATTTGAAAATTAGCTAAGCCATTTATAGATTCATAGAATGCGGGCTGGAGCAACTCAAGTCATGCCCATCGAATCCCCTAGAAGTCCACGTGATGAAACAGCCATCTCCCAGGGTCACAGAACTTGCATTTGTTAAACCTGGGATGAGAAGCTGTCTCTGGGCCCCTGGCCCAGTGCTCTGCAGCATCCTTCGCTAGCCCATTTAGATCAGGGAAAGAAACTTAGATATCTTCAGGGTCCACGTAAATGTGGGTTTCAGGGTTGGGGGATGGGCAGAGGGACCGTGAACTAGGACCTCGTGCTGGGCACTACTTATTTGCTTGCTTCACGCCGGTTGTTGGTATGTGGGATCATGACCCAATGTTGCCAGTTCTTCTGATTTCTCTAAGAAAACCAAAAGACTGGATATTTAAGAGAAATTTTTATGATTTTAAGATTTTTTTTTTTTTAACTAATTCAATTTAATGATCTGACAGTACTTAGGGGGCCCAACCGGGTGTAACTAGAAATCTTCAGTTTGCAACTTCTGTTCTAGAAAAACTGTGCTTTGAGGATTTCTAGGATGCAAACAAAAGACCACGCGCACGGCTTCATTTAACTAAAATCTGAAAGGTGGCAGGGGGACTTGCTCCAAGAACTAGTGGGCAGAGGATTTTGACTCATAATGAGTCAGATAATGAGTATTATCTGTTACTCAGAATTATTTAAGAGGAGTGAGGCGTTATTGTGTCAGTGAGCCACTGAACAGAGGTCACTGGGCCCTCTTGGGATGCTGTGTGGAGGCCTCGGGTACTGGCACTTTCCGTGAGCTCTTTGGTGATAAGCTCCAAAGTTGCTCTCTCACTGGTTTTGCTGTCGTCCTGGGAGCCTCCCACGGCCTCAACATGCCTTGGGAAAAGGGCCAAAAGCTTTCAGGGCTAAACAGTGAGATAAAAGTTATGCACGTATAGTTTGCTCTCGCTCTTTCTTTTTTGAATAAAATCCCATCAGCTTGATTCCTCCTTCTACCAAGGATGACTTCTTCTCTTCCGCCATCATTGCTCTGTCCTCTCTTGTCCATAAAGCTTGGTGCATGCGTTCTTCACCTTCTACATCTTCACCTGCCACTAAGACAATTCTTCTTTTCTTGATTTTTTTCTACATGACCTTACATTTTAAGATTTTTTAAAAATACAGCGTGTTTATATCATTATCTAGACAATGGTCTGCCAACTAGGGCTGGCTTGCCTCCTGTTTTTGTACAGTTAGAACACAGTCCCACCCATCACTTGCGTGTTTCCATGCAGAGCTGAATAGCGAAGACGAAGACCACAAGGCCTGCAAAGCCTAAAATATTTACCAACAGGCCCTTTAAGGAACAGATTACTGACCCCTGGTCTATATAAAAATAATTACACCAGGTAGATAACTTGAAAATTAAAAAATGTACAAAGGCTAAAATAACAACCACCTGGAAGGCAATGACCAGATGTAAGAACCATTGGCTTTTTAATGTATTTCCTCTAAGCACAGATACGTTATAAAAATGAAGTCACACCATGAGCACGATTTTGTGTCCATTTAACAACAGATGCATTTTCTTGTCATGCAATTTCTAATACTACATTTCTACGTTATTTTAATTGGCTATATAGTGATCTATATTAATAGTCCCTGTATATGTATAAATCTATTATGCAATGAGTCTTTATTGTGGCGTTTGCTGAATATTTTACATATAAAATTTTATTTAATCCTTGTAAGTGTTTATGTGGGAAGTACTGTTAACTGCATTTTACAAATGAGACCTGAGTGTTTCTGTAACTTGGCCAACTCACATAGCTAGGCTGTCCGACAACTGACTCTGTATTTTCAGCCATTCAAATATTACTGGGCGTTGAAGTTAAATTTATCTTTTGTTTTTGTTTAGGTAGGTGGGCGCATATTAGAAATATTGCACTGATGGAATTGAATGTACATAAACCATTAACTGCATTTTGCATGATTTCCGTGGAAATGATTCCCCAAAGCAGAACTGATGAATCTAAAAGGACACTGAGGTTTCCTCAGACACACCGAAGAGTTGCTTTTCAGAAAAGTTGTAACAGGACATAATACCACATACCAACCATCTGTGAGGGTGCCGATCTCCCGATACTGGGTACCAAGTACCATGATTTATCCATTCTGGTTTTGCTCTTTTGCCAGGGAGGAGGGACTCAGGAGACTGACTCTTTGCAGGTAGTCGTGGCCAGGTGCCTCCTCTGAGAGCGATTTCTGGGAAAGATGTTTTCTGGATAAAAACGGACAGGCTCGGCTGGCATAAGTCATTTGCCCTTTGCCCTTCCACTTCATCCAGACGTCTTGTGACTAAGGGTGGGAAGCTGCAGGCTGGGAATGGCTGGCAAGCAAAAGGAAAGGTAGCCTGGGCTCCTGTGGGTACTGCATGGTAAAAAGACCCTGTTTTAGTGCGGCTTCTGTTGCTGGGGGACAGACGCAATCCTGTCCATTTCCAGTGAAGGGACAAAGGGAAAATGAGGCTGTTTCTGCAAATTCTTTCCGCCTATATTTTGCCAACACCCCCTCTCCTGGTAAGGTCTTGGTGTTTCTCTTCCCAATTTTTATTCACTCTTTGTCAATTATTATAGATATTAGCTCTAATGTATTTGATGTGGTTGGAATGTGTCTTTTAATTTTATTTATGATGACCTGTTGGTTAAGGTGGTGATCTTCAGATGTCTCCATCGAAAGGTACAATTTGTCTTCACAATTAGTAAAAGGGACAAATTTTTAGTCCCCAGTAACCTTTCACTTAATCGTTTTATCATCCATTGTCTCCTTCCTTGAATCTGTTATCACATTGGGGACTGCAAATCCGTAAATCTCCAATGATCTAATTCCTTCCACGTTTCCTAGCTTGCTTTCTTCTGTGAAAAAGGGCTTTCCCTTTATTTCTGCTGTCTTCTTTTGGGAGGGGAGGAATTGCTGTGTCCTCATAGATTTTTTATTTGCTCAGTGTGATATAATCAATTATAATCATGATTCTTTTAGAGGCTCAAATTAACCCAGTTTTAGCCAGTGGGAGCTTTTATGTTGTCTCCAACACAAGACATTGAATGTTTACATGTCTTTGTAATTTTCTGCCCTTCCTTCCCTCCATCCCTTCTTTCCTTTCTCCCTCTGTGGTTGGGAGTGGGATGTGTTTATGACACTGGCTAAACCCAGAACAATATTAAGTAATAGTGGTAAAAAGAGGTCTTATCTTGCCCTTGTCCTTAATTACATTTGATTTAGTTTTCCACTATTAAATGGTACAGGTTGTTTATTTCAGTTAAAAAAAAAAAGTTAGTGTTACTCTGTTCCTAGTTTAGAATCATGTTGTAAACATTGGATTCAAGGGGGAATTCACTGAATTAACTAGTGTGTTTCCTCCTTTGACCTGATGAAACGATCAATTATATTCATTGGTTTCCTAGTCTTTCCTTGTCTTCAAATATATTCAACTTGAGCACTGTTTCTTATTTTCTGAATTCTGTGCTGATTCAATATGCTTAGTTTTATGTATACATACAAGTAATAAATATATTTAGTGTATTGTATATAAAACTAAGTATAAACTATATATATACATAAATGAAGGAGATTCGTTTACATCTTTATTATACTATGTATTTGAAATTTATAAAAATGAATCAGGAATCTGTTGTTTTAAATCTCCTAAAAAATGATTATGATGTCAGGATTATTATTACCTGGAATTCAGAAAGCCTTTGTCTGCAAAATCTCTTTGAGCCTTCGGCCTTTTATAGGATCACTCTGATAAATTAATTCATTCATCTCATGGTTATTGGACTATTTAGTGTTTCTACTTCTACTTGAGGCAAATAAATTATTTTCTCAGAAAATTATCTATTTGCCTAAATTCAAATTGTTGATGATTATTCTTTTGTAAATTTTATGTTGCCTCCCAATATGTGGTCTTAGTTCCTTTGGGTTTTTTTTAAGTTTATATTTTTCCCTCCTTCCTTTCCTTCCTGTCTTACCTCCTCTCCCACTTCCCCTCTCTCCCTCTGTTCCTCCCTCTCTTTTAAAAAAAATAAGATTGATTAGACATTTGCCTTTTTGATTGTGTTTTTTTTTTAACCCAGGAACTAGTGCTGGCATTTATTTTTTTTAGCACTTTCTTTACAGCTAATGTTTTCATCTGTGTCTATTTTTAATAATACATACTCTGTGAGTCTCTTTTGCTTTTCTCTTTATGCTGTCTTGGATAACAAGCTAATTTATTTATTTCCACCTTGCCATGTTAGTAATTCTAAACCAGTCTTCTTCTCCTGCTGAGCCCAGATTTGCCCTAAGAGTTGGAGTCGCACACTGTCACATGGAGGATGGACCGCACTGCTGTGTCTGTCTCTGGAAGGTGCAATTGGCTATAAGACCTTTCAAATAAGTTCAAGTCTACCCAAATCAAGGTCTGTTATAGCCAAGTTTCCCATTCTTAAATGCTAAGAATAAATTTATTCTTAAATAAAGGAAATGAGTTTATCATTCATAGATTTGAGAGGCAGATCTATGTTTAAGCAAGCTTTTAAGTGGCTGTTTTCTGAATCTTTTGATTTCTGGGGGCTAATTTTCCTACTTTCATAAATAGTATTTGGACTATCACTACCATTTTTGTGCAATAACTTTTCCCATAAGACTCTTGAGATATTATTTTATAGTCCTCTACTTTTGGAGATCATGGAGAGGTTTGAGGATAGCCTAAATTTAAATCCTTTGTAGATAATCTGGGTTTTTTCCTGCTTGGATACTTTTAGGATTCAAAAAAAATGGAATTAGAGCATTTTGCTGAGATAGCTAGGAATATAGGTTTTGTTGCTCTTGCTGTTTTCACTGGACTTTCCTGGAAGGATGATGAAATCTTCTGATTTGCATCAGAGGAAATCAGCATCTGTATATATTTTTGTGACTTGGCTCTGCTCCTTTGTCATTTCTCTCAGGAATTTTGTTATGCTGCTAGTTAGCAACCAATATCTCCTCTCTCCTTTTCCCTTACTCATAGAACTCTGATTCAATTTTGGAATGGTCCTCAGGTTAAAAACTCTATTTCCCAGTCTTCTTTGCAGGTAGAGGTAGTCATACGACATTCTTGAGTCCAGTGAGATATATTTGGAAGTCATTGGGTGAGGGCTTCTGGGGAAGCTCTTAAGGGGAGCTAGCTCATCTGGCATGTTGCATTTGTTCTTACTCTTCCTCCATATTCAATCTGGAATATAGGTATGATGGCTGGAATACCAGCAGCCATTTTGTATGCTGGGGAAGAGAGCCACACAGTTAAGATGGTGGAGCAAGGGCTACACACAGTCTGGGTCTCTGGTGGAGCAGCTTCTCTACCATCCCAGATCTGTCATTTCTGGACTTCCTGTCACAGGAGAGAAAAATAAGCTTGTCTCTTGGCTAAGCCACTGTTAGTGGCTTGTTTTGGTCTGTGTCTTTGAACAAAATCCTTCTCTGATGAACAAATAACTCTCTCCTAAAGGTAAACTATCTGTTAAAATTACTGTCTTTTCATGCATTGCTTTTTCTTTTAACCCTTTCTTTTGTCTTCTTAGAGAGCTGTTTATTTCTCTTCTAAATCTCAAATTTGCATTTCTACTCCAGAGCAGACTTTATTTCTATTACTGCCTTTTAGTTTTTCTTGCTATATTTTTGTTGTTGTTTCAACTTGCATTTCATCCAGTTTCTTTTCATCTCTGAATTTAAGTTTCTTCTAAAATTAAGTTTCTCAAGTTCTTTTTTACCTCGTCTCTCATTTGGTTTCACAAGTCCTTTCATGCATTTATGACATTGATTTGGAATGCAAAATACAGCTTTGACTTTTATTTGCTATAGCTCCTCTCAAAATATGCTTTTCCCTGAATCTTTAGAGTTGTATTCCCCTTATCTACCTGTTACACTTTTTTTTTCAGTTTATTAACCTTTGGACACTAGAACCATCAGGGCTGATGTTTACCAGGTGACTCTGGACACATGTTCCTGTCTGTGGTCCTCAGTTCTATGTGAGTTCTGCCCAAATCAGAGGAGTCCCAATGTTAACTAGAAGGATGCTGAGATACCTCACTCCAGCCAGATTTTGGTGCCCCCTTGGCTTATCTAATGTGGCTTACTTTGAATAAGTAGCTTTCCAGGGGAGCTGTGTGCAATTCTCTGGTTACTGGCATGGCAATTAGTTCCTGGATAACAGTATCAAGGGTCCATTCTCAGGGCTTGTCCTCCCCCTTCCCAAGTTAGGCTCATTCCCGTCCCAGGGCAGAGACTTGGTGATGTTAATCCTGCAACCAGATGAGGCTGGTATCAAACTTAAGTTCAGCTGCTCGCTGCTCAAAGGGCAATACTGGAGAGATAAGTGTTGATGAAAATGGAAAAGTTGCTTTATTCAGGAGGCCAGGAACCTGGGAAGATGGTGGACTCATGTCCTAAGACCATCTCCCAGTTGTTGGGGAGGACCCAAAGGTTCTAAAGGCAGTGTGAGGGAGGGGATGCAGGGGATATGTGCAGCTCATGCTCAATTCTCAGGTCAGTTGGCATTAAAGTGAAGTTTCGAGTTACATCCATCTTCTAGTTTCAACTGGCCTGGGGTCTATGTGCTTGTGGTCAGCAGTTTTTACCTGGTGGGGGTCTGCTTTCTATACAAACAACTTAGGAATGTGTGTCAGAATTCTGTCTACATCTTTCAGGGAACTGGGAGTTCGGTGACTCTGCTATGTGGCTGGTTTTATAGTCTTAATTGTTACCAGTTTGCTGGCCCAACGGCTATTCTTTGTTTCTACATCTTCACATTTCCTAGTCATTCACTCTTGAGCCAGCCTTTTGAGACTCAGGGGAGACAGGGGAGATGAAAGCTTTTCTACAAATAAGAGGCAAGTGGAAACATGGGGGTATCTGTCCTGGGAATGCTCCATAGCATCCTGCTTGGTTACATTTCTTTGCAGAAGAACTGTTGTCTTCTCCCTTTGATCCGTGGTATCAGGTTCAGAGACCTTCCATCGTTGAACTCCACTCATCCACCCAAGACAGTTCTCACTGCTCTCCAAAATGGATATTCACCTCATTAGTATCTTCCACACATCCATTCTCTACTCATCCTCAACTCTTAGATTGCATTTATGATGCTTTTACCTGCTTGAAATGCTTTCTGCATTCTTTATTACCAGGTTAGATCTTACTTGCCTGATGATGCTTCCTCAGCTGGGTTGAAATAGAGGGAGGCACCCTCATCTCTCAACAGGTGTAGAAAGAGAGCACTGAGGAGGAGAGCCAAGAAAGACAGATGACCTGAAGAAGCAATCCGTCCTGTGCTGGAGGAGCCAGGCACGTTTTCTGGCTGCGTGTGGCTCTTGTTTCATTTCTGAAATTGGGTGATAGTTGGAAGCCCCCACCCTCTCCCCTGTTTTCTTCAAAGTCGCCCCCAGAAGAGATCACTATTTTGCAGTCCAGCCCATCCACGCTGCAGCTAAGCGATGTTTCTTCCAGGGAGCTGAAAATACTGGTCAGCATTATCAATTCCCAGGGCTGTGCTTTCAAAGGACCATTACCTTCAATAGCAGTCCTTGCTCACCTCTGTTTTGATGGAGGCCAAATCTAGCTCAGGATTTTCCTGACCTAAGTCTGATCCCACTGAGATTTCAAGGCATTTTATCTGAGAAATCCTCTTATCGTTTCAAGTTTAATATGTCTAAAGCCAAATTTATGACTTCTCCTGGTAATGACATTGTAATTCTCCTAACCCTTAAAACTTGACCCATGTCCAAGTTAACATGTTGGAGTTAAGCTCCAGACACAGGAAGTATCACCTTTTAAATACCATCGAGATTGTTCCAGAATTCCACTTTCCATCCTTTCCATTTTCACTGTTGTCACTATTGTGCGAGATTTATTTAATTCACATCCTGAATCACCAGTGGAGGATTTCTGCTCATCTCCTTCCTCACATCTCTTCTCCCCTCCCTTTCAATAGGCAGATTAATTTCAGGTTGATCTTCTTTTAGGCAGAACCTCAGTGATGCTACTGATTTGCTGAGGACCTGCTGTCTCTCCTCCCTTTGATCTGTGATCTCAGGTTCAGGGACCTTTCATAGTTGAGTTCCCCTCATCCACTCAGTGTTACTTCCCTCTGCTCTCTGAAACAGATACTCACCTCATTAGTCTATCCCACACATCCATCCTATGCTCATCTTCAGCTCTTAGATTTTACTTATTTTTTTTTTCCTAGTGGGCTGCTTTCTCTATTCTTTATCACCAAGTTAGATCTTACCCCTTCCCAAAGACCCAGATCAAATCCAGTTGTCAGATTGGACTGCCACTTTTTTTTTTTAATGATTCTGGTCATTATAAACTGAATAAGAGAGACATACACATTTTGAAATTATTTCAATGAATTTGTATGTAACTCCTTTCACATCACTCTCACTCCAGTATCTTATTTGTGCTAGTCTGCTAAAGAATGTGCAATAAGTAGAGCTTTTTTTCCCTCTAGCTGTAAGTCAGAATAATAACCATCTGACTTTGAGAGGTAATGTAAGAAGATGTTATCCTCCTCTGCAGTTGAAATTGTGCTGCTCAGTTTGGCATAACCCAGTGGTACAGGGACTATTGGAATTCAGGGTGAAGACACCATTTTATGCCTTATACTTTCTTGGCATATGTGGTCAATGATTTAATCTTTGCTGAAGATTCTATATCTATTGAAAGCACAAGTTTCTGTTTTGTTTTTGTTTCTGGGGGTTTTGTTTGTTTAGTTGTGTTTTGTCATTGTTCTTATTTTTGTTTGCTTGTTTTTCAGGGGGTGGTTTGGTTCCTAAAGCACAGGTTGCTCTTCTAACACTGCCAGTAAACTAATCATGAAGCCCCAGATGACTTTTCTTCTGGAAAGCAGGAATTTAGGGTCGCTCTGGCAGAGTTCATGTGTCATGCCCTTTCCCCTACAATTCCTGTTCCTGAATTGCTGTTATAAAAGGCCTAACTTTTCTGTCTGCATAGGTACCTGCCTGCAGGATATAGTTACCATCCCCAGAGAAGCATTATCTTCCTGATCTATGTCTGCAACAGTTTCTTTTAAATAAATTGGACAATTAGGACAGTGGTCTGTGCCTTCGTAAAAGACTGTCCTCTCTCTTAGACCAAGTGACCTTTGTTAGGACAGCATTTTCCAAAGAGCTTCCCGTAAGACTGCTTTAGGATGAAGATAGAGTATGTTCATGGGGAAAAGATGGGTGGACTTCCAAGGTCAATAAAAGGCAGCATGAACAAAAAGAAACAGGTTTTTTTGTGCTGCAGGACTTCTCAGTGCTTTTGGTAGACTGTCAGAGGCACGGTGGGGCCCTGCCCTGAGCAGCTCTGATGTGAACTGTGCCTCTGGGGGGGGGGGGGTCCAGTGATGTGACTCCCAAGGGGACTAGAGCAGTATTCCAGAGGCATCTGGCATGGGGCTCTTTTTTCTTCAAAGAATATCTTTCAGAAATAGTGTTTAATGGGAAACACCATGTCAGACCTCAGCCTGGGCTGTTGTAAAGGCTATCATCAAGGGAAAATGGGAGCTTTGCTGGAGTTTAGCTGCTAGTTTGGCTCAGAAGTGCTCAAAGACTCTTTTTATAGTGTAAGTGTGTTGCAGATGCCATGCTAGTCCTTTGGGGAGTCCATTTTGAGTTTATCTTTGCATGTGGTGTGAAAGAGTATCCTAAATTCATTGATTTACAGGCAGCCGTCCAGCTTTCCCAGCACCACTTGCTGAAGACACTGTGTTTTCTCCATTGTATGTTTATGCCTCCTTTGTTGAAGATTAATTGGCCGTAGGCATGTAGGTTCATTTCTGGGCTTTCTCTTCTGTTCCATTGATCCATATGTCTGTTTTTGTACCCATACCACACTGTTTTGAATACTGTAGCTTTGTAGTATTGTCTGAAGTCTGAGAGGATTATGTCTCTAACTTTGTTCTTTTTTCCTCAGGATTGCTTTGGCATTTCTGGAATTTCTGTGGTTCTATATAAGTTTTAGGATGATTTGTTCTAGTTCTGTGAAAAATGTCCTGGGTAAGTTGATAGAGATTGCATTAAATCTATAGATTGCTTTGGGTAGTATGGCCATTTTAACAATATTAATTTTTCCAATCCAAGAGCGTGGGATATCTTTTCATCTCTTTGAATCACCTTCAGTTTCATTTATCAGTGTCTTCTTGGAGCAGGAAATGGTCACTGCATCCTCCAGCTCTTTCCTGGAGAAGAGCTGTGAGCCTCAAAGATCAAATCACCACTGTTGGCAACAAGTGGTTCCACTGCTCCAAGGCCCTTCCAGCCTTCCTTCCTGGACATGAACTCTGGAAGCATCCATGAAACTACCCTCAACTCCATCATGAAGTATTAGCCCCGAGGAGGCATGGTCCCATGGCTACATATACACAGTGTGGCTGATCCTGTTTTCAAAAGGAAGCAAGCCCCCCTACTTCCCCATTCATCAAGCCCAAGATACAACATTCCATCTAGTCATCATGTCTTCTCAAGCTCCTCTTGGCTGTGACAGTTTTCTCTGACTTTCCTTCTTTCTGATGACCTTGACAGTTTTGAGGAGGACTGGTCAGGTGTTTGTAGCCTTTCCCTCTGCTGGGAATTTCTCAGGTTTATGTGTTTTGAGATGAAAAACCACAGAGATAAAGTGCCGTTTTCATCACATCGTGTCAAAGGCACATGCCATCTCTGTGACTAGTTTGTCACAGTTGATGTCAATGACCTTGATCGAGGCTGAGGTGGTGCTTGTCTGCTTTCTCTACTGTGAAGTTGCTCATTTTTCCCATTTCCACCCAGTGCTCTTTGGAAAGAAGTCACTATGTAGAGCTCACACACACAGAGTCCAGAGTATGCTTTACCTCCTTAGGGCAGAGTACCTACATAAATTATTTAGAATTCTTCTCCACAGATTTGTCTCTTCTCCTCCACTTATTAGTTTATTCAATCATTTATTTATGTCAGTATGGACTCATGCATATTAACTTTATACTTCAAGTCATATCCAGCGATACATTATTTATTTTGTTGTTCACATCCTAGCTTTGGCCATTGGGAGCTCTTTTGGTTGACTCCCATGTCTTTTTGACATGTCCATCATTGTGTAGGTGTTTTTGTTTTGTTTTCATGAGTACTTTCTTACTTCCTGGCACTACAAAAGGCACCCAGGCTTATCTTGGATCTTTCCTTTTTCAGGCCTAGAATCAGCCATGTCTCCAAGGAGCTCTGATTTCTTTTATTGGAGAATGAAATTAGACACTAAAATCTGGGTCCTGGGTTTTATGTCATTTTTGATGTTAGGAAACCCATGCAATTAAATCTTATTTAATAAAATTATCAATGTTCGACTTCCTGCATTCTTGCTTTGCAAGAAGCTCAAACTTAAAATGCCTTCTTTCTAAGAATAGATGGATGGATGACATGAATTTAGACATAAATAATCTGCACATATGGACTTTTCATTATTTCTTGGCTTTATGTTTTAACATTAGAATCTTTAAATATATGAGCTTTATTTTTGGTGCATGGCGTAAAGTAGATATTTTTCCAAAATAAATTACTAGTTCTCTCAGTTGGATTTATTTTATCCTTTTCAAGTACTTTTTCCTTGACCTTTGAATCTTGAGATATGGGTTGATTGGATTGTGGGTTAAACTGTGTGCACTCAATCTAATCTATAGGGCCTCAAGGAACACTTAAGAGAGTGTGTCACTGGTAAAAATCCGAATTGTGTCTGCTCCTTTTTTCTTCTATCTCAATGCACAGTTTCCAGATGTAGTGGGTGTGCCTCTTCTTGCTGTGGTTGTCTCTCATCTTGCTTTAGCCTTTGGGAGGTCTTTTAGTTGACTCCTTTGTAATTCCCTTCATGGAAAAGGCCACCTGTTCTAATTTATTGCCAAAGGAGATATCTTCAAACTCCCAAGCATCATCAGGGTGTGGTTGTGAGAAACTGGGCACATACAACATTTTCTGAATGATCTGTGGTCTACCCAACACTGTTTATTCTGTATGTTACCCCCTAGGGCAAATAGAGCCAAAGAAAACAAACTAGAAGTAAACTTGGGTTTGCTGGGTTCTGTTCTTTGTAGGCTTGCTCTTGTGTTGGTTTTTGTCCCATCGTTGCACTATGAGCTGCTGTGAAAACTAGCCTCACTGAAGCCATGCTTGGGATTTATCATTTGGTGCTGCCAGGATGGAAGATGGAATCCTCTCCATCACCCTGTATCTCCTTTATGCTGACCTTAGGAAAAATTCTTATTAGGCTTGTGGGCCAGCAGAAGCTTCCCCAGGGTAGTTGGTTATGCCTTTTTATCTTATGTTCCCTGTTTCCTCAAAGTATGTATCTCCCTCTTTGGTTTGGCTGATAGAAAGCTCAGAGACAAATCTGTGGTCCATTTACAGCAAAATGTTTACCTGTGACTAAACTATACCATCCTGCTTGCAGTTTTTGTTTTGTCCTTATTTCCTTTTCCATTCATTTTATATATATATATATATATATATATATATATAAAATATTGAATTTAGGGTTTTTCCACCAGAGCCAGTGACATCCTGGGCTGGATAATTCTTTCTTGTGGGGATCTGCCCTGTGCTTTGTAAGATGTTTAGCAACATCACTAGCCTCTTCCCACTAGTAGCAACCCCACCCCATGCCTAGTTGAGTTGTAACAAGCAAAAACTTTTCCAGACATTTCTAGATGTTCCCCAGAGAGCAAAATCACCCCTTGATTGAGAACTATTGGATTGTATGTATTTATGTCATCACTAAAACATTTTTGACTATAAGGCAATATATAAAATGTTAACTTAATAAGTAATGAAATGAATAAGCATTAAACAGGTGAAAAAAATGGGGAAGGGAGTATTTATATATGGACCTAGAAATTGGAGCCTTCGTAATTTGCCCCAGCATCATTGTAACAACTCTGAACTCCAGCCAGTATATTCATCTGGTGGCTCTAGATTGGATGGAATTTGGCCCATGGAAGGTGTCATGTTTTCAAAGGGGGAAGCTTCTGAAGCGGAGAAATAGGGAGAGCATAATGGACCAGGCTTTTTTGGGTCCGGCCACTCCACTTGTTTACGAACCAAGAAGAAGTAGAGCAGATTAGCAGCCATCAGATCAGGGCAGCAGCCATGCCCCACATCCACACAAAGGCAGAGCTCCTCCAGTGCTTCCCTGCCCGGTCGAGTGTGGTCCCTTCAGAAGATGGGGAAGTGGAGGAAAAACAAGGTGGAGAACAAGAGTGGGTCATAGAGATTCTCAAATTGGGACACAGAACTGGGTTATTTGGCACTTTGTGTGTGGGGGGGATGCCTTATTGCTTCTAAAGACTATTTTAAGGCTGCTTTATGTGCTAGTACCATTGTGTACCCCTTGAGGAACTTGCCTCTGGCCAGCAGTGGGTAATGGAAATTTTGTACTTTTGAGAATTTTTTGTGAAAGACCATTAAAGTTGTCTATCATTCCAGGAAACATCTACTAAGTTTTCCAAAGCCAGAGCTCAAGAATAATAGGTGCCTCTAGTGCCTGGGAGAACATTTCAAGATGCCTGTTCCAATTTTTCTCATGGTAATGCAGATTTAATCATGCAGGAATGTGTTTTGTGTGTGTGTGTGTGTTTTAACTACACTTCAGGCTAAGAGATCCTTCATCAGAGTAAATAATTGAGCTATCCATGATTTCTGCCTGTTGAGATAGTGACAGAGAGTGCAATTTTGCCCTTTGCTTGAAGAAACATGATTTTATTTGGCTTTCAGGCACATTCCTCTACAATGGAAGCACAATGTAGTTTTTCTTTTTTTATCGCAAGATGGCTGAAGTGAAGGTGTGGAGAAACACTTAGAAGTACCTTTAAAAGCAGAGCTATAAAACGCAGTTCCACATTCTTCGTGACTTGGATGTCCAGAAATTGCTGACACCTGTGCGTGGACTTTTTTGTATCAAGGGTAAGCAAAGAGTTGTTCAAGAAACAGTTTCTTTAGTTTAAAATCAGGTCATGTCTTTTATTTTTTTGTTAGAAAGCAAGTGGTGACCCTTCACCTCCCAACTCCAGGGTTCTCTAGGGATGGCCCTTAATGGAGCTGTATCAGGATGTGAATATTAGGAGAGTTTGGATTGAGAAGGGACCGGCCACTGGCTACAGAAATCTTCCCAAAATGGTGTTTTGGCTAATCGCACAATCTTGCTTTGTTTTCAGTCTTCCCTATTTGACAGAAAGCATTATTTTGCTATGCTTTACATACAATAACTAGCACTGTGCCAGATGCATTGTAGGTATTTAATACATATTTGGATCAATTTGTATTTAGTGATATGGACAGTATGCAAAGGTTACCCCCAAAAGGCATAGCATATATTCATAACAGTTGTTCCAGATTTCTGAGAACCTATGTCATATCGTGTAGCAGTTTGGGTCATCCTAGAAACGGACTCCGAGGTGGAGTTGGGTGTTTGGGATGTTTAGCAGGGAGTGGCTCTGGAGCTGAAGTGTCATCAGCGTTGTTCTGTGGGGCCAAAATGGCTGAGCCTTTATATTCTTGTCTTTGGGTATGGGTCACCACTGGAAGGGCACGACCTTGGGTGAGGCAGCATCTTATCACGGAGCTGACCCTTGAAGGGTTGAAGGAACAGCTGAAGGCGTCTGCCGACAGTACTCCCAACAGCTGGGCCCATCTGCACGTGCCTTTCTGTGTCTACTGCATACCAGCTACTCCATCAGGTGCTTTGTGTCTATTATCTCTTGTCTTTACTGTTACCCTTAAAGTAATTTAATATTTCCATCAATTTATGGATGTGGAAACTGAAATTCAGAGAGGTTAAGTACTTGCCTAAGAATGAGTAGATGGATGAATGGATAGATAGATAGATAGACAGACAGATAGACAGATAGACCAACCGACCTTGTTAAAAATTTAAATCCAGCCCTTAGTTCAAAAGCCTGTATGCTTTGAGTTTCTTTTGAGAATGGATCAACCAGTTTAGAAGAGGGGCATGAATTGGGAGTCAGGAGAGGGTCAGCTGGCTCTGCCACTGACTCCAAATGTGACCTCCATTGTCAAGTTGCCTAATATATGTGAAGCTAAAATGAGCTGTGAAGCACACAGATCACTCAGGAATCTTGTTAAAATGCAGATTCTGATCCAGTAGGTCCTGGGTGGGCCTTGAGTTTCTGCATTTCTATCAGGTATTCAGGTGATGCCAATGCTGGTATCTGAGGTTTTGGAAGACCCTAAGTCTTCTCCAGCTCTGAAATTCAGTGGGTCCCAAAGATGTAGGAACAGGTCTTCCTTACAGAAGAATTTCAGCTGGTAAATACAGAAGAGATTAAGGAAATAGAAAATCACCATTAGAACACCCCAATAGTAAGTGTTTTAGGTAAGATCTTTGGATGGGTACTAAAATTAGAAGGTGAAAGTTTGAGGAGAAACATGATATCTGCACACTATCAAAGCACCTCCCTCTGAGTATGTATTGATTACAGAAGAAAAAAAAAAACAAGTTTACAGCAGAAACAACCTTAATCAAGTGATCAAAGTTGATATCACCACTAATAAAGCATGTTGACCTCCATGTAGGACACACGGAGAGGGACACATCACTAGAGTCTATACTTGTGCAAAACACACAGCCTCAATCCAATCATGAGAAAGTATCAGAGAAACCCAAATTGAGGAATATTCTACAAGGTGACTGATAAGAACTCTGGAAGAGTGTCAAGGTCAGGAAAAACAAGGAAAGACTGTGGAATTATTACAGATTAGAGGAGACCAATGAGACATGACAAATACAATGGGTGATCTTAGACTGGATCCTGGAACGGAAAAAGGAACAGCAAAACATGCAAATAGAGTCTCCAGTTTATAGCATTGCACAAATATTTAGTTTTGATAAATGCATCATCGTAATGATCAGGGGTTACCTGGAAGTAAACTGGAACTCTGTTCTATGTTTGCAACTTTTCTGTAAGTCTCAATTACTTAAAAACAAAAAGTAAAAAAAAAAAAAAAAAAAAAAAAGATTAAACAAATCTATAGGTATATTCTTTAAAACTTTTTTGAGACATTTTTATAAACAAAAGCACTTATACAGTAGGTTTGTTTAGACTTTACATGTCCCATTGCTTGCAAATAATGATGATTTTGCTCTTAATTTTTTATTATTTATGCCTTCCCCCCCCCCAAAAAAAGCTAGAACTCAGGCAATTTGAAACCGTTGTGATGATCTTTGATATTTTGATAGCATTACTGATCTAGAGGTTTTACAGTCAAAAATAATAGCAAACATCTATCGTGTTTACTGCAAACCAGGTACTATGCTAAATGCTTTAAATGCCTTATTTCATTATTCTTCACAATAACCCTATTATTATCATGAATTTACGAAAAGGAACTATTTAGAGAAGTAAAATAGCTTCTTCAAGTATACGTAGTAATTTGTGAAGCCAGGATTTGAACCAAGGTTATCTAAGTCCAGGGCCTAAGTTTTTAGTTACATTGTCTATAACACTGCTTAATGTTAACCACTGATTTCAGACAGGTTCATGTTTAACGTGGAAGAGCATCGTCATGGAACCAACGTGTGAAAGATGAGATTAGTGTGACCAAGAAATCAATCAATGGCATGTGATCCCCAACTCAGTACAGGCAAAAGTGTCCAGGGAAGATGGGTGTCCTGGGCAGCCCCTCGAAATCCTGGTCCTGAGCCACTGAGGCTGAGGAGGGTGGGAGAGGAAGGATTTGGTACCTGTCTCTGAGCAGCCCCACAGGCAGCTGTGGTCTCGCTCTCCAGCTTCACTTGGTGGGCCGCTGGCTAGGTGTGCTTGGGCAGAAGGAAGGAGGGCGCTACTGATTCTGCATTTGCACAATCAATACAGAGAAAAGAAAAAGAAAAATTGGTTCTTCCTCGGGGCATCCACTGCTCTGATGACACAGATGTCCCCGGGGCCCCAAGCAGAGGCTGGAGGAGTGAGTGGTGTTGAGAGACCAAAAGACCTCAGTAATCTGGGCAGAATCGCTAACTCAGTGCACTACCTATGTCTTTTTACCTCCAGTTGAGCCTCAGGGAAGATAACGACATTTATCTCGTTAGATTATTACATGACATAAAGTTTATATTATTTAGTGCTTGGCACACAGAAAGATTGATTTGCACTTCCATTTGATAAATATGGGCAAACAATAAGGAATCTTAACTGAAGATACTTGAGGAGAAGTAGCACATCGAATTGGTGGAGGAGATGTGGAGAGTTCAGAGAAAATGGATAATTAAACAGAAGGGACATTTAAACACACCTCAGCGAGCAGTCTCAAGGAGAGCTGAGAGGGATATTGTGCTAAGAAATAGACTGCGATGAAGAAGGAAATTGAGATTTTGATTGCCAAAAGAGTCCCACCAATATTGGCAACAAATACCAATTAAACACTGCTAAAAATTGAAGTGGGGACTTAGAAACTAATTTGAGGAGTTTTCATGGAACATAGAGTGAAAATATAAATAAATAGGAATTATAAAAGATGTGACTGAGAGGATAGATTTAGTGTATCTAACATATGTCTATTCCCCTCATCCACTCTAACTTGCAGCAGATGGAGAAGTAGTAATATTTAAAGACATATAAAAGAAAATTATCTGCGCTAAAGAAAGATTTGAAGTTTCTGCTGAAAAAGCCCTCCCGAGCTACATAGGGTGTTGAAAAAGACATGCATGTATACATATCCTAACAATATGTTTTAATTTCATGGGTAAAGAGAATCATCTTATAAACATTTAAGTTTTTAAAAATGGATGAGACCAGTAGTGCTATCAAATCGTTCATTTGCCATGCTGACTACCTGATGACAATGGAACAAGATTCACCAGGGTTGTAAGCCTAGAGTACTTCATATAGACAAGCTAGTATTTGTACAGCACAAAAAATGTATATACTTTATGACATGTCAATACTTAGGAAATATTCTATCAATGCATTATTTCCAGGAAAAATGTTTAAGGAAGTATACCACTCATTAAAATCCATCAGTGGAAGGGAAAGAGAAGGCACTGCATGAAACAGTTATAAGCATTAAAACTGGTGATTTCATAGAGAAGCCATCATATGTTTTGAAACATATATTTGTGGAACTTTAGTATAACTATGAACAAAAAATCCCCAAAATCATAATAATCTGAAACTGAGGTTCCAACTGAGTTTTCAAAAAATTATACAGTGGAGAAGTAAATATTTCATTTTTGAGAGTTTTATATTACTCCTGATTCTTTTTTTATAGACTCTTGTTCTTGTTTCATGGTCCAATTCTCTCATATAAAGGTATAACATTGCTTTGTTTTTCATTGCTAGTTTTCCTTGATGTCTGTTCCTTCCAAATTGTTTTAGTATGTTTATTTGTTTGTTTCCATCTCTATATTTCCTATTAGAACCCTTCTTCAAATATCTGGTCCTCCTTGGCTGTCTAGTCATATTTAAGAATGAGCCTTAGTCTATCAGTTGGTGGACCCTACTTCATCAAAGAGCCCTCTAATCCTCCCATATGTAGGTGTTTTCCCTTGGGCTGGTCATTTTCTCTCAGAGAAGAAACCTCCAGACTCTATCTTGTTGGTCTGACCTTGACTGCCAGAGTTCTGGGAACTCTCCCGGAGCAGACAGGGGTCAGCATCCTTCAGTTCAGTAATGCACCTTTCCCGTCTTCCATGCCTGGTGCTTCAAAGGCTGGAGCTGCTTTTCAAAAATTTCCTCTGAAAATAGACTTTCTATTTATTGCTGCAGTAGGGAAGAAGCAGACTTTCCCTACACTTTCTCTTATTTTTGGCCCCCTCTTCACCTCTCCCTTTCAGTTCTTTGATTCTGTGATGTGAACTGGCTTGCTTCCTGCTGACTGCCCTTTCTTTGGTCTCTGCCCTTTTTTGTTTGTTTTTAAACTCCTTATCCCCACACCATCTATTGTTCAAAAAAAGTGTGTGAATTATCTCTCACTCATTGTCATGATTGATCCCTTATATTTTCTTGTTCTTGTGGCTTTGTGGCTTTTGAAGTCTTCTCCTGTCTCAGCTTGGAAGGAGGGAGCCGAGCTAAGACAGAGTGTGCATTCCCTATTTATGCATATCAATAACCTTAGGGATAACATCCTCCCCCAAAAAGAAAGTCTCGTTAAGATTTCGATTGAAATTACATTAAATCCGTACATTATTTTGAGGGGGAGAAAAAAAGATTTCTTTTTGCTATGCGGTTTTTCCATCTGGGAATCTACATTGAGCTCAAGTGTCTTCTGCAGCATCTTATAGTTTTTCTCTGTATGGGTCATGCTGATCAAAGGACATTGGGGAGTGGAAAGACTTTGAAGAGGCTTTGAAGAAGGACAAAGGTTCCTGGCCTGACTCGGCTGAGAGCTGTGTGGCATCTGACAATTTACTCAATTGTCCTGACCTCATTTTCTGCAGATCCCAATGGGACATGACAGCCACCTGGTAGAGTTGAGAGAATTAGGAGTCTTTGTAAAGCATACAGCATTGAGATAAAAAATAATAGTTCTTATTTACTATTTCATTAGTATAAGATACTTCCAGGTCCATGCCTATGTATTCTGTTTTTTGTTGTTAAGGTAAATGGGAAATTTACTTTCAGTATTTTGCTTTTTGTTTGCTTGTTTGTTTGTTTTGTTTTGTTTTGTTTTTGCATATATATGTTATACACTAGACACAGATGGTATTTTATTGAAGTGTAAGTATTTTGCTTTTTGATAGTTGTTAGAAAAGCAATTTCTCTTTGGAGAACTATCTTTAATCCTGATATGTGACTTGAATTCCATATCAGTTCTAATAGTGTTTTTTAAATCAATTCTTGGGTTTGCAAATAATGAGGAAATTTCCAGAGTGCCCTATATTTGCATGCAGACAAGCAGGAGTGTTAAACTATGCTGGGGCGTCTCTTAATTGGGGCTCCATCAAAGGCCAGGTCACAGTCCTGCTGAAGGTCTCTCTTCTGTCACAGCTACTATCATTGGTTGATTGTCAGATGCATTTTTGCAGAATAATGTTTCTCACATAGTGAAAAAAGATATATAATTTATAATCCTTTTATAAGAAAATATAAAATAATTTTCTTTTTTCACTATGTGAGAAACATTATTCTGCAGACATGTTAGGGGTTATCTTTTTTCTTTTAAAAATTATATAAACTTTGAAATATAAAAACAAGGTTTGAATTGGCAGAATGTTGCTGGAACTCAGCCTCTGTACCCCGCTTATGGAACTGAGACTTGAGGACAGAGTTTCAGATGAAGTAGAAAAGCAGCTTTATATATTTGCCAGGCAAAGGAGGATACAGTGGGCTAATGCCTGTAAGACTGTAAGCCAGCTGGGGAGAGAAGGCAGGGGGTTTTATAGTAAGAGTTCAAGGGGCAGCACTAGTTTCCATACAGATGACTTACAGGGTAACAATTTGTTGCAAAGTTGTCCTTGCTTTTGTAGATGCAGCAGTCCCCTTCCTTCTGCTGGATATGATTTTCACCTCCGGCTTTGAAACTCTTCTAATATCCTTATGCCTAGAACAAAGGTGCTTAGGAAGGAGGTCTGTGGAAAAGTGCTCTAGAGAAAAACTTGTGCCGTTTAAAGTCAGGTTGATATGTGCTTCTAGCATTTTTAGCAGGCTGAGGCCTGAGACCTCTTGCTGCAGTGTTTGCAGAGCCTGGGACAACAGAATACAAAGAAACCATAAGGGGCTAAAAATAACTGCAGACATGTGCAGTTGGGGTGAATTATGAACAACAGGTTGCACAAAACTCCCAACTGCTGTCTATGAGGTGTTGAGAGCAAAATGAGGGTGATGGGGAGATCACCTGAACTCCCCCCTCCTTTCCAGCCCAATCCTGGTCCACAAAAGCATGAGAAAAACCTTTTAGGTAAATTATACAGTTAGGCTGTTACAAATACCATATGATCACTGATGGCAGTAGGGTCCTGCTCAGTTATAAAAACTAGAACATTAGAATGCCTCTGAATCCACCTGGGTGTGCCCCACTGCCTTCCAGATCTGGAATTCATATTTTGCATCAAACTCGAAGCTGGGCTTGAAGTCCTTAGTGAGTCTGCCTTTTGCTTTCAAACCATGCAGAACATCCATGGACCTCTTGAAAAAAATACCGCCCCCCCCCCAACAAGTGGCTGGTTAGCTGGTAGCATAACCTTTAAAATAAGAAACGTGTACTTTGCCCTACCAAATGAGACAACATACAGGCAAGTTCCCAGCAAGTATGAAACTGCACATCAGGTTCTTAGGAATACGCACTACACTGCTGTCAAATTGAACAGCGCTTTAAAATGTCCTCAAGGAAATAAAATTGTTTTAAATGAACAATAAACATAAGGGGGTTAAGATTCATGGCAATTGGAAATGGGAAGAACACACGGGACTTTGGGAACCAAAAAGGTTTAGAACTCACTTCGTCAGAGACATTTTTTGGATAAAACACAATGTGAAAAGAAGAACACGTAGGAAGTGTATAGCAAAATTCGTGAACAGGAAAAACTAATCTACATTATAATGAATTTGAGTTTATTAAAAATGGCTATGTAGTGTTCATGGAAATTGAATTTTATTTTGGCAAAAGATTTGTAAATGTTTGTTCTTAAAGTACTTTGTATAGTAAACATGTGAAGATCAATTTAAACATGCTGTTTGATAGACTTATTGGGTATGTATTTCTATATTCATTGAGTAGTATTGTTTTGCTCTTTCTTTGTGATAATTGTATTATCTCCAAGATAATAAAAGCTGACAGGCATTTATTGTGGGATACAGCAAACACCCGTTTTATGAAATGGACTTGATAGAAAACCTTGTACTCACTGGCTTGCTCAGATAGGTCCTGCCAACCTTGTGTGCACAGTGTAATCTCACAGGTGTAATGTTTAACAAATTTATGAATGAATAGAAAAGGCATCTGCTCAATAAAGTCTTTTATTCATAGATGAAGCCACTTGAACTGGCAAAGAACAACATTTCACTTGCCCGTTTCTTGTTTAAGTGTTTAAAACAATAAATCCAGAAATGAAGCCTATGATAGCTAGACAAGAAGAAAATTAGCAGCTGCAGTTAAGTACCTAAGAACATTTAATTAGGGAAAGTAAATTATACCAATTCTGATCTCTGATGAAAAGGATAGATGATTAGAGAGGGTTTTTTTTTAATTACGTTTTAACAAAGTTATAAAAGAAACACATGGTATCAAAAGTCTAATACATGAAAGACTATCATATAAAGAAGAAATTATTCATTACAGCACTCTACCATTTTGGTAGACTTTCTTTCAGCCTGAGGCCAGATTTTATGGCTTAGTCATCTTCATACTCCCAGGTCTCGCAGGTATCCGGGCCAGATCAGGTCCTCAATTTAAGTGAATGAATGATGGGGCATCCACAAGCCATTCTTTCTTTCTCATCTCTCTTATTAGCCAATATTAATTAATTATTATTTCTCTTCTCTTTGTACCTATGGAAAGATGAAACTAATGAATAAAACTTATAATAAATATGAATGTGCCACACATGATGAAATAAAAGTAATAGATATTTCAGCAGTAACTCAGCTGTAATGTCAGAGAGATATATATAACTATCTATTTCTATGTTTGGGTCAATTAGTACCAAAAAAGATGAACTGACATTGTAGACCATCACTGTTGCTGAAACATGGCCTCCGTACCCTGCCTACCAAACTGAGACTTGAGGACAGAGTTTCAGATAAAGTGGAAAGGTCAGCTTTATTTCTTTTCAGCAAGGGAGATAGCAAAGGTCTAATGTCTCTAAGACTGGGAGCCTCCTGGGGAGAGAAGGCAGGGGGTTTTATAGTAAGAGTTCAAGGGCTGGAGCTAGTTTCCATAGAGATAGCATACAGGTAACAAATTGTTACAAAGTTGTTCTTGTTTGTGCAGATCCAGCAGCCCCCTTCCCTCTGCTGGGTATGAAGTTCACCTCTGGCTTTGGGACTCATTTAATATTGTTGTGCCTTGAACAAAGGATGAATTGGAAGAGGGTCTGTGGGAAAATGCTCTGAAGAAAAACTTGTGCAGTTTAAAGTCAGGTTGATAAATGCTTCTAGCACTTTAGCTGGGCTGAGGCCTGGGACCTCTTGCTGCAGGCTGAGACCTTCACCTCAAACAATAGGATACAAAGGAACCATAAGGGGCTAAAAATAACTGCATACATGTGCAGTGGGGGAGAGTTATGAGCAACAAGATGCACAAAACACCTGAGTGCTGTTTCTGAGGTGTTGGAGTCTAGAGGAGGGCACTGGAGGCAAGAGGAGGGCACTGAGCATGATCCCTGCACACAGCACCATGAGAGGGATTTGGGTGGACCACCCAAGCCTCCCTCCTCTCCAGCCTAACCCCGGTCAGCAAGAGCACAAGAAAAACCCTTTGAATCACTATACAGTTAAGCATCTGTAGATCTGTAGATACTTAACTGTATAGTATCTACAGATGTCAGATGGTCACCAATGACAATGGGTCCTGCTCAGTTACATCACCAGTGAGGAAATGTATTGAGTTACTAACTAGTAACTTCATGGTTCATTTCTGAAACCTTTTGTGGCAGTCCTTGATACAGTCATCACTTATTTCTGGCTCTCTGTCTTCCAGGCATGGAATAGGATTGCACTTCCCTGCACACTGAGGTTAGATGTGGTCATGTGACTTACACTGGCCAATGGCATTTGAGTGGAAGTGATCTGCATTATCTCTAGGGTGAGATTTATGAGGCTGTTCACCACGTTCTCTTTCCACACAGAGGTGATTGGGAAAGCATGTGTCACTCTGAACCTACCATCACTGTCTGTTCCTGATACACAGACCTCTCCTACTAACCTGGATTTGACATGTACTGTGACTCAGAAAAGAAACGTTGGTTATATTAAGCCCATGAGGTCTGAGGAGGGGAGGTTTTTGTTACCACAGTGTAATTTATCCTGCGCTGACTGATACACATTCACTCACAACTGATGCACATCCATACACAATGGGCACTGTGCTAGGTATAGTGGAAGCCAGTACTCATAAAATATGCATCTACAGAGGAGTTTCCATTCAAATAAAAGAGGCAGATGCACAAAAAAGTACTAGTCAACCTATAGAAGTATAATAGAGCAAATGTTTATAGGATGGATTAAAGGTTGTGGGAGATGTTGCTACAGGCAGAGTGCCTTGAATTAAAAATCTTTAAACTCTGGAGACCTCATAGTTGAAAACAAATTCTTACTAGTAGCTTCTATCAAATACTCAGAAGATATTCTACCAGCAGATTCATTCCTCTGGCTATATTAAGACTAGAGTATGAAAAATGGAAATTTTTTCACATTTGATATGTAAATTTTCTCTGAATGTACTATTAAGATACTAACTTTGACTCACATCAGTATGAAACCATTGCTCTACTCTTAAGCTAATTAATTACTGTATGTAATTTTGCAGTGAATTGTTCTGTCACAGGGTTTATTTTTATAAGAGTAGAATTGATATGTTCTTTTCAAAGTCAAATTCACTTGCATCCACAGATATATAGAGCACAGATTTTGACCTTAGTCTGGACTGAGTTCTTGGCTCCCCTACTGAGGAAATGTGATGTCTTAGGCTAGTCACTCTCATGTATAAAAGTTTTAGTTTTCCTGTCCATACAGTGGAAGTAATAAAGCTCCCATCTTTGGAGCTTCTTGTGAGCGTTGATGAAGTCAGAAAGCACTTCTGTGTACATGGTTTATTTATAATAATCACTCAAGAAATGTTTATTAAAGAGTACTAATTTGTATTGTTATTCATTGCATTTTCTCTTTCTGTCACATTGTTTCCAATATTCCTTAAAAGGCAGTAAGTGTTGACCCATATGGGTGATTGTTAATATTCATAAACAATAAAGTAAGGTATTAGAAAAATGTTGGTTTTCCAGTGTTCTTTGAGATTCTTTTATTCATGATTTTAAGTGAATGACTTAAATATTTTTCTTACATGTTTATTGTAGACCTTTTAGAAAATATAGACAAAAAGATTCAAGTAACAAGGAAACAAAGACTAGCAAAAACAATCAAGTAACAAGAACTTACTCATTATCTTAAGATCTAGAATTACTATTAATACTTTGGTGGATGCAAAACTGCAAGCATCTATTCATGTATGTGTGTGGGTGTACACAAAATATGTTTGATATATATTTTAAATGTAAAAGGGATTATGCTCTGCTTTTCAAAAATTCAATAGTTCATAAACACCATCCACATGAATATTCTGCACAGTCTTTTTCCATGGCCACATGTGCTGCGTATCTTCCGCTGCCACCCAAATCCTCCCCTACCCTTTCATCCTGCCTCTGCCTAGGGACTGGCAGGAGTGGACCAATCAGGGGGCTCCTTTGCCCTCTGGGTTCACCCAATGGGGAGCACAGTAGGAGATCAGAGAGGGGAGGGCAAGCAAGACAGTGGTATTTATTCCACTGCTACCTTCCTATGAGGTCACGGGGTGGGGGGCGGTTGCTGAGTCCCCTACCTAGGTCACAGCTCCAGTCAGACAGTCACTCCCACCCAGCTACCTCTCTCTGGGTCTAATTACATCCCCTCTGCTACCAGTCTCAGGATCCTGCACCACACTTTTTGGTTTGCTTACTTTTGTAAATGGTCCCTTTTAAAAATTCTTCTTGAAACTATCCAATTTGAGTGTTCCATCTAGTTCCTCCCAGGACCCTTGATTTATACTCTTAAGCGGGAGGTTCTCAAACTGTAGTATGCACACATCAATCATTTGGAATGTTTCTTAAAACATAGATTGCTGGGCATAACAATCAAGAATTTGTGATTCAGTAGGTCTGGGAATGACCAGAGAATCTGCATTTTTCACAAGTTCCCAGGGGATCCTGGGAGCTGCTGGTCGAGGGACCACACTTTGAGAACCATTGCACTAAACATTCGTTCCATCGTGTGACTCTGACAGCTTTCACTAAACCATCCATTTTTCCCTTATACAAGTAACTCTGTCATTTATATCCTTCTGGCTAAATTATACTCACAGAGTTACTAGTTTCCTTCCAAATTTTCCTAGAAGTAGAACCTGGGTCCATGTGTATGCAAAATTGTAAGGTTTTTGATCATTATTGCCAGATTGCCTATCAGAACGTTTTTATAAATTTTTAATCCTGCCAACATATATGAAAGTCACCATTTTCAGGCATCTTTGTAAATACAGTAGAGTGTTTTATCATTCATTAAAATCCCTGCCAATTGAATGAGAAAATTAAACTAGTGTTTTACTTTGAGTTATTTTGATAACCAGTGAGATTAAATGGCTTTGCCCATACTTTGGTCCATCTGCATTTACTGATTTTGGGCGGCATCTTGCCCTTTGCCCATTTTTCGATGCATCTCTTTGCTGTTTGTTTTATAATTTCAGTTACTCTTCATTTTTAGGGAATACTAAACTTTGTCTTTTATACCTGCCTTCAGTATTTCCCCCAGTTTCTTGTTTGCCTTTGAATTTTGTTCATGATTACTTCTCAGACAAAGAATTTTTTCCTTTCTATTGTCAGAGCTCTCAGTCCTTCACTCGATGGTGCTCGGTTTTAGCCTTATGGTTTGAAAACAAAAGCCACCTTTCCCCCTAACCGGATGTAACTAACTCCCCGTGTTTTCTACTAGTACTCTCACTGATTTCTTTTTGTCTTTCAGTGTTCAGACTTTATTTTGGTGAGATAGGAGTTTTCCCTCCATTAATGTCCTAGACCACTTGTTGGATAACTTGTCCCTGCTCCATCATTTGGAAAGACCACTTTTATCAATCACAAAATCTTAAGTGTATTAGTGTTTGTTCTTAGAATTTTTTTTTTATTCCATTAATCTGTCGACCCTGTCCCAGGACCACACTGTTAATTATTGACACTTAAAATGCTTTTAATGCATCTCAATTTTCTTCTTTCCTCCCCACATTTGGTTACCAATTATAATGGCTTGCAATTTCCAAAGAAAATGTTAGTCTGTTAGTTTGTCTTGCCTCAGAGAGGTCAGTAAAGTTTTGTCAAATTTCACCTCAAGGTCAAGATCTTTGCTTTCATGGGTTTTAGGGCTTCAGTTGTGTCAGTCCACGGTTCTGCCCCTTTGTCCATTGGTTTCATTTGTTTTGTTTAGCGTATTCAATTTATTTACTTTATTTAATTTTTATAACTTATGTCTCCCTCATTTATATAACTTATTTCCCCTTATGAATTACCAGCTTTCTTGAGGGGATGTGGGCTCCAGGTGTGTGTGTCCCCTGGACCCAGGGTCGGGGTGATGCAGGGCTGGAGGGACTGGCGGAGCTTTTGAAAGCTTGGGGTCCAGGGAAATGGTCCCTCATGCTAGGTCCAGGTGAAGCTGTGTCCTGACTGATTGAGAATGAGGACTGGGAATGAAGAATGGCAAAATAATTCGACCTAGTATCACTTTTCCAAAAGGTGCAGTTACCCACTGGTTTCTATGATAATGTTTTTTGAGATTATTTGTTGCTGTTGTTGTTTTAATGCTATCGAACAATACAATTGTTTTCTCATTATTCTGTTTAAGGACATGCATAGCAACAGCATTTTAGACTTAGCCCAAGAACGAGAAGAGCTGATGGAGGGAAGGTTGGCCAGACACTCAGATGCATTGAAGGCCAACCTGGGGGCTTGGAGAAGAGAACGGTCAGCACGTGTTTTTCCTTGAGCTTCTCCCAGGCTCGCTCTGCTCAGCTAGGCGTTCCTATTTAAGACCAACCTCTGCACTCAGATCCTCCCCAGCCCCTTTTCCTATTTTACATTTTATTCCATTGCGCTTGCCATCACCTGAGAGACGATATATTTTCTTATTTATTTTGTCTTTTGACCCTGTCTTCAAGGATTTAATGTATCGTCTGTGTGCTCCACCAGAATGGAAGCTGCGTGAGGCTTGGACATTTTATTTATTTCCTTCTCTGTGTCTCCTGAGCATCTCAGTCTTCGGCCCATATCAGGTGGGCTCAAGAATACTCGACTAAGTGAATGAAAGCCTGGACCCTGCCCCCACCAGAGGTGCGCTGCATTTTCGATACACGCAAACACACGCACCTCCTGTCAGGCTGAGACTTGAATCAGCTTTAAGGATTCAACAGATGGGTCATCTCTTCCAGGACGTTCTCTGTGTTAATTCCCTTCTTCAGGCTGGCTCCTCCTCCTCGGATTTGCCATCGCAAGTGTGTGAGCAATGCCACAGGGTACCTGCCCCGCTGCCTCTCCCCCTCACCCCGTGTAGCTGTGAGACTGGCCTGACCCTGAGAGCAGGCGGGCTCAGATCCTCTAGATCCTTGTGTATGTCGGTGCTTGGCTCATAAGCTGGTCACTACCTGTTCAGTGAACTAATGCAAAACTGTGTAAAGTTCTTAAATGAGAACTGGCGCCCGGGGATGAAAGAGGCAGGGAGATATACTTTATGCCGTTTTGCCGAAGAAGTATTTCAAATAGAGCTTTCAGGTCATGCAGGCTTGTGAGGTAGTAAACTCTCCACACCGGGAAGTATTCAAGCAGAGGCTGGATAACAGGTGTCAGTGGGCGCTGTGGAGGTGATTACTGCTTTCATTCTCTTGGAGGGTGAGGTCCCTAAGATCCAGTGATTCTGGGATTCCTGGCTCACGGAGCTTGTGTTTAAAACTTTTCAATCTTCTCCTTGCCCTAGCTCCCTTTATTCATGTTTTCCACCCAGTTCATTTGTCCTGTTGCTTGTATGCACGTGTGTCCCCTGAATTATGAGTGCAGCTGCGACCCACCTCCTGGTTATTCCTAGGAAAGTCCTGCTACCCTTCATTTGCTTGCTCCTTTCAAAACCCATTTGTCTTTATCGAGTATGCAGATGTGATGGCAGCATCTGTCACTTGCTCAGCGGGCTCTCTTTTCTCATAAATGATGGAAGGAGAAAGATGATGTCACGTTCTTAAGCACCGCAAACAGCTGGATGTCCGCTTCAGCCAACGTCAAGATGTACCGATTAACGTTTACCTTTCTGACGAGTGAGTCACTTTTTTGCTACTTTTGGTTGGCTTCATTTTGTCTTACAAAACAAATTAAAATTTTAACAGGAATTGAAAAAGAAAGGCAAGATCACTTTTAAAAAACATACTTATCAGTGTATCGGTTTCCTAGGGCTCCGGTAACAAATTACCACGAACTTGGTGGCTTAAAAATGAAATATGTTCTCTCAAAGTTCTGGAGGTCAGAAGTCTGAAATCAAGGGGTCACAGACCTGGGCTCCCTCCCAAGGCTCTGGGAAGAATCGGTTCTTGGTCTCTTCTAGCTTCTGGTGGCCCAGGCATTCCTTGGCTGGTGGCTGCATGGGTCCCATCTCTGTCTCTGTGGTCACATTGCCACCACCTCTTCTCTCTCTGCTCCATGAGTCTCTTATAAGGACACTTGTCTTTGGATTTAGGGCCCACTTGGATCATCCAGGATGATCTTCTTATCTCAAGATCTTTGACTTGATTACATATGCACCAGTTTTGCAAATATGGTCATACAGTTGCCATGAATTAGAATGTGGACGTCTCTGTTGGGGAGGGGGCACCATCCACGCCCCTCCAGGCAGTAAGGCAGGAGAGCTTATGGGAACAAAGGGAAACTGAATGTGGTCTCTCTTGGAGATGCTGGGGAATGCCACTGAATACTGAGTCAGTGGTCCCTATGAACAGAGACCCCATATTACTGTCATACTAACATGATAATGATAACAGCTGTAATTTTTGGAGCACTTGTTATGTGCCAGGTGTTGTTATGATCAACTTCACTGGCATTATCTCAGCTAATTCTCCCAAGTCTGTGAGGAGGCAGCTACCACTAGTGTTATTTTATAGGCGAAGGAAAATGAGTCTTAGAGACTGGTAAGGAACTTGCCTAAGGTCACAGGAGCAGTAAGTGGAAAAGTCACATTTGTTAGATTCCAAGGGCTGTATTGGTAACCAGGATGGTTCAGCGCAGTAATGGAAACGCTCCAGCCTCCCCTGTGACCTGTCCAGGCAGAGGCAGGGGAGGGAGTTGGCTAGGAGCAGGGTGGCCCAGATGAGCTAGAGAACAGTCTCAAAGCCTTCTGCTCTGTCCTGTCCATGGGACAGTTTAAAAAAAAACCAAACAGCTGGGTTTCCAGAAGTTTCTCTCTACTGCCAAGCTATTGGAGGAAAGAATGCAGATGCCTTCAGATTTGTCATTAGTTTGGAGATACCAAATACATGCGTCTTGGGGAGGATTGTGAACCACACGTGGAAAGGAGACCAGGGTTGATTAGCAATCACACACACACACACAACACACACAGCGGTGCACGACAGGAGTGCCATCTGTTTGCCAGCCTCTTCCCTGTTCTGTCTGAAGGGAGATGCTGTGCAGACTAGGGAGGTGGAGGCAGGCTCTGTTTAGTTTGTGCTCCTAACCCACCAGGACCCAGCTCCAGACCTTCCATCTGAAGGGCCAGGCCACCGGCCCGCCATCCATGAGCTTGCGGTGCTCGCCACCAAACCCTGGACTTGCACATGCTCACATGCTTTGGGTTTGCCTTTTGGGTTTGGACCAGGCTGGGCTCTGAGGGGCAGTCAGAGTGGGCATCTCATCTGCGTGGGCTGGAGACAGAGAGGCAGCAACGAAGGCGGGAGGAAGTCATTCATTATTTATCATATATTTTAATGATTTATGTATGCCTCAGTTGCTTTTTTAAAAAGATGAAGTCTTCTAATTAAAGGTACAGGGACAACAAAACAGGAGGCTTGTTTCTGAACAGTGAGGTGCCTTTCCATTTGTACGAATGAGCAGAAGGTGTGGTGGACCTCGTCGGGGAGCCAGCCCTGCCTCTCCTGCGTGGCCATGACCTTGGTGGAGCCTCCGCTTCCTGCCCCCAGGGAGCTCCAGAGCTGGACTTTGCCTCGACATGGAAGGTGGGGGAAGAAACAATGCAGGAGGAGGGAGGAGCCGGAGGGGGAGAAAGGACAGCGCAGTGTCGTGGGCAGGGCTCAGATCCCCAGGAGTGACCAAGTTAGGGGGCAGGTACAAGCCTTTCTTTTACAGAATCAAAGGAGATGCCGGGGAGTGGAGAAGCACTTAGCTGGTGCATTTTTTAGAATACTGTCACACAGTGCGTGGGTCGTGACGGTAAGAGCTCATTCACTGAGGGAGGGATAAACTAGAAATTTGGCATTAACGGATACACACTACTGCATATCAAATATACAAACAACAAAGACATACTGTCTATTACAGGGAAATAGAGTCAGTATCTTGTAACAGCTGTAATGGAAACGAATCTGAAAAAGAATATGTGTATATTATATATATAAAAAAATGTGTGTGTGTGTCTGTGTGTCTCTAACTGAATTACTTGGCTGTATACGTGGAACAGTCAGCTGTACTTCCAATTTATAAAAAAAGGAAACAATGGTAAAAAATAGTGAGGGGAAGCTCATTTATCAGAGAGTGGCTTAGAAATGAAGTGTCCTGGTTGACAGCAGAAGAGAGAATTAGCCCTTCCTGCTGTGAGCTGGGAATACACTTGTCTTTATTTTTAACTGCTTCAGAACCTTCCCACTTTTTGAGAAATGCCGTAAAGTAGTCTAGTTTGAAGTTTGGCTTTAATGTCAAAGGCTTCTCAGTCCCTAAGTAACGAAAGTAATGAAATAATGAAAATGAAAGATCTTAATTTTTTACTGGCATGAATTTCAAGTGTGACTACAGAGCATTGCTGAACTGTTTGTGATGTTTATTGTGTGTGTGTGTGTGTGTGTGTGTGTGTATACACTATATTTGCATATATATAAAATATATACATATTTCTTTTTTTCTTTTCCTCTGTTTTCAAAGATTCCCGTGTTGGAGATTTCCGAAACACGTTAGTAGCTACTGACATGAAATTTATAGTTTTAGTGCAATATGTGTAAATTGTGTTAGAGCATACATATCATAAGGTTGGAAAACTAAAAAATAATGAATGTCAAGGAAACTGGGCTTTTGAAAGAGGTTTATTCTTTGAAGCTTAGATTACTTTGAGAATGTTGGAGTGTTTTTGCTTTTGCTTTTTGTGCATTTGAAAAGGAAATGGCTATCCTGTATGGAGGTTGTTGGTTTGGTTTTTTTGCATCTCTTTGGGGTTTTTTTTATCCACAGACAAGCATCATGAACCCAGTATAATCACTGAACTTTTCCTGGTAATGGTTTCCCTATCAATCAGTCATGCCAGCAGTTGTGAAAACATTCTATGAGCTTTCTATTCAAAGTCGGAGGCCATGTCTAGCAATCAGTCATGCCGGAGGTAAGAAACAGTATTATAAGCTGTGTGCCGAGATTCTGGGTCCCGGAAGGCGACCTCCTTTCTAACTCCTTGCCCCCTCATTCATTCAGGTTTCCAGTCAGTGTTCATGAGTTCCCATGTGATTCCAGCACCGTTGCAGTCAGTGCATCACAGAGATGAACGGGGCACCGTCACAGGCCTTACAGTCTGGTGAGGGAGACTGACAAGGAATGGGGTGATTCTAACACGCTAAGTGTTAAGCAAGAAGCTACAGATTTTAGAACATTATCTAATTCTGAAAGAAACACCTAGTCAAACTGCAAGGCAGAGATGGGTGAGGCAAGGTCGTCTGTAGAAGCTGACCTCTGAGCCAAATCTTCTTTATCATGGATATTTTTAGAAAGGAAGCAGTTAATCACATTTAAAAAAAAAAAAAAAAGCTTCCCTTTGCACCCATCCAAATGTTAGTAACTGCTTGACTTACATTACAGATTATACATTACATTTCAGATTACATTTTATAGATTATTATAGATGGTTAGTTACTGGAGAGAAAATATAGTGGGAATCTTTGCCCATGAGACAGGAATAAGGAATTAAGCTGAATTATCTTAATCGTTCTGTGGTCATTCTGGTCGTTGAGTGGAAGGGTTCATTTGAGTTCTTTTTTTTATTATTATTATTGAGGTATAGTTGATTTACAATATTATATTGGTTATAGGTGTACAGCATAGTGGTTCAATAGTTTTATAGATTATGCTCCATTTAAAGTTATTTCAAAATATTGGCTGTATTCCTTGTGCTGTACAATACATCCCTCTAACTTATCTATTTTATATGTAGTAGTTTGTATCTTAATCCTCTGTCCCTGCTTTGCACCCTCTCCCCTCTCCCCAGTGGTAACCACTGGTTTGTTCTGTATACCTGTGAGTCTGCTTCTATTTTGTTATATTCGTTTGTTTTATGTTTTAGATTCCACATCTAAGTGATAACATAGAGTATTTGTCTTTCTCTGTCTGACTTACTTCTCTAAGCATTTATACCCTCCAGGTGCATCTGTGTTGTCACGAATGGCAAAATTTCATTCTTTTTTTAAAATGTCTGAGTAGTATTCCATTGTATATGTATACCACATCTTCTTTATCCATTCAGTCTGCTGATGGACACTTAGGTTGCTTCCATATCTTGGTAAATAATATCGCTATGAACATTGGGGTGCATGTATATTTTCAAATTAGTTTCTTCATTTTTCTTGAATAAATACCCAGAATTCTTGATCTTAGAGAAGAATAAATATTACCAGATGCCAGGCTGGGCGGTGGGGCCAGGAATGACAGCACAAGAGAGTCTGGTCAGGAGCGATGGCAGGAGTGCCTGCAGAGCTCAGAAGTGGCTCCGTAGGAAGGCCAGAGGTTCTTGGCGGCCACTGAAGGTTGCTAGGCAGGCAAGAGCATGCTCAGAGAGGGGTGTTTCAGAGAGATTCTGTGTGATTGCATTCTGATGGGATGGTGGATTTGTTTCCTAGGACTGCTGTAACAAATTTGGGGTCTTAAAACAAGATGAATCAATTCTCTCACAGTTCTGGAGGCCAGAAGTCTCAGACCAAGGTGTGGGCAAATGCTGTAAGGGCAAATCCTTCTACGTTGTCCTCCAGCTCCTGGTGGCCTCTTGGTTTATGGCAGCATCACTACACTCTCTGCCTCTGTCTTTACACGGCCTCCTTCCCTGTGTCTCTGAGGCTTTCCCCCTTTAATAAAGACACTAGTTACTGGATTTAGAACCCACCTTAAATCCAGGTTGATTTCATCTTGAGATCTTTAGTTAAATCATCTACAAAGACCCTATTTCCAAACAAGATCACTTTCTGAGGTTCCAGGTAGACATGAGTTTTGGGGGTACCCTAGTCAATCCACTACAGCTGGGGAGAGTTTCAGAGAGACTCAGGTAATCAGATTCTAGAAGGACCTGGGAAGATACTATAGGGAGGAATGAGAGTATGGGAAGTAGATTTCAGGAAATGTGTATTTAGGGAGAACAAGGGAGGAAAGTTTAAAAAGGATGAGGGATTATGGATTAAAAACTTAGTCTTCACGAAATTTGCTTTCTCCACATCTAGGTGTTTTCTGTCACTTAAATCCTAGCTTAGATGCCACTTTCTCTTCTATAATGGCTAATAACATTTTTTAATCCTTTGCTTTATGGCTAGCACTGTGTTAAGAGCGTTGCTAGCATTATCTTATTTAATTCTTAAATGTTCTTCAGAAGCAGGTACTATCATGATCACCCCCCAACCCCATTTTAAAGATGGAAAAACTGAGTCTTGAAGAGGTTAGGTGACTTGCTAGTGAAGAAATGCTGTAACTGGGATCTGAACCAGACAGCCACACTCCAAAGCCAGCGCACCCAAACACTCACACATCACAAGCCCCCAGTGCCATCCCCATCAGCAAGGTTAATCTTCCTTTCTTTGAATCCCCACACCATGTGGTCTGCACCTCTCTTTGGGCCTTTGTCAATTTCTAGCTAGTTCATTTTTATGTGTAGGTTTGTGTACATGTCTGGAGGGCAGGAGCTGGATCTGTTTCACTTCTGCATGGTGCCCCCAGTATCTTACATCTTGATTGCACAAAGGTCATATTCATGAGTGTTCACAGAATAAAAGAGGAGTAGTAATCCAAAACACAGTTAGATGTCCAGCCTGTGTGAGAGACAGACAAGGAAACATACAATTATTGAACAGTGTATTGTGTGCCAAGACAAAGGTGAGCGTAGACTTGGGATGCACCTAAGAAGGGTGCTTAGCTCAGACTTGTTGGGGAGGGGAAGGGGAGGTTCAGAGGAGGGCAGCTTCCTGGGCCTGAGGTCCTGAGCAGCACCCACGGGAGTGGATAGAGGTGGCCCAGGAAGGTTCCAGACAGAGAGAGCAGGGTCTGTTTGGAGCCCCACATGGGGCTCAGTCTGGCTGGGAGGGGGAGGAAAGGAGGGTGGTGGCTAGGTATCAGCTTGGGCAGGCAGTCAGCAGCAAGGCCATCAGAACGTTTTCTGTTGTGCTGAAAAGTTTGACTTTTATCCAGAGGAAACAATGAAAGAGTTTAAAGAGTGGAAGAGTCAAAGGATCAAACTCAGGTTTTTTGGAGAGAGCTCTCAGGCATCTTCACGGTGGAAGGTAAGTTGTAAGCAGATGAGCCTGGAGGAAGGAAGGTCAGTTAAGAGCCAGCTCTGTGTCTAGGAGGAGAGTATGGATGCTGGGAAACCAGCAGAGCCAGCCCAGGTGTAGAGAAGGGACGAGAAGGGACGAGGAGGGCTGACCATTAGATGTGAGGCTCAAAAGAGCTTGGTGGCCAAGATGGGAGTGCAGGAAGTAAGGGGTCCAAGTTGACTTCTGATGTGAGCCTTAGGGGAGCAGCATTTGGGGAAGGGAAGTTAATGATTTGGTTTTTGGACTGGTGAGTTTGCAACTCCAGGTGCAGATGTCTGAGGGGTCGCTGGGTTTTGCATCTTTGCACTGTAGGAGCTGTTTGAATAATAGGAGGCCTGTGTTCTGAAAGAATGAATTTTAGAGTTGGAGGGAGTTTTGGAAATCACCGAGTTGGGAAGACCTTCTTAAACAACACAGCGAAAGCCATACCTTTAAGGGAAACGCTTGGCAAATTTGACAGCAATATTGAAAGCTTTTGTTCAAGAGGGAGTAACAAAAATAAAACACAAGAAATGGAGCCGGGAAAAACTCCTTGGAGTACACATGCATATAATTGTCAAGGCATTTGTGAACTACCCAATAGGGATAAGCCACACATTTGTGTATAGTGATGCAAATGAGCAAAGGAAATGAATAGGCAATTCTCAGGAAATAAACATACACTCAGTTTCACCTGTAATTAGCAACATGCAAGTTAAACAGCAACAGATATGATTTTACTCCCACCAGACTGCTGAAATAAACAGTTTAAGGAGGGCAGGAAATTTGTGTTATCACACAGGAAAATACACACCAAACGGAGAATAAACTGGAACGGTTATTTCTGAGGGCAAAGCGGGGTGGTTGCTAGGGAAGTGCTATTTTTATCCGTAATGTTTAAATTGTTTTACTAGGAGAATGAGTTAGTGCATTCCTTGTCTATTTAAAATTAATAAAGAAAGAAATCACCACCTCCCCTCATTTTGCATTATTGGGTAATTATAAGGAATCATGACACATGTTACGTTCACAGTAGGAAAATTAGGACTTGCATTACCAGTTCTGTTATCTTTCCACCACGTGTGAATGATAGTGAGATGGAATCTAAAAGTAAAGGACTTACGGATTTAGAGGAGGAATGTAGTGTGTCTAAAGCAGGATTTCTCAATAAGAGTAATATCATTTGGGGCTGAGCTCTTCTGTGTGGTTGGGGGCTGTCCTGTGCAACATAGGATATTCAGCAGCGTCCCTGGCTTCTCCCTGTTAGAGAACCAAACGTGGGTCCGCTTGCCTGTGTGCAGTAAAGCCAATCCACTGACACTGGGTTGTGGTGAAGGAAAGTGTGGCATTTATTCCTGGGACCAAGCAAGGAGTCTGGGAAGCTAATGCTCAAAAGACCAGACTCTCCAATGAGTTTCAGGGAAGCAGTTTTAAAGGCAAGGTGAGGGAGAGGAGTTGCAGGGTGTGTGATCGGCTGGTGCACAGTTCTCTGATTGGTTGATGGTAAAGTCACAGGGCGGTGTCACAGAGGTCACTAATTATCAGTTCTCAGGCTCCCGCCAGTCTGGGGGCTACCCGCTCACAGGTCATCATGTAGTTAACGTCTTCCATCTGACAGGTGTTTCAGTGTCTGTAAAACAACTCAGGAGTGTGCGTCAGACACTTAGCCATATCCTTCAGGGAGGAACTAAAGATTCTGTGACTGTCATATGGCTGATTTACTGTTTAAATTGTTACCAGTTCTCCTGGCTCAACTCTGATTTTTTTTCGTCACCACATATTCAGCATTCTTTCAATCATTAATTCTTGAGCCAGCTTTCTGTGACTCAGGGGAGGCGTAGGAAACTAAAGCTTTTCTACAAACAAGAGGCAGATGGAGAACACGGCTGAGGTCCATCCTGGGAGGGCCCCACAAGGTCCTGCTCAGTTACATCCCCTCTTCCCAAGCTGGGACAACCAAAAATGTCTCCAGACATTGACAGATCTCCCCTGGGTGACACACCCTCCTTTCCAGTGGGAACCACCGGTCCAGGGAAAGTCCAGAAAAATAACCTAAACATCCCACTCAGCCCACTCATTCCACTTCTGCAAGAGAAAAAACAATGGACTTAATTTGATATATAGAGTACTTTGCTATTCCCTAAAATGACAGCTGTTGTATATTCCTTGACAAAATTGTGTTTATTGCTTTTTCTTATCTGTGTCTTAGATATACTTCCCCACCCCAGTAGGGGCGACGCTCCACTTGCCAAGGCTTAGTGGGATTTGACCCTCCACGTAGCTCAGAGCCATGCGGGTACATAGAGAAAGTGGTTATTTTTCTGTTGAGCATCATCAGAGCCTCTAGACAGATCATTCCAGTGGACACACTCGACTTCCAGTCATATGTGCCTTAGGGCTCTTGGTTGTAACAGAAACCCCCATAAACTAGTTGAAGCCAAAAGACAGGCAAAGAAGATGGCAGCTGGGAAACGAAGTCAGAGTGGCAGTAGGGGAACCTGTCAGCTGTGTTAGGGGATGCGCATTGCTGGTCCAAAGGGAAGAGAAGGTGTTAAGTCATGGATCGCCACACCCGGAGGCTGAGTCAGAGAATGAGAGTGGGATGAGAAAGAATCTACTGAGCGGATGCCAGTAGCCAGGGAGAGATGAGAACGGCCCCACCAACTCTGTGCCAGTGGGGACAGAGCACGGTTGTGGATTTCGAGGAAGTCAGACAACAGGTTCAGGGGGAAATAGGGCTAGAGCAGCGTGTGCGCAGTGCAGGGGTCCTTTTGCACATAGAAAGGTAAGATGAATATTCCTGCAAAAGGTTAGGCAGCGAAGGGAGCATGGATGGAACCAGCATCCTTCAAAACTTGGAGGACGTGATACCGTCAGGGCGTGGTGTGCCTTCACACCCACTTACAAACGGTCCGTGTATTTACGTTTGATTCTTCTTTTCCTCAAATTTTACTTCTCAAATAAAAACAGCTAGAAGTAAGCGTGTGAGTTTATGAAAAATAAAGCGTCTGACATCCTTGTATGGAATTCCAAAACCATCCTGAGTGATGGGAAATGTAATCCGCTCAGTGCTGAGCTGCCTGAGGTCACTAGTTTTACACACACACACACATACACCTACACACACACGTTTGAGTCCTGATCTGTTGTTGTTCTAACACCTCATTTTTCAAGTTGTATTTCTTTAGGCCCTGCTCAGAGTGTGAGTGAACATTTAAAATGTAAGCAGCGTGCTTTCAGCAGATTCACTGTGCGCCAGCCAGTCCCCACGAATAGGACACTTACGAGTCCCATACAGACGACCTAATGGGAAGAGGCAGTCTCATAAAAAATTAATCCAGTGCAATGGGCCCAAACAGAGGTATGAGATAGAATGGAAGAAAAATAAAATGAGGGAGTTTTAGCTCATATCATAGGAAAATCTCCAGTCTTGAAATTTTGAAGAAATTTCCTGTGGACGATAAACTATCAGACTTGAAAGGTTTGATACAGATTCTTCTTCAGAGGCTCGGACATCCTTACCTTTCTCCACGTTGGCAGCTGCATTGCAGGAAATGGTTTCCAGGAAGCTGGCTCTTCTGGATAATAAAAGTAAAATGCCTTTTGGGTATTTCGTCTGACAGCTTTTGAGATTAGTTTAATATTACTTGTGCGCCGTGAGCTTTAAGTTCTGATGAGTTGAATATTTGAGCAGATGCAAGATTTTTACAGTCACTGAGTGGTATTTATGTCCATTATAAATAAAAAATATGAAAACTACAACGCTTTGTATTTCCACTATGAAAACAGGGCTTTAGAGACTTCTCGGATTTTTTTAAAAGTAAATTCTTTCATATATGCCTGTGTTTTAAATCAAACACGTATATACACACAGTCAGGGTCAAACATACTTATGTACTAATTAAACTATTATATGCGCTCGAATGTAATGTGTTACTTAAGGTTCAGTGTCACTTTTATAAACATGCTTTAGGTTTAAGGAAAATAAACAATCAAAAGAGATGAGCGATGCTTGGGGCTCAGCCCTTCTTACCCTATTCCACTCCCCCAGAACTCAAGAATTCTCTTAATTGGCACAGATCCCTACAGGGAACCAATGTGACAATTAGAAAGCTGCCCTCATTTAATAGGCTCAAAGGAATACGCGGTGTTGGGAAATACTCTTATTTTCTCAGTCACATTATAAGCAATCCTTGGTCACAGCATGAAGAGGCTCTGCAGCAAGCCACACGTGCAGTGAAAAGGATGCTTTTTAACTCAGGATGGAGCAGATGAGCAGAGGGACCACTTCACCTCCGGCTGGGTTGTTTTCTCTTGTCAAATCCCTGACCGGGCTTTGAAGGGCTCACTGTTTTCGGGTTCCTCACCCTGAATCCCTCCAAGGCAGTGGTTTTCACTCTGTATTTACAGAAGTCTCAGGTTCCGGGGAATAGTTCAGACCTCCCACCCCTTACAGCTTGAAGGTTGCCTGGTTCTCTGTTTTGTATCTTTCAGTTTTGTGTAAAATTTAATCTGAAACTAGGGTTCTCTGGGGGTGGGTGGGGGGGATTAAATAGATTCTTTGACTGAAGATTTTCTACAGACAAAAGGCAGGTGGAGGCCATGGCATGCGAAGGCCCCACAGGGTCCTGCTCCCTTACAAATCTATGTATGTGTTCCCCTCACCCATCCTCCTGTTTTCCTGATATCATGTCCCCAATATTTTTGTATGAAAATTTCCAAAAATATGGGAAGGTTAGAAGAATTTTAGTGTCAACATTATTTTTAAAGTAAAAATGTCTTCTGAAATGTTAAAAAGACTGAGTTTCAGTAACAGACTCCTCTCTCAATGCTGGTTGATTCTTACTCACGTAGGCAGGACATTCGTTGACCTTGTAGGTTGTGACTTTTCAGGTGAAAGGCTCTTTATAAGCACAACCAGTCACTTCCAAAATGCAACTGATTTGAAAGTAAGCAGGGTAAACATGCTCATATTTGCCAGATCTCCTCCTTGCATGTTAAGAGGAAATAGCTAGGGGAAGGACATGTTATGTGGCACAGAACTCATGGGGGCGCCGGGGTGACACGTTTCTCACTCTCTTACCGTAAACTGCACATTTCGATAAGTGCGGTCCTTCAGCGGCGGGACGGGTGGCGTTGGCATTTTTGCTCTTCTCATAAGCATACCTTATTTTGACAGCCTCCAAGCTCTGCTGCCTTTTCAATATCTAATTATGTCTCGAGCGCTGTTTTTCTCTTGCCCTCACCAGAGCACGCTGCCTCTTAGCATTCGCAGTGGTTAATGGTCTGCTCACATTTGAGTAACCTTTTAGATAATTCTTCTCAGAGAGCCACGTAGTATTTTCTCAGCCTAATGTTTACCTATTTTGCAAATACTCCTTGAGGAGGAAAAATAGATTCCCTGATGGAGATGGTAGTTGCAGATAGAGTGGCAAATGATAAATGACAGTGGACCTTTGGTACCCCAGGATCCAACTCTGGAGTCCATTACTGTGTGCACAGTGCTTTGTGGGGCGGCTGTAAAAGAGGCTCCCAATGTCTCTGTTTGCTCTGCCATATTTTTTTAGGAAAAAGAAAGAGGCTACAGCCAGGAGAACTATTCAAATGGAGCTATAGTGAGCGGGCCATGAAGCTGCCATAATTTAGTATGTGTCTGTGCTGCCCTCGAATAGAGCTTCTTCCTCTGGGGTTTGGGGGCCCTCTAGTCAGAGTTTCTGGAAGTTTTTGCAGAGACCAGCTGTATTAGGATCACCTGGCCATGCCTGTCAACAGGCAAGTTCCTGGGCCTCCCCCTAGGTCTCCTAGATTATTATTCTGGGGGCTGGAGTTTGCGTATTTGCATTTTAAACAAGGTCTTCTGGCTGTTCTTTATTGCACATTAACGTTTGAGAACCACTTCTTGAGAGTTTCAGGGTCAGGACACCCCTGATTTTGCATATGCATATATTCCGGTGATTTGCATAGGAACAATTTTCCACGACGGTTGGAATTTTTGGAACCACTAGTCTAGAGCACAGAAGCCTTGGGCCCTGAAGGAGTTAATACTACTCTTTCACAGATGTGGGGTTGAGTGGCTTGGCTTCCGTGGCAAATGGCACCCAAAGAGGCTTAACGATTCGGAGAACTTGGCAGAACCAAGCCCCAGCTCTCCTCTCTCTAGCCCACCGGGGGTGAGGACTCGCACAGTTATTCTGGCAGCTCTCAGTTCTGATCACGTGGCCCCTTATTCAGAAACACCTTGTGCTCCCACTACCTAATGACTGTTTAGCCTGATACATGGAGCGGTTTGGGCTGGGCTGGTCCCTCACCGTGTTATTCAGTATATTCCTCCCATTCGTCCTCCCTGTGCTGGGTGGTCCAGCCAGGGAGAGCCTGTCACCACTTTATCTCCCATGTGTCACAGAGTCAGACAGTTCCGAGTTCCAGCCGTGGCACTGCTACAGGTCAGCCGTGTGATTCTAGGCAAGTAACTTAATCACGCTGAGCCTCAATTTCATCCTCAATAACATGAGGGTCATTGCACCGATCTCAGCAAATCTTCAGGAGAATCAAACCATTCTGTGCAAACATGGGACTTACTAGCACCGTGTCTGGCACACAGGGAAGAGCACAAATGCTGACCCTATCGCTCGTGTCCCTCTGCCTTCCCCCTTCTCTACTCCCAGCCTTTCCAGCTCCTTGAAGAGTCCTTGGGTATTCCCATCACTCCCCTGCAGGAGGCGCTCTCTCCCTCTCCTGAATACCGGAAACATTTCATTCTTACCTTTCTTTGGCATTGACCACTCCCTGCTCTGTGTGACTTTTCTGTACCTGTCTTATCTCCCCTGCTCCCTGAGGGCAGGAGTCCTGTCTGATTATCCCCATGGACACAGCCAAAAGCCTTCGGGCACACGAAGGTGCTCACCTGGAAGCTGGTTTTAATGCTGTTTATAATAGAGGGGAATTTAGTGTGTTTTCCATATTGCTCAGGAATTGGCTGGATTAAACAAGGAGACATTATCAAATATCAAATGACTCTACAGCTTCACTGTGAAGTCTACCTCATCTCATCCTTTCAGTGGCCCTTTGATGTGGGTTCTCTTAGCCCCTCAGTATAAAGGTGAGAACGTGGAGTCTTAGGTAAGGAAGAGGTGCCCAAGTTCCCAGAGCTAGAGGATGCACAACCAAGAGGAGTTCATGCTTTGAACGGCTGCACGGCTCTGATGCCCCCAGCCCTGTCCTGGGCCACTCTGACTTTTAAGTCTTCCAAAGGTCCTTTCATTGCGCATCCTTTAAATTAGAGACGTCATGGTCAAATGAAAAGCTTAACTACCAAAGTGGCATTTTCAGAACTCTCCCTGAAAATATCTTCTACGTGGAGGATAACACCTGACTTAAATTAATGAAACCCTGAAGATAATGTTGTCTAGAGGATGAGGCCTCGGAGCGTATCAACCACTTTCTTGGAAGTGCCAGGCCTTTCACAGATGTATCACCAAGAGGAAAGAAAGCATTTTCTCCAGAATAATTCATCCACTTTTCTCCTGCAGTGAGAAACCATCAAAGTTGTTGACAGTCAAGGGAGAGTCTTGCTTTCCACAGGAAATAATAAATGGAAAATAGCCATCCTAGGATGCTGGGGAGAGTGGCTGACAGCTCCACCCAAGGGCTCCGGTTTGAATGAAGCTGCATTATTTGTGCAACATCAAAGGGGAAGCTGAAATCTACCGCACTGAGAGCAAGGGAGATTGTTAATTAACGCTTTCACTCCCGATCTTAGCCCTCCAAGTGCAATATTAATGCCAGCCTTGGCTTGAGCTGTATTGTGCTTCCGTAGAAGTTCCTTGCGTGTGAGAGCCTTGGTGTGGTATTCAACTTGAATAGTCTTTTTTTTATTTTATTGGTACCTGAACCCATGAATGTGGTTATGTTCACCCATTAAAATGAAGAACAGAAGTTACTTGGGAAATTTGATATGTGCTTTTTTTGTTTGTTTTTGGCTGAGAGATCAAATATATCCAAATGCAAAAATTATACTTCCAATTTTAAGAACAGGTGAATACAAAGAAGTGTGTTTTAATGTATTTAGTATTGTGGATTGTCCATACTAAAGACTGCAGCCCTCTTGGCTGAGCTGTATTTGTCGGCATCCACGTCAGTCCGAAGGGTTCATTCATCAGCACAAGGGATGTTAGGAGTAATTTTTCCATTGGTGAAATGAGCAAGGGTCCCGTTTGGCTTGGAAGGTCTTACTGGACAGACAGTAAAATATCAGACAAAGCCTGGGGACGTGGCCAGCGTATGGCACAGGCTGTGTGACTGTGTGAGCCTGCGGGGAATGAGTGCTCTCTTCCAGGTGTGATGGAGCCTTCCTTCCGCTGCACCACGTCCCCTGGTACCCGCCCCTCTAGTTCCCCGCAGTGGTTCCAGGCTATCCAAAGAGCCTAATGATTTTGAGTATGCAAATTGGCTTAGGCTCATTTGCGCCAAGTATGTTCTTCTTTTCAGTGATTCAAGTGCAACTTTGGCTGTAACTTTCAAGGGTACCCCCCGCGGGCATCCCTGTAGTGCACAGACAAGATCCCTGCCCCTTGTACACAATTATCAAGGGACAGCAGCTCTCACTGCATCTTTTTTTGAAATGCATGTTCTAGCCAAATATTTATCAAGCATCTACTAGAATCTGTGCCCCGTGGGGGTAGGTGCTGCGTTGTGGAAGCAAAGGGTATCAGATGTGGTCTTTGCGTGCAGGTGCTCACCTGTCATTTACATCTGGCCTCACTGCTTAGCTTACAGTTGAGGCCACAGGAGCATTGATCCCCTAAACCGTTCCCCTGGGAAAGCAGCTTCTGCCAGGAGCCCTCCATCCTGTAGATCCATCAGGCTGGAGACTAGATACCTGCTTCTCCTGCCTTGTTCTGTACACTTCTGCTCCTGGCCCCAGGTAAAGATGTCCTAACACCCTTGCCCCTCAGCACAGTCCCTGCCATACAGTGTTGGCTTATTATTAAGAACAATAATTTCCCCATTGTGGTCAGCATGAATTGGCATCAGTAGTATGCTGGTAAATGCTTAAAAACTGGGTTGATTTTTAAAAACGAAGTACATTTGAATGTATTCACACATTTATTGAGAATTTTCCTGATAAAAAGGCTGTGCAGCCCACGTTTCACAAATAATAATGAAATACGTACACAATCTTCTCTGCTGTAACTTCTGTGAAGTCAGTTGATTTTCATGGAATGTTTATGTTGATTTTTGCCAAATTTTTGTATCCATAGTCAACCTGTGGTTACAACTGACAGATGAGTGAATGTCACTTGATATTTCTATTTACTTTGACTAGAAAGACAAAAGTGAGACAATGAAGGTGTATATTAGAACTTTATTCATTCTTCCGTGATGAAACAGATAAATTTTTCGGAACGCTGGAAGACTGTTTCTTCAGTTTTGTACTATCCCAAACGCAGCAGGTAAGAAGGTATAGAAATACAGACTTCAACCTGCCTGATTCACATCTTCCCCATCACTCTTTAAAGAATAGACAGTTTCAAAAAATCGAGCCCTGATTTGTAAAAGCACGGATAACAGCATAAAGTAGTGAAATAATTAAGATGTGATGAGTGTTCCGTATTTATTACCTGTTTCTTTAATATAATTGATTTAATTTTTAAGTTCATGTAATTTAATTTTTCATGGTTTTAGTTAACAACTAGCATGCAGAATTTCTGAAAATTTAGCAGTCTTCTCTCACAAGCCAGTAGGAGCTAGCTCCAGCAAGCCAGGATGGCGTATGTGTTAGCTCACTAATTTGAGAGTCTTCACATGTGGTTGCAGAAGAGGATGGACCCGCTCTAGCTGGTAGACCCTGGATAAGGGACAGTGGCCAGAGTTTACCTGCTCAAAGATCAAGGGTAACACCATCCTCAGAGAGCTTCTCTGGGAGTTTCATGCTTTGAGATCCTTTCTATCTCCAATGAGAGGGCTCGTTAGAACACACTCTATTTGACTCCTAACCTCTACAGATGATGTATCTGCTCATTTTAAAAATTGGTCCAACAGGAATAAAATAATGCCATTTGCAGCAACATGGATAGACCTGGAGGTGGTCATTCTAAGAGAAAGAAAAATACCATATGACATCATTCATATGTGGAATCAAAAAAAAAAAAAAAAAGACGCAAATGAACTTTTTTACAAAACAGAAACAGACTCACAGACATAGAGAACAAACTTACAGTTACCAGAAGGTAAACAGAGTGGGAAGGGATAAATTGGGAGTTGAGACTTGTAGATACTAACTACTATATATAAAATAGATAAACAACAAGTTTCTACTGGATAGCACAGGGAACTATATTCAATATCTTGTAGTAACCTATAATTAAAAAGAATATGAAAATGAATATATGGATATATATGTATGACTGAAACATTATGTTGTACACCAGAAATTGACACATTGTAAACTGACTATGCTTCAATTTTAAAAAAGAAAAAAAAAAAAAAGAACCCACATGCCAAAAATATAAAATTGGCCCAACAGTTTGTGTTCATTATCTATTTCTGCTTTACATATTACCTAAAATTTCGTAGCTTGAAATAACAAGTGCTTATTTTCTCACACAGTTTCCGAGAGTCAGGTGTCTGGGAGAGGCTCAGATGACAGGTTCTGGCTCAGTTTCTTGTGAGGTTGCAGTCGAGACTACAGTATCAGTCAAGACAACGGTGTCTGGAGGCCTGGCTGGTCCCAGAAGGTCTGCTTCTAAGATGACCTTGCCGTGCAGACGCCTCCACGGGGATACTTGAGTGTCCTCACAACATGGCCTGCTGCTTCTGCTGGAGCCAGAGACACAAGACATAGCAAGCAGGAGACCGTGAAGACTTCTATGCCCCGGTCCCAGCAGTCACACCATCCCTTGAGCTTTATTCTTTTCATTAGAAGTGAGTCATTACATTCAGGCCATTCCAGGAAAGGAAATTAGGCTACACCTTTGGAAGGTAGTGTGAAAGAATTTGCGGACACGTTTTGAACCACCACATACTATAGTTTTAGGTAACTTTAGTTCATGTTATGATTCAAATTTATGCTTTCCAATTTTAGGGTTTTTATTTTACTTTTTAATAGCTCGTTACATTATCTGTATTTTGTTCTTATAGACACTATTAGCTTTTATTCATTCTAAAGTCTTGTTCATGACTTTTATCTCTCATACTCTTAATATTGTTCGAAACGTTTGTTGATTTTATATGATTGAATTCAAAATTTTCATTTGCTTAGTTCCAAGGGGTACTTTTTAAACAGAATATGATAGCAGACCTACAACATATCTTCAGCCTTGGAGCTTTTTCAGTTTTGCTTTGTTTTCTAATACAGGGAAGATTATGAACCATGGTAGATATTCAACACTCCAGAGTTAGTTTGGAGAGAGAGGATGGTGTGCTGGGTGGATTCAAAGCAAATAAATGTCCCTCTCTCTGACTTTGCCTTTACATACCCATGGTGAGGACTGAGGAGATGTATTTTATAGTTAGAGTAGGAAGGGGATGTATGAATGAATTTCTTCATCATACCACTAAGTCCTGATAAGCTTGAGGGATTTTCAGAAATACACTGGTGTGTGGGAGCCATGGGTTGAGAATTATTTCTCATACAGTATTCAGTTGGTCAGTGATGTATTTACAACAAGAATTATTTCAGTCCTCACCTTCTGGAAGCGGTCCAAGGACCAGAGAGCTTGCAGGCTTTAGGATACATTGAGAAATGGCCCCTCCGCCAGCCACCCCAAGTGGGGAAACCTCATGGTTTACAGACAGACCCGTCTGCACACACAGCCTCTTCCCACGGTGCTTACCCTCCAGCATTTAAACTCCACTTTCTCTTGTTCAATTCCACTAAGTTTGTAGAGGATTATTCGGCACAAATTATTTATTAATTCCTGGTCCAGGTCCAGTCTTGGTTTCTGACTGTTCATTGTTTCACTGTGTCAGTTCACATTAAATGCCAAACTTGAGTCTTATCTTGGGATCTTGATTCCCAAACTCAAGTGGCATTGTTGAGACCGGGCTAGAGGAGAACTTTTCCCTTTCCATAGGTCATGCAGGGAAGGACCTCGATGCAAGTACATTCTGGGCAAGATATTCCAGAAGTTGCAAAACAGAGAGGCTTGAAGACCAAATTAAAATGCTTAAATTCCCCCAAGTTGACTAATTCTACTTAAAACACAAACAAGGGGACACAGTGGGGTCGATTAACATACTTGGGTTAGGATATCAATGGGTGAGGTCACACTACCTGAATCCTGCTAGTAAAGTTGGTGCGTCCTGTCTCTTTAACGAAGTGGCCCTCCCCATTGATGGCCAGAGTTGGCTTTGACCAAGGAGATCCCACAGGCTGAAGATGCCTGGGGATACTGACACACTCTTGCTCTCGGGGAGAAACATGGGGGCAAGTGGGGCTAACCCAGGGCTGCAGTTTGCCAATTAGCTGCTAAACAGGCAATTTTTAATTGCACTTCTTGGGCAAAGCATGCATGGAGCCAGAGCTGGGGCACAGTGGGTGTCCCCAGTGGGTGGTTGATGTCAGGGATGACCCAGCTGGTAGCTCATGACTTGGTCCCTCCATCTGTTCCTGGCTCTGAGTAACATACACATTTGTGCCATTAGATATTCCATTTTCTATCTATTTTTAGCACTGTAGGTTTCCAACTTACTGTCAGTGTTTAGCACATACCGTGAATTCTGTCCATGTCCTGTAAGCCATTTGCTTACTTATCCTTTGTACCTAACACATACTGTGAGTTTCTCCCCAGCTCACAACCGCTTCCTAACCCACTGTCTGTACCTTATATCGCATATGCATTTCATCCATTTTATTTGCTTTTCTCGTCTCTTTAGCTGAGTTGAATAGTCTCAAATGATACTGCAAATTCACACCCTGTAAAAAAGGAGAACTGATGGAAAATCACGAAGCGAAAAATATGTCTTTGATCGCTTAGCCTCAAATTGCTGCTGCTTTAACAAATGGTACATTACTGAAGATTCTTTTTAAAGAAGTTCTTCAACTAATTCTCCGAATGGCAAGGTATACCTGCTCGTTTTAGGAAACTGAAACACACAGAAAAGTATAAAGAAGAAAAGAAAGTGATCCTTGAAGCCACCACCTTGTAATAATCAATGTCAATATCTTATCTTTTTATCTTTAGTTTTTTAATCTTATTTTGGTAGAATCGTTCCTCAGCTGTTAAGATTATACATTTATTTCTGTATTCTGACTTTTCCCTAGGCATTACAACATTTGTGTCTTTCTGTCTTACCATAAACTCTTGATAAATACTCATTTAGTGGTGCAAATGTGTCTTTTTTTAGAGTTTGCAATGTAACAAATCACGTCCTTATTGGATATATTGACTTCCAGGTTTTTCTCTAACGTATGTAACACTGCATGAATGGATTTGCACTTAGTGGGAATTTACTTTTGTGTTAAATGCTCACCTGAAATGAGATTTTCTTTGTCCTTAGGAAGCTGGGCGGGGAGGTTATAGCTCAGTGCTTAGCATGCATGAAGGTCCTGGGTTCAATCCCCAGTTCCTCCATTAAATCAATCAATCAATCAATCAATCAATCAATCAATCAATCTAGTTACTTCTCCCCCTGAGAAAGATAATAAAAGGAAAAAAAATTTAAAGGCACTTGTTCATGGCAAGTGCTATGATTAAAAAAAAGAAGAAGAAGCTGGGATATTCTGTCATTCTTCTCTGATCAGAAGCGGCACATCAAAAACTAACCCCAGTGTGTGTGCCTCCAGCTCTTCCTTGTTTCCCACAAATCCTTGTCAAATTCAGAGATGATGTCCTTTCCTAGGGTAGCTCTCCCTTTTTAAAGTTCCTATGGGGACCCAGCTCGGTGGGTACAGCCAGGCAGATGCTTCAAAGGGAGGGGAGAGGGTGTTTTAACCTATTATCACTTTTGACGAGCCAAAAAAGGTGGACTGGGGCAACCAGCGTCCAAACCCCGGCTGGCTCGTGTGAGGCAGGTTCAGTGAGGAGGTATTCTCTCAAAGAGACACTGGACGAGCAAGCAAGCTTCTTTTTTAATGAAGGAGAGATTTTTTTCACAGGACTTTGGAAATCACCGTGTTGCCCTTACTTGTCGCCACAGATATAATTTGCTGTCTAGACCGAGGGACACCCAGATGGTAAAAGTGACTTAAGAACACTAGATACCTGTCATCTTTGGCTAATTCCATTTCTCCTGGAAGAAAAAGAATCATTAACGGCGTGGCGATGATTCCTGGGGTTTCAGGCTTTTAAGGGGGGATTAAACTTGGATCTCCCCAAATGGCATGGATGTGTCCTGTGCTTTATGTGAGAAGGTCACGCAGTCCAGGAGGTGATAAGTTACCTCCCACTGGGTTTCCTAGCAGAAACCTCAACTCCTTCATACACAGAAAGGCCCCTCCAGTGGGCAAGACCCGCTGGGCTGCTGATGCGCTTGGTGACTTGAACCCAGCGCCCCTGGGTGACACTGCGCCCTTTGCCTCCCCACTTCAGATTCTGCTGCTCCAGAGGGCAGAGCCCACAGGGGATGAGTTATCCCCCAGCCTGACACCATCTGTGCTGTGGTCGGTCTATATTAGGCACCTAATGCAGACATTAGATGTCTAATGACATCTGTGTCATTAGACCCCCCCCCCAATGACAAATGGATGAGTTTTCTTTCCTCCCAAGTACGATGAGGTGATATTCTTTTTTGTTTGTTTCTTAATTTTGACATTTTATAGGACATCAGTTTGGGGGTATTTTAACACTTTTGGTATTTTAATTCACAAAGTAGACCGGACCACTTCTATTTTCACTTGATTTTGTCTTATCCCCAATGTGTCTTGCTGTTTCTAAGACAATTATTTTATGAAATGTCTAGGGCCTGGGTGGGATTTTTCACATTCAATTGTTTCTCTTTGCAAGGAGGGAAGCACTCTTTGGTGGCAAGCAGGCAGCCCCTCCGTGATGACGGAGCCCAGCTTTGTGTTGTCCCAGGTAGGGGCTGTCACACGTCCCTGCCATTTGGCTCTGACCCTCAGAGGGTAATTGTGTGTGCACAAAATCTCCCGCCTCCTTGACTCAGCACCCTCAGAGATGCAGCTGTCCACTCAAGGCTCAGAGCCACCATAGTAGGAGGCATGGCTGGGCTCAGATTGAGATGCTGGGTGAGTGGGTTCAGTGGCTTCTCTCACTGTGCAAGTCAGTTACAAAGTCACTTTGGCTGGTTTTTAGTTACGTTGTGGAGTTAAATTGCCTCCTTTTACTTATTGAAAATTTAAACCTGCAGTGAGTTAAAACTCACATAATTACTATAAAATCAGAATCATAAGATAGGTAAAATTTTGCTCCCTGCTTTTTCTACCTATTTTATTTCAAATATTTATATTTTGCTCCATCATCTTTCTAATAATCATTCTAGGAGTTGTAAAATGCTTCAACAAATTGATGTTCTGTAATTTATTGAGACCATCTTCTCTTGTTTCCTTTTTTGTGTAATATCGCAAATAACATTGCAGTGAGCATCTCATACATTATTCCTTTTCTTTCTTCTGGGTTACTTCATAAGGATAGACCCCCAGGAGACAGATTACTAGGCAAAGGGTAAGAACTTTTTAGTTGCTTGCAAAAATAAGGTCACATTACTTTTCTGGTGGGTGGCTCTACGCGGTCAGCAGTAACAAAATGTGCTATTTCTCCACAATCTCACAAGTATTCATGCCTTTTCACATTAAAATCCTTTTGCAAGCTGTACCCCCTCTCTCTTGAGTTACATGTATTCAGGAGCTGACAAGTCTGACCATCATGTAGTAATAGCTTGTATTCATTGTGTTTTAGGTGCATTTTGCTGAAAAAAGCCCAAATTGAATTATAAATAAAATCTCTTTGTCTTACCCAGAGGATTTATTCTGAAGTAATCACAACTGAAATTTCATTTAACAAGAAAGCTGACTGTGGCTCATTAGCTCAGAGTATGCATAATTCCTGCAGTTCTTGGCAGATTGTGGTTAGAGATCTTTTTCTTACCCCTGCACCGCAATAAATAAATATTTTTGCCTTCTTCAACAGTAGATGTCAAAGCAGCTATTTTGTTGCTCTATCATTGTGTAAGTTCACTCATATGATGAGGAAATCGCTGAAGAAGCCTTGAAACTGAAGCCATTTCTCATGACTCACGCATAGTTCATTGAATAAACAAAAGAAGCCTAAAGCAATGAGATCACTCCTTTTTTTGTTTTATTTGCAGTCGATTTTGTTCAAGAAACCCTAACTCGTGTTCTTTGTGGGTCAGTTTGTCCGGTGCTGTATTTTTCGCAAGATGGCGCTTAAATAGAGCAAATCACTATCAGAGTCCAAATCAAGCGAGAAAAATCTTATACTAAGTTATTTGTTATTACAAATACTCACTGAGCACCTTCACTGTTCGGATAACCAATTGTACAAGGCAGCCAATTATACATGACCTTGCTATGATGGAACTTATGGTCCAGTTTGGGCTGTCAGTGAAAAACAAGGCTGGACACCAGTTAAAGGCAGTAAGACAGAGTTTACTCAATGCTACTGCAGCAGTGGAGAGAGCTCAGTGCAACCTGAGCTCAGTTCTGCCAAAACACAGGCCTTCTGCCTTTTAAACCTGGTGTGTGCTAAAGGGAAGATTATGAGGATGTTAAGGGGGGTTGGTCTCCATGATTAGGTCTCCTGGGCTTGTTAACTGGTGCTCATCTGGGGGGAAAACAACATTCTCATACCGTTAAGGCAGAAGGTAGTTTTGCAAATGGGAGCAAGGCACCCAGGGAAGTTAAGGTCTTACCCTCCCACGGAAACTGGGAGACAGGAGTATCTCCTAGCATGCCTACATTTCAGAGATGGGCTCTAGGACCCTAAGGGGACATTTCTGGGTGGTAGAAGATTTACAGCTATAAGAGGCAAGGAAAGGATATAATTGCAAGCTTTCTAAATAAATGCTCTAGAGAAAGGGAGGTCTGGGGCCTACAGTAGGTTTAGGCTGGAACAAATAAATTCTTTTGGCAACACTGAGTTTTCTCAGGCAGGCATTTAAAGGGTGCTGGAGTCATCATAACAGGAATACAACCTTGAGCTGATGGAAATTGTGCTAGTGTTTGTGTGTGCAGATTGGGGGGACTGGACAAAATTGCTTGTGCTGAGTGTTACACTTCTTACAGGCCAAGGCTGAGGCCTAGCAGAGACGTGGGCTCAGAAGCCTACCTAAAGTTCGGTCAAGGAAAGAGTCTTTGTCAGGGTACAGTCAGTTGAAACAAGGCTTAGTGTGTAAATGCCAGGAATGGTGTACAAGTTGCGCACTGCACAATTCTAGGGGTGCTATTTACTTCACAGTCTATGGGAATGACTGCCTGCCCCTGAGTGGTGCAGTGCACAGCTTGCATGGCCGTGTGCAGTGGTCCTGTGACCACAGCTACTTAGTATGGTAAAAGAATTTTCGTTTGCTTTTCTTCAGTTCCATTTTGGTCAAAGGGGAAGTTCTCTCCTATTCTGTCTTCACCCACGGTATCATTTGATTGTCATTTGATTGGAGGGGGTTGGGCTATTAGACTGTTCATGGTCTGAAGTGCTGGGTGGGTGGGATCACACACTGAGCACAAGTCAGCCCCAGCTTCCTTTCATCCTGTCCTTTGATCCTCCAGGGAGGACCTTCACTTACCTTCCCATCCAGGACACCCCTGCCCTCTGCCCTCTGCCCCTGCTCCTCAGAGACTAAAATCTCCACAAGCAGACACTGTCTAACACCCACAGTGGTCCTCTTTCCAGTCCTCTTTTCCCCTTTGCAGTGGGGAGAGCAAATTAAAGAACACAGGAAACACATTGCTCAAGACATCTAGATAAATACTCTTGCCAGAAGCTCTCACAAGGAAGCGATTGAAGGATTCTGGTAAGAAAGTGAGGGAGTTCTGGGAGCAGATAGCAGGGACACATCAGCCACTCTGCAGCAGAGACACTGAGAGTCTTCCAGGAGACACTGACTCTTCTGTAAAGCAGGGGTAGGTAGGCAGAAGAGGCGGGAATACAGTGCAAAGGGGAGAGCTGGCTGAAAAGGCCTGGCATGCTCTTTTTTCTTTTTCTTTAACTTTTTTTTTTTTTTTTTTGTCTTCTTTCATTCTTCTTTATATGGGATCAATCACATTTTTTTTTTATATTTTTCTCCCCGCTACCCCAGGAAGAGGAGTGTTCTATTTCCATTCTTTTATTCGCTAACTTTACATTTTTAAGAGGCATCGTTCACTTCATAAACACTGAAACTCATTAATCTCTGTATTGTCCTCTGACAACACAAAAGCCTTTAAATGCCCAGCTCCCCTCCTCTGCCTCTCATCTTTGGCACTGCTTTTATTTCCTTCTTTTGGTCAACTTTCAAGTCTGGTCATTTATCATTATTTTTTATAGTCAATTCACATTGAGATGCACTAAAATGTTTGCCAGTTTCTTTGATTTATATGGTGTCTTAAAACCAGCTCCCTTCTAGATTCAATATCCTGCGGGCTGAAATCATCTTTAAGCTATTTAGAGTGGGAAAGCCTCTCAGCCTTTGTTATATCTGAAAGTTAATCCTCGCTCTTGAATTACAGGCTTACTAAGTATATAATTCTAGGCTAGCAGTTCTATTTTCCCTTGGCACTTTGAATATATTATTACATTATCTTCTGGAGATTTTTGCTGCTTAGGAAAAATGTGCTTTTGTCTAATTGTCATGACTTTTTAGATAATCTTTCCTTCTGGTAATTTTCAAAGCATTTTTCTTTGTACATTCTGCAGATTCACTGTGTACATTTATTTATTTCTGACTGGGACTCACCATGCTGCTCTAAATCTTAACTCAGTCTTCACACCTGGAAACTTCTCCACTGCCATTCCTTCTAACATCACCCCTTCCCATTTTCAATCTAAGTTTCTGGAACTCCTGTTAATACAGAGTGAGCATTTTCATTCTGCTTCCATATTTCTTAAACCTCGTATTTGCCAGATCGTTGCTTCTTTCTGCTGTACTCCAGGTGATTTTTTTTTTCCATGTTTTTCTTCCAATAGACTAATTCTCTGAGGTCTGTTCTTCAACCTGGGTGTTGATTTCTCTGTTTGGATGACTAGATATTTCATACGTAGAAGTTCTTTGCCTCTTTTGCATCCTTTTCCCATAGGATTCTGTTATTATCTTATGATGTGTACCTTCCTTTATCTCTGAACAGGTTAAGGTGACATAATTTGTTAAAAAAACAAAATTCAACCTAGTAAATTAGAAAATCTAATTGGCTTTATACAATGATTCATGAATTGGACAGCATCCCACCAGCAACCAGAGGGCTACAAAATGAAAGGCTCTGTAGAGAGAGGGGTGAGGCAAGGAAGTCATTAGCAAAAGAGGAGAAAGGGTCATTTGGGGCCATGACATCTGCTTTTAGGGGGAAGGGAATAACTAGGGTTTTATCATCCAGATCATCTCTTCTTCCTCTGGGGGATGGAGAGGGTCCACAGGACAGATTACCTCTTCCGTGCTGACCAGAAAATTCCAAACTGATTGAGTAAGATTACATTTCTGGGGAAAGTCAAAACTGCAGTTAGATTATGTATTAAACCTTGGTTTGGTGTCATGGGTTTTAGCATAAGTGGCGCCGTTTGGGGCCTGTGATTTTTCTCTTTAATAGTTCCCCCTTTTGATCAGAGCTCTCAGCCCGAGAGATGTGATCAGAATTTAAGGCCTTAGTGCCACTCTCAGCTGTGCTCTGAGGTTCTCGCAGCTTTGTCGATCTTTGGTGAGGTATCCAGAGGTCGTGACGTTTTTGCTTACTCCCTGTGGTGTTCACAGGTCACAGCTTCAGGTTTACAATCATTAAGTGAGTCCTTCTCTCTGGTCCTTTTATGATGCTCCAGTCTTTTGTTGTTGTTGTTGTTTTGTTTGTTTGTTTTGCTTTTTAAAATATGCTGTATTTTTTTTATTGATTTATAATCATTTTACAATGTTGTGTCAAATTCCAGTGTAGAGCACAATTTTTCAGTTATACATGATAATCCAGTCTTAGGTAGATCATTTGTCTGGCAGTTAACAGCTGTAAACGTGCAGTTTAAAGCTTTTCAGAGAATATAACACACCAAGGGGGTTATTACGATGATGATAAACAGAATAATTCCTAATGTTTGCAGTTGCTGCAGAGGAAATTTTCCTCTATCTTTCTTGGTTCTTCTGGCTGATGTCAGAATTAAATTGACATGAGGTAGCTTAACAGGAGAAAAAATCAAACTGAAGTTTAATAACATGTATACATGAGAGAGACACAGGACAACTGAGTAACTAGCAAACAATGCAAAACTAGCTCAAACCTTCACTCTCAATACCATCTTCAGCTAAAGACAAAAAAGGATGTTGGAGGTGGTGGGAGGAACGCAAGTGACTTGGAGATGGAAAAGCAAATGTTTGGTGAAAAAAAAATGTGTTCTGGGCCTTGCAGAGACAATGGGACACAGAGGAATTTTAATTAACGGACTTTGTTAGGTTCCTCTTGGTCAGAACACCTACTCTGAGGACAGCTCTCTTCCTGGAACAGGTCCTCCGTCTGCATTCTTTTTGGTAGTTGGGGGGAAGGTCAAAGGCTCTTCCTGAATCTTTTGGGCCTTGTTTTCAGCTTGATATAATCTGCATGCCGAAGAGCATTTTGGGGTGGAAATTTTTCTTCCCCTACTGAGTGCACTTTGAAGCCATGGTTCCCAAGACCAAACCAATCAAAAAAGACCCTGTTGATGGAGTCACCCTTTCAAACCAGCTGGTGTCAGTTACTTGATGTCAGTTACTTGATGTCAGTTACTTCTTTTCCTCGTCAGCTGGGTTTGGAGGCCTCTAGGTTGTAAAGGACCTAGTGTCAGGTGGCATCCTCCTTAGCTGTGAGATGTGCACTCAACACTCCATATCTTCTAGTTTTGCCGCAGGAGCAGTAGTCTGAACACGGCTTGAGCGCTGCCTTTGTTCTTAGTGATTCTAAGTCAGGAGCGTGAGAGAAGACTGTAAACATTAGTTTAGTGAATTATAGCCAGGTATTTGAGGAAACCAGACAAATTCAGGGTCCAGTCCAGTTTATAGGTAGGTATACAACAAAACCTCAAAGACATTTTAATAGGACTAGAATCTAATATCTACAAAGGTGCAAACCCAAATTTTCTCTCCACAATTACCCCCACTTTTTACCAGAGATAATCACAGTAAACTGGTGTGCTTATATTTAACTTAGCCTGGTTATTTATATAAATACAGTAAGAGTAGTCACTGACCATATTGGTCCTTTTTAAGACAGATTGGCTGGAATCCAGTAGACAAGGTACCAGGTCAGTTTTTCCAAGTGATTCCTCAAAGCTGTATGGTAGCATCTGAATCTCTTCTCCCAGATGTGACATTCCAGCCAAAGCCTTGGTAAATACAGCCAATGTTTCTAATTGTGTCCTGTTACAAGGAGCAGGATGACAAGAATCCTCACTAAGAGTTTCTGAATCCTGGAGGGATCATGTAGGGAGAAAAATACCTGTTTCATCTTTATTCACAAAGGTGTATCTTGCCAAATAACTGATAGCTTAAGAGAAAAGATTTCTTCAAAACTGGAAAAAAAAAACATTAAAGAATCAACAATATTTTAAACATAAGGTTAAAAAAATTACAGTCCTCCTCATCAGTTCATTCAGTTCCATGTTGATCATTCTTATTCTGATGGAATCCAGTATTTTCATTGGTTCTTGTGAGCTTGCCTGATAACGGGGGGTGATAGGAATAGTGATAATTCCAACGTTTGCAGGGTTTTTGTTAAGGCTTGTGTGATTTGCCCATGGAAGTGGGTGCCTTGACCACTGGAGATGATGGAAGGTACACCCCAAGGGGGAAACACATTTTCTAACAATTTCTTTGCTACCATGAGGACATCAGGTTTGTGGTAGGGGAAGGCTTCAACCCATCTGAAAACATCCACACAATAGCAAGAACATATTGATAACCCATCCTGAGCAGCAGTTGGATGAAGTCCAGCTGTAGATGCTCAAACAGTCCAGAGGGAGGAGATCTGAGGCTTCTGGGGACAAAAATAATTCTCCCAGGGTTATTGACCTGACAGTTCAGGTATTGCTGGTAAATTGTTTTCACAATTTTATAGAAGCCTCCCCACTAATACCTTTTCATAATTTGCATCATCCTATGGCATAATGAAACAATGCAAAAAATCCAAAAATGAGGTTTGCCAGGAAGCTGGGAAGAACCAAGCGGCTGTCCTGGGTTTCTCATAGTCCCAACTGTTTATTTAATTTGCAGCCATGGTTCACCCACCTTAATTTTTCTGATTCAGTAGCAGACTGTTGCCATGTTACAAGGACATTAGGAGAGCAAAAGTCTAGCAATAAGGGACCATGTTTTGCAGGAGCAGAATGGACTTCATCCACACGTGCCGCAGTCTTTATAGATTCTGTTTCTGCTGTTTCTGCATGAAAGTCAAGTAGGACATTTCCCTGACACTCAGGTTCAGCCCAGTTTAGTCTGAGCCTCAATTTCGGTGACAGCAGTTACAGAAGGCAAGAGAAGGGCAGTAAGAAAATCTTTTACTTGTTGCCCATTTGTGATGGGGTCCCAGAGGATGTAAGCAAACATCTTTGTTTCCATTACATCCCCAAGTCATGGCTGATCCCAAAGGCATACCGGCTGTCAGTATAAATATTAGCACTTTATCTTCTGATAACTGGCAGGCTAGGGGCGCACAGCTCTGCTTATTGGGCTGATTTAAGCTGTGCGAAGTTTCCTTTTTTGAGTAGATCATATTGGGTAGTAATAGCGTAAGCAGCTTGAAAATTCCCTCTTTCATTTCTACAATATGACCCGCCAACAAGCAAGAGGAAATGGGGATTGATTAAAGGGTTGTCTTGTAAATCAGGACCGTGGTGTCACAAAACGGGGCGTTATTACCTCAGAGTCGTGGGGCTCGCCTTCCCCAGGGAGACGTAGTAATGTAACAGGATTGAGAACATTGGAATGCTCAAGATGCAGGTGAGGATGTGGGAGCAGGAGGACCTCATAGGAGGTCAGTCTGCTTGCGGAGAAAAGTTGAGTCAGTTCAGAACTAAGACTTTGGACAGCGTGAGGAGTTTGTAAATAACCATCATTTTCTGGGAATACATCTGCTGGGATTTCTACTAACTTTACAGTTGCAGCTAGAGCCTTAAGGCTGCTGGGACAGGCATGAGCCACTGGACCAAGTGCTATGCAGTAACATGCAAGAAGCCTGTATTTACTGCCGCGTTCATCACCGTGCTCTTGCGTGAAATTCCCAGAGCTTGGCTGTCCCTTTCATTCACAAATAAAGTTAGAGGTCTTGAATAGTTGAGCAGCCCTTAAGGCAGGTGGCTCTTAGAGCACTTGTTTTGGTCTTATATTAAAAAAAACAAAAAACAAAACAAAACAAAACAAAAAACCTACTTGTGTTTATCTTCCTAAGGAAAGCGTTCAGGGACTGAAGCTTTAGTAAGTTCATAGAGTAGGGGAGCTAATAGAGAAAAACTAGGAACCCACAGTCTGCAGTAACCAGCTAGACCTAGAAATCCCCACGAAGCTGTCGCTTTGTTGTGGGTCTAGGAGATTCTTGGATTGGTTGAATTCTTTTTGGAGCTAGTTGGGTTTCTTTAGCACTTAGATTATGACCTAGGTAATGAACAGTGTCTAGAAATAATTGTGATTTTTTTCCTTGGAGACTTTGTGCCCTTTTACAGCTAATTGTTGCGGGAAATTAGCACCTCTTTGGTAACTGAGCACAATGAGGGGCCGTCTACATACTGTAAAAGGGTTGATTTCCTGGAGACTGGATGAAGCTTACATCTTAGCAGAGCACTTGGGAGAAGTAAGAAGGGGGCCTCAGTGAGCGACTGAGGCATGAGTGTCCAGGTGTAATGTCGGTCCTTCCACGTAAAGGCAAATAGATGTTGGCTGTTGGGGTTTACAGGGATGTCGAAAAAGCATGAAAAAGGTTTATAGCAATGAACTCTTTCGAGTCAGGCAGACCCTTGACAGAAGGTTCAGAACTGGAGAACAGGGCATCAGTATCTTATCAATAGCTCTCCGATCCTGGACAAATCGCCACCCTTGCCCGTTAGATTTCCGGACTAGCAAGATCAGTTTTTGCCAGGGTCTAGTGCAGCGAATGATTAGCTTCTGGGTGATTGAATCTTCTGCTGTGGGTTTGAGGCCTTATATGTCCTCAGGCTTTAATGGATATTGAGGTAACCGAGGGAGCATCTAGCCATATGTATCTGAGTTTTTGTAGGTTCTGAGCTTTTTCTTCTTCCAATATCAGTGTTCGAAGTAGCCCACAAATTTTCAGGCACCTCAGCTAAATCAGGGGACTTTTGCTGAAATTTGTCTTCTTGTACATGAAGAACAGACAGGTGTTGAGTGGGAAGGGATAAACTGGGAGTTCGAGATTTGCAGATACTGACAGGTATATATAAAATAGACAAACAAGTTTATACGGTAGAGCACAGGGAACTATGTTCAATATCTTGTAGTAGCTTACGGTGAAAAAGAATATGAAAATGACTATACGTATATTCATGTGTGACTAAAGCATTGTGCTGCACACCAGAAATTGACACAACATTGTAAACTGACTATAACTCAATTTTTAAAAAAGGAAAATAATAATTAATTAATTAAAAAAAAAAAAAACAGACAGCAAGGAACATAAAAGAGCAGTTCTGATTGGTCAGGGAATTCTAAGGTGAGGTGTCCATTGGCGGGAAGATGTCCATCAGCCCTTTTAATTTACAAAGCAGACCTCTGCCTGATAGGTTGGCTGGAGCTGTTTCACACAGTGAAAAAGGCATGCTTTTCAGTAAATGGTCCCATATTATTTGTGTTGGTTGAGATAAAAATTCTCTCTGAATTTTATGAGATAGTCCCACTATGGAAACCTCCTTTTTACTGCTAGAGATTTGTTGTTTTATGAGGATGGGGTTTAAAGCAGAAAGCATCGCTCTGCCATCAACTAGAATTTGGCAAAGTTTTTCATCAATTTAAATGTTGGTTTCCTCTTGGCTGTTTAAGGACATTGCCTGTAATAAGTTTCCCAGAGAACCCCCTCGGAGCCCTGTCAGCTATGGGAGGGGCCCACATGGGGACCCTCCCCTAGAGGTAGATGTGAGGGCGTTAGAGAGGAATTTGCATGGGACCTTTGAGGACAGTGTCCCAGTTAATTGCAATGGAGACATCGATCTTCGGACCAGTGCTTTGGTGACGGGTCCCTGGGGAGTGCAGTGCAGGAGACCTGGGAGTCATTCTGGGTCTCTGGCCCTGGAGCTGCTGCAGCTGTAGAGCTGTTAGCGAGTGGACTTTTTGTTCGTGATATTGCTCCAGGGTCCTTTCAAAATGCTCAGCTAGAGGCACAAGTTTGGTCAGGCTTGTGGCCTTCTATCCTATTTTCCGCTTTTGTATCGATCTGCTAATCTCTGTTACAGAGAATCCGTTTACAAGGAGAGCACCTACAGCAGCCTGGGTGACCTTATTTATGTTTTGGAACCCAGAATGCCAAGAGAAGGGGCTTCAAGGGGGCTTAAAACTCTGCCAGATTCACCTTCCTTTTCTTTGCATGTTTGAATAATAGGTCATCAGCGTGGGCAGGGAGGGCTCTAGGAATGGCTTTTAAAGTTACTTGAGCCCTTTCTTTCGAAGGTCTTGAATGTCATCCCCGGGGTCTTGCCATCTTGCTTCCTGTATCCATTTTGGAGGGCCTTCCCCAGGTCCCACCAGCTTATGCACAAGCTGACAGAGATCTGGCAGCCTGGAGTCATAGGCCCTGATGACAACTCTAAATTCTTTACACACACGCACACAAAATGCTGGGATTCCCCCCTAGGTTTAGAAATTCTTTAACCATAGCCCTGAAAAATACCTGAGGGTGTTTGTCTGCAACTTCAAGCAGTTTTTTATTTTAAATACCAACTGTCTAATAGTGTTTTTTTGGAGTCAAAAGGCAGTTCAGACAGAGAATGAGTAAAACGTGAGCACTCAGGTGAAAAGGGAAGAGGGAGGGAGCAGTAAGAGTCAGGTGGGCCCTATCTTTTGTTTGGGGTACCTTATTTTTCCATTAGCCCTTTGTAATGAGTCTTTTAACGAAGCTATTTTGGAATGTTGAAGGCTTTTGCAAGCTTCCACATACCAACTAAAGTAGGCATCCTGTTCTCATCTGCCCAATTTGGGGTTTCTTACTTTCAAGTGTGCTTCTTAAATGAACAATCCTGTCTAATTGGAATGCTCCCCATAAAGACCATTGTAATTCTAGGTTTTTAGTAAAATCTTGCTGTCTTGTCAGACACCGGCAGCTCCCAGGACTACAGTTGTTAAACCTAAAATAAGCAGATGTGCTGGAAGGCGGCATACTCAGCTCTTTGGATGTGAAGGATCCCGTGTCTTTCAGCAAAGCCTTTGTTTACCGTCCACCTAAGGCTGCCCACTGGACCCAGTACAGTCCAAATCAGACCCAGTTCCATCCCAGACCCAGTTCACTTCCAAAGTTGGACCCAGTCCAACTCTCCTGATAACCACCGCCAATTCCAATGTAACTTTGGAATGGGGAAAGGGTTGAAGCAGCAGACCTCAAAATCTGGGGACTGCAGACTGATTCTAAACAAATGGAGAACCACAGCTGCCACCAACAGTTCCTAACGTGGAAATGGGGGAAGGATTCCAAACCAATAGGGAACTACAGCTCTTCCCAGGGTGGAATCTGGGGACAAAATTGAGGTTTTCCACTCAAATTCTCAGGAATCATGGTCTGAAAAGCCAATCAGATTGGGTGGTTGAATGCAAAAAAGAGTAGAGATCAACCAAGAGAAACTCACCAATAGCTTTCGGAAATGGCCAGAAACATAGTGAACTCAAGACGGGATTCAAGGGCACCATGCCTGTCTTTCTTGTTGTCCCTACATGCCTTCAGAAGTTTGATTTGGTCCTGATGCTGCCACCAATCTCTTAAAAAGAGATTTTAACTGAGTATATTTGAAAATCTAATTGGCTTTATTCAACAATTCGTGAATCCGGTAGCATCCCATGTAGCAACCAAGGAGGGGTCCAAATGGAAGGCTTCTGTAGACAGGAGGGTGGGACAAGGGAGTCATTAGCAAAGGAAAAGAAAGGGTTATGTGGGGCCAAGGCATCTTCTTTTAGGAGGAAAGGGATGACAAAGGTTTTATCCTGCAGGAACCCCTCTTCTTCCTCTGGGGGATGGAGAGGACCCATGTGACAGATTACCACTGACAGATTCCCTCATTGGTGCTGACCAGAAAATTCCAAACTGGTGGATTAAGATTACATTTCTGGGGAAAGTCAACACTGCAGTTAGGTTAGGTATTAAATCTAGGTTTGGTATCATGGGTTTTAGCACAAGTGATGCCATTTTCAGTCATGTGGTTTTTCACTTTAACAGATTTAAAGAGTCTCCTGGGTTGTTCAATTATGTTTGTTTTGGGGGCTTAAAGTCTCCCATTTTTTACGTGCTGATTGTATCTAGTGATGATTTTCTCACTTGAGAGTCCCATGGGTCTGGGCCATGGTTGTGTTTCAATGGGATAGTCACATTTACCTCTCTGGGCCTCATATGATTCACTAGTTCAGGGCAACTTTTAATGTTAATTTTTGGCTGGGCATGTGTGTGTGTGTGTCTTGACTGCCCACATAGTATGAATTCTGACTCCATGTCTGTTGGTGAGTTAGGTGTGGGACACGTTTCTGTTTTCCTCAAGAGTAATTTCCATCACTCTTGGCCTCTTTGGAGCCACTATTCTCCTGGGCTGGTGGGCACTGTTTATCTCTGCTCTGCTTAAGCACAAGTCAGCTCTCCATGGCTTATAAACTCCAGCGTGGAACCTGGGGTGTGGATTCATCAGAAGCTACGCTCCCCAGATTTAAGGCCAGCATACAGCTCTGAAATGCCTGTGCCTGTCTTTGGCTTCAGCTTTAGCCAAACTGCCCTGACTTTTAGTTTCTCTTCATTCCTGGCACCTCTTTTGGTATTGAACTTGGATATAGACACAGAATAGTATGTTTTATTTAGTGCTTTTTTGTACAGTTGACCATTGAACAACTCGGGGGTTAGGGGTGCCAACTCTGCACAGTCAAAAATCTACATATAACTTATAGTCAGCCCTCCATATCCCTGGTTCCTCATATCCACTGTACCGCATCTGAGCAGTCAACCAGTGAGGATTGTGTAGTGCTGTAATATTTACCACTGAATACAAAATCTGCATATAAGTGGACCTGTGCAGTTCAAACTTGTGTTGTTCAAGGGTCAGCTGTATTTGAAGCACATAGTGAAGGGGCAAAACTCACAAAGGGACCAGCAAGACCTCCCAGGCAGGGCCATTGCCTTTCACTTTTGCACTTCTGTAAAATGGCTTGCTTCTAGGAAAACAAAAATTACCCCTAAAATTCCATTGTTTCACAAAAGCTCACTCCTGATTGGTCCATTTCTACCACCTCATTTGCATTTACCCCTAAAATTCCATTGGTTCCCAAAAGCTCGCTCCTGATTGGTCCATTTCTAACACCTCATTTGCATATGGCATAAACTTAATCAGAACCTAAAACCCTATAAAAGTCTATGTAAACCTACAGATGGGGTCTAGAGGTTGAAGTAGTAAAGCCTCTGGGCCCGTCGACATAATAAACCTGAATTCTCCAACCCTCCGAGTGTCACTTGGTCTCTCGACAGGATTCAGGTTTCTATAATATTTGGGTAGCGTCAGGAGGCAGGTGCCTTTCATATTAGCTCAGCTGGCCCTGGTACATGAGGCCCCATGTTGTTTTATGAAGCTGGCCTAACGTTGACATCAGAGTCACTGAGCCTTCTTGATCAACTTGCCCAGATGCTCTCGTGACGAATGGTTTCGGGATGATGTTGGGCGCACTGGCCTATTGAAGATGGATGCTTCCCTGTCACTCCTGCTGACTCAGAAGCAGATGGCCCCTCCCAGGCAAATGTCCTCAGTCAGTGACTGTGGGGATATGATGTTCTCCAGACACAAGAGGCATCACTCTGCTTCCTGAGTGGCTCCTTCTGGATTCCGGTTCTCTGACTCTTGCAGGTGGATGTGTTTTTCTTTTTCAGCGATATCTCAGGGGCTCCTGTCTCATTTGTGAGGGAACTCCTCCCCTCTCTCCTGTCTCTCATAGATTGGAATTAGCAAGAAGGAGCCCCTAACCCCATTTTTTCCTCTGTGAGAGAAATTTAAGTTGGAGGGTGAGTTTGCCACCATGCTACAACTGGGGAAAAAATTGAGGGAGGCATGGAGAAGGGAAGCTCAGAGTATAAATGTCTTTCCACAAGTCTGCTGAGAAGGGAGGAAGATAAATTAGTTATTAGAGTGGGAGGAATGTAAGAGAGGCGTGAATGTATTTGCTGAACGGAAGGAACCCAGATAAATGAGGCTGGATTTCCAGGACAGTGAAGGAGTAATTAATAGAACAAAGTCACAGAGGAGGACCAGGTGACCTGACAGCCACAGCCCTACAGTGTCTCTATTTAAGGTGATGTGATGGGTGTGTCAGAGGGGGAACTGTACTGAAGGAACAGCCCCAGCTTCACTTTGGGCTCTTCTCCCAACAGGGTGGGCAGAGTTGAGAGAGACTAGAAATCACCATCCTTGTGTTTTGACTTGATGGAGCTCAGTCCTCCACTGGCTGGGGTCAGCCTCCTGTGGGTGTGATGTGGGGCTGTCCTCAACCAAAGGACCCCTGCAGCCTGTCAGACTGCCTGGGTCAGAAGACCCTGCAGTCAGTGAATCTTTTACAGGAGGAGTTTCAAAGAAGTTCATGTGCCTATTGTCACTGCCCAAAAGGAGCTTATGGAGATGGGTCCTTGCATAGATAACATTTTGATGAGGAATTCAAGTCAGTTCCAGCTGCTGTAACAAAATACCATACACTGGGTAGCTTCAAGAATAGGCATTTATTTCTCAGTTCTGGAGGCTGGAAAGGCTGAGATCAAGATGCCATCTGATTCGCTTCCTGGTTTGGAGATGGTTGCCTTCTTGCTCTGTCTCATGTGGTAGAGAGAGAAAAGGCTCTGATTTCTTCCTCTCCTCCTTACAAGAACACTAATCCCATCATGAAGGCTCCACCCTTATGACTTCATCTAAACCCAATCGCTTCCCAAAGGCCACACCTTCAAATACCATCACATTAGATTTCAGGGCTTCATCATATGAATTTTGGGGGAAAAACACTCAGTTCACAACAGAATGAGTATAAGAAAACTACAAGACAGTGGGATAGCTTTTGCAGAGTATTATAGAGAGGAATTCCAGCCATCTACAAGACAGAATTTGTGCATGCCTTTGGGAGGGGACTCAAGAAGTGTTAGGTAGGGGTGTGTGTGTGTGTGTGTGTGTGTGTGTGTGTTGGGGGTGGGGGAGCAGATAGCCTAAAACTCAAGATGAAAAATCTAACCTTTATAGTCTCACATAAATGCAACTTGCTTTTGGCTTATTCAAGCAGTGCCCACTTTTAAGTCCATTCTGAAATGTCACCTTCCTCTTCTGCAAATGACTGAACTAATTCACTCAATGAATGTTTATTTGTGATGCTCTGGGCCAGGCACTAGGGGACGGACCAGAGGTGCAGGGGTGGTTGAGATTGTCTCTGTCCTCTCATGGGCATTGTCCTCAAACTGGAGAACATGATTCAAACTGGGGGTCTAAAAAGACTTTCCAAGGAATTCTCAAGCATGGATATTTAACAGAATTCTGCTCTCATACCCTCATCTATGTATTCTTTTCTCAAATGAATCCTCTTGGGTACTCCTGGGTTCACAATAATGCTTCCCGTCAAGGAGGCATTTCCCCACACCTACTTCAGCTCTTTCAAATCTTACCCTGGTGCATCACGCATAGGCTGCAAACTTCAAGGGCATCAAACGAAGAGAAAACCTTTTTTTTTTTTTTTTAAATAATGAATCAAGACATCATTAACCCCTGGAGCGTCCCACTCTGTTCCTGTCTTCTGCGTTCCTGGTAAGAATGAAGTGTGGTATTGGAAAGGGGGTGCTTGGCCGGGCATAGTTTGTGATGTTTTGAATCCAACAGCTGGATGGTATGTGAAGCAATGGTAGCTTTCACTTCAGGACTTTCTCTCTTCCATTCTCTCCTCTTAGTGAGAGTTCTTAAGGGAGAACTACTGGAGAGCAAGGCAAAGAGAGCTTCTGTACAAAATAATGAAACGAAAAAAACAGGCCCACCTATATTTACCTGTAAGCATCTGTTCACATCTGGCCTCAGTACTCACCCCAAGGGCCAATCATTGAATCCAGATGTCTCCTGGGACTACCAGCATTTTCAAGGCTATTAAACAAAATCCCTGAATATCACTTTCCCTGGCTTCTCTCTGATTAGCAATATGGTTGTCAATGAAGACAGTCAAAACCTAGGTTTTCAAATCATATCATGAATTCATCCTTTACAATTATTTATCATGTTATAAAATGTTTAATATTTTCCTACTACTACTCATACAAAATAAAATGTTAATATATGCTATCTGCCAGACTGATTGTTTTTAGCACTATATTCTTTTTCACTTTTTAAAAGAGATATAAAAATTTTGATGATTATGCCTAACGAAATTATTGGAGTTATTTTGGGTTTTTATAATACATGAGACTCATTTAATTGTCCTTCAAAACTAAATCATATACACACAATTACAGAAGAAATGCCGAGTCTATTATCATGCTGTACTCCTCCCGGACAACCGGTAATTCTAGCTGCAGATTACATTGCATTAGAACAAATTCAGTAATGAGAATGATTTATCATCTTGTTTATGTAACTTACTCTAAAAAGGGTAAATATATTAGATCTATATCATTTTAATCTTACTGGAATTTTTTTAGTCATCTAACTTGCAGGTGACCTCTTTCATTTTATTTCTAGTCATATTTGTAATGTTCTTTGAAACATTTATTAGCACATTGATTTCAGATTTTAAAATGAGGTCAGACTTTTTTTTTTCTGATCAAAAAAATCTGTTTTGGCTAATTGGTTTGACAAAGAGGACTGGCTTCACTATTTATGTTGTATACCTGATGTTTTCCATAAATAAATGATCAAATCTTAGCTGCAAGATTATGACAAAAATATGTTTAAAGCATAGACTGATACAAAATAATTTTATTAAAAATATTGTATTGATGAAAGTGTAATGAAATTAATAATACATAAATTTTCCCAACTTTTCATGAGTTAATCAATATACTTCTAAGTGAAAAAGTAATTTTGATCATCTGGTAAATCTTGGTAAACGTTTTTTTGAGCACTTCCCAGGAAGTGAATGGCTCTGATGATGGGGAACAAATCTTTTCCAAGTCAGGTGTTTTCCAGTTCTTCATTTTCACCAAACTGAAGCAGGAATTGAGTTGCTATGTGGCTTATGATCATTAAACATATTTTGGACGGTGAATGACTGTGGAATTTGGAGTATGAAACTTGGAAATAGTTCAAGGACTTATGCAATATGTCTATCATAAAATCTTTTCCATTCATATCTGTTTATTTATGTTACCAAAATACATCACTGCTTAGTTCTATAATAATAATTTTAAAAAGGAATTGCATTAACTTAGAAGCCTGAATCATTATAGCAATATGGATACACGAGTTACTTGAAGACAAATAGCCCTATTCGTGTGATTAAGAGATGCATTTCTAATAATGTTTTAAGATTAGTAATCTTAAAATCAAATTTGTAATATATTTATTTAGTTTGGCACAACTATATCCTATTGATATTAATTTTAACAACAGTAATCATTGATTACCCAACCTAGAAGAAATTATTTAACAATTAGAGCTGGAGATTGTTCAACTTTTTTAAATTAAATTTAAATCTAATTTAAATCTAAACTCTGTACAGAAAAGCATAATTAATAAAAGAATTTGCATCATATATAATGCTATATATATACACATAGAGAATGCTATATAGAGAATGCTATATATATATGTATATATATATATATACACATATATATAGCATTAGGATTAAATTATTTCAGAGAATTTAAATGGGAATAACAGAAGGTGTAAATTTTCCATATGTTCGGAGTATCAAATGAGTATGTTACAATCTGTTGGATATCTAACAATATATCCATCTAAAAGAGGATATAACCATTTTATTTTAGAATATCAATAACTACACTATACCAGAAATAGCATCCTTTGTAGTTTCAATTTTTGATGAAAAAAATTTTTTCAACCTAAAAATGTCCAGGTGACTACATAGTTTTTTAAAAAAATACATTTAGTGATTATGTGACCTGTCACTGATAACTGAGCTGGGACTAAAAAAAATGTGAGGAGGAGCCAACATAAGCCAGAGATGAGACACAGAAAGTAGGACCTATTTAGGGGAAATGGAGGTGCACAGTGAGGTGTGCACGACGTAGCCATGAAGGCACAGTGGGAACAAAGTCTATTCAGCAGTGTCCCATGCGTGGTCACTGAGGTCGTTCCCAGTGTTTCATAGTTACGAGATTGCAGTGGAAGCCCCTGTGCATCTGTGTTTTCATATTCTGGAGGCGTATCTCCAGCCCACCTTCCTAGAAGTGGGATTGCCCCGCGAAAGAGCAGCGGTACTGGAGTCCACTCGCTCAGGCACAGGCTCAAAAGAATTAATTGCTATATTGTCAGGAATTTTGTGAGTTTACTGTTAAACCAGTGTCAACTTCAAATCAACATAGCGGGGGAATTTACACCCCAGTAATCAGCAAACGCTACCTTCCACCCCAGAAAGCCAGGTTACCAGCACGCTCGTGGGGTACAAGTGCCAAATTCCCCTCCACTGATGGATTATTTTTCTTTAAGCATATTGCTGGATTCATTTTCTGTATCTTGATTTAGAATTTTTGTGTCATTTACTTTAAGAAAGCATAGGTTGCATTTTTTGAAGGGCAGGGCCATGGCATAGGCATTGCTTCGTTTTTTAACATTTTTTTATTGAGTTATAGTCATTTTACAATGTGTCAAATTCCAGTGTACAGCCCAGTTTTTCGGTTATACATGAACGTACATATACTCATTGTCACCCTCTTATAATAAATGAGGACGCTATCTTTTACCTTCTGAAATACAGACATTGTACAATAGTTATTAATTCCTTAAATTTATGAAATAATTTTCTGATAAACAGAAAGCACAAAAACAGTCTTGAATTTCTTCTGTATATACAAGTCTCAGTATTCTTTACTTCAGAAGAAAAATCTTTAGAAGAAAAAGTCAAATTTTCAGAAAAATTAACCATTTTACCAGGATTTTGGAATTTATTTTACTACAGCTTTAGATATCTTTCTTTTATGATTTAAAACCACTTTTCCTACCAATAGTAGTAACTCTAATCTCCTTTCATATTGCTAATATTGATTTTTTTCTGCAAGTTTTCCTTTCCTCAATACATAATACAGTTATACACACATGTATTTATTTCTCTAGTTTTTCTTATATGTTTTTCTGATGTTTCTAGTTCTTTTTTACTTCTTCCAAATATAATTTCTGTTTTATATACATGTACATATATATAAAGAGAATAAAGCAAACACAATTAGTGACATGAAAGGAGGTTACAATTACCATTGATAGGGTGAAAACAGCTTTTAAAAAATGAAAGAAAGCTATTTAAAGGTCTAGGGTAATTCATTTATCATAAATAAATAACATATTCAGGAAATAATATATTCAGGTAGATTTCCTGAGTAATGTCTGTTCCAAACACTAGACAAACTGGAGTTGGGCTGTTTAATTCAGCGATCCCCTGCCTCCCCCTGCCCACGTGTTCCTTTTCATTATTCTGTTGTTATTACTGTCAGCGCATCAGTCAGGGTCCCATCAGGAAGCGATGGCAAAGACAAAGTGGGCAGTTTGAAGAGAGTTTAGTCCAGGGACTGGAGGAAACCCCTCAGGAGCTGGTTGAGCACGGGAGCTAATCCAGAAGGAGCAGCAGCTCTGAATCCAGAGCAGAGCAGAGAGGGTCTCCTGAGGGGGCCGGGCCCTCGGGCAGCTCACAGCCTGCAGTGAGGGGACCACGGGGACACAGTCTAGCCTCACACTGCTGCCTCCCTGCTGTGCTCGCGGTGGCTGAACCCAGCCAGACCACAGGAGGTGAGGGAGCCCATCGGTGCCTCTGCAGGGTCAGGCAGAAGAGGGGGGATGGGAGAAGCAGACAGAAGACATCCCTCACATTTAAGGTCCTCCTTAATCCATCCTTCCTGCTGTCTTTGCATTGACTTTGCTCTTCTTGTTTTTCCCTCTAATTTTAAGAAATATGAAGATCGGATGCTCAGTTCCTTTACTTACCTTCTTTGCTTTATCACAGAAGCAGTTAAAGCATACAGTGTTTAATTACCAGTCCGTATTGGTTCTGACTGATCAGAACTGGATGATTAGTATTCGTGCGGGCAGGGGGAGAGGCTCAGAGTGGTGCTATTGGCCAAGCCCCTCAAAAGGGTTTCCATGTATTAACAGTCAGACAGCCCACCCAGGGCTAGATGGCAGTCCTATTTAATGCCACAGCTCCTCATCCTGACAGTCGTTCCATATGTGTTCCTTTTCATCGTCATTCATTTCCAAAGTCTGTCATTGCAACTTAAAACTCCTTTTTAACCAAAAAGCTATGTGGGCTCTTGGTTGGAAATTGGTTGAGGTATTTTTAAACTTCAAACCTGTATTATTAATATCCAGCCTGGTTGCTCTGTGGTCAGAAACTGTCAGCCACCCTCGTGCTGCATTTGGTAATTTATCCAGTTTTTCTTTACGACTCTTGTATAATGAGTCTTTGTAAATGGTTCATTTACATTATGAAACAAAATCTGTTCTTTGGTTTGTTTGTTTTTGGTGTTTTTGTCTGTTTTTAGTGTGGGTTTTTTTTTTTTGGAGGTAGGTAATTAGATTTATTTCGTTTTTTTTTAACATTTTTTATTGATTTATAATCATTTTACAATGTTGTGTCAACATCTAGTGTAGAGCACAATTTTTCAGTTATACATGAACATATATATATTCATTGTCACATTTATTTCTCTGTGAGCTACCATAAGATCTTGTGTATATTTCCCTGTGCTGTACAGTATAATCTTGTTTATCTATTCTACAGTTTTGAAATCCCATCGTTTTTTGTTTTTTTTTTTTAAATCAAGGTACTGGGAATTGAACCCAGGACCCTGTGCATACTAAGCATGTACTCTATCCACTGAGCTATACCTTCCCCCACAGAGTATGTTCTTTGATTGGCAGCTTTCCTAAACTGAAAGCTTTTCTCCATGGCTTTGTCCTGGTCTTTGTTGTCTCAGATACAAGGACATGGAGGGATAGTATAGGAGATCCAGGCAGGGAGGGGGTCAGGCAGAAACCACTGTAGTTTCTTCAAAATACCTGACTCCCATGAAAGAGAGCTGTTTTCCCAGTGTTTTTAGGGGGCAGACCTGGGCCCTCTGAGTCGGAGAGAACGCAGACTCGGAAGTTATAGTCATCACACATTTTGTGTGATCTTGGTTTTATGAGATGAAATTTGGGTCTGATGAGATGAGGCAGGTTTTGAAGACCTCAATGGCCTCAGCTCTGGCAGCAGGCAGTCCGTCCAGCTTAGTCATCAGCACTGTTGCCTTTTTCTGTTTCCGGGGCCACAATAAGCAGAAGACATTGCCTGGTAGTGCTCTCTAGATGTTTTGTCAGCCCAGAGGCACAGGACTGCTAGCACACGTCCTGCTTGCCTTTAGATGAGTGGCAAACACTGTGCCATCTTAGAGCATCCTCGGACCAGCCCTCAGGGGATGCTCAAGATCCAGGCATCGGTGGAACTGGAGTGCTTACGGCTCCATTTTAACACTCCTGCTCTGATCACACCCCTAGACCACGCCCATGTTTTAATGATAGCAGCTTATTATCAATTACACTATCAAACTGGCCCCTGATCCAATAAAAACAAATTTGCAAACAGACTAGAAAAATTTGAGACTCACTTAACTTTGTCTTTTCTCCACATGTTGCTCCATAGACGATTTATTCTGAATTCTGATCCTGAACCCAGTACTCTAAATTCTAACTGAGTTTCAGATTTGTAAAATATATTCTTGGCTCCAGCTAAATGAAGTCCCTCCCTGGGACTGCAGATAAGAAATAAGAAACATCTTTTTCCCTACTTAAAATGCATGAATTCTGTTAAATAGGGTCGGCGTTGGATTATGGTTGAATGCCTTTATCAAATTAATGGGATCTATTGCAGCGTCTTTCCATTTGTAGGTGAATCTTGGTATCCTAGAGGGAAAGATATGTCTTATTCCCTCTAGAATCATTGCTTGCAAGGAAGAGAAATGTATTTGAGCTAATTCAAATGACCAAAAGAGAGAAGCCGTGTTGTAAAAATCATACAACAGACAGATCACTTGCAAAATCACAACGGGCTTAGGTTTTGCTCCAGTTTTCTTTCTGGACTGTATTCTTTTGCTCATCCGTGTCCTTACGTGACCTGAGGTTTGAATATTCTCACAGAAGTAACACCCAGCACTCAGGTGTCTTAGAATCATCAGGAAAGGAACTCTCGTTGGTTACTGACCAGCCAATTAATTAGCTCCAGTTGGTGCCCAATCCATGTCTGGGAGTCAGTGCTGGCTCAGGAGTGGTGTCATTTAGGGCAAACCTGGCCGCCAGCACCTGCTTCTTGTGCGGCAGGAGGGGGAAGAGTTTCCCAGAAGAGGAGAGTCTGAGCTGGAAGGACAGGCAGGGAGGCATGTGTGGTGCGTGAGCAGGGGTGGAGCAGAGTCCCACCAAGTACGGGGAGAAATTTTATCCTCCCCTTTGGAGAAGACCCGTGTACATGACCCCACAGAGTCTGAGTCAAAAAGGATGGTGAAGCTTTTGGAGCAGAATTTTGCAGTTGAAAACTGATAGTTTATCCTGTATTTTTCACTTAAAAAATCGGTATCATGATGCCAGACCATTCAACTTAAGGTATATTTAGATTGCGGATTGAATTTTTGTTTCTGAACAGCAACACGATCTGAGAGAAGTCAGAAGGTCCCAGTTCTTTCTCATGCAGCAGTGCTGGGTCATCTTGAAAACCCTGCTCTTTATTTCTCTGGAGCTCAGATTCTTTTTTCCAAACAAGAGGATAAGATGTATGAAGGATTTGAAAGTGGCAGTGACTCAGGATAGCACATCCCGATGGGTGGCCTTATTTGAGAGGCACCTGGGAGCTGACATGTTTTGGAGGAGAAGGAAGGGAGGTAGACAACAGGGTACAGCTGGGCTCAGGGAATAAGCCTGGATGTGACACTGCACATCAGTGTCCTGGGAGGCATGGCAAAGCCTGGCCTTGGGCAGTATGTACATCCAAGGGCATTTTACTAATGGGCTGTTGAAGTCTAAGTCATCTGGATTGATGGCCCTTGGTGAGCGAAGTCCAAGGTGAAGAATATGTCATGTTCTAAGAGGTTCACTAGATGGGAGCAAATCCCCAGCAGGGTCGGGAGGTCTGCAGGGAAAGGTCCTTTGGGGCGGAGGACCTGGACGCAGCCTCAGTCAGTTGGGCATCATCCAGGGCAGCGCTACTCAGGACCTGAGACAGACTCTGGCCACGTGTTCTGACACCAACAGCCTGGAGTTGAGCCACTCCTCATAGGTTAAGGCCTCCATCCACCGCAACCCCATCACAAGCTCAGGGCTCCCAGGTCATTTGCACTTTTGACCAACTGGCTACAGATTCAGGGGTTCTCACTACCACTTCCGGCTCAGAAACTCACTAGCATGACACAGAACAAAGGGTAGTGCTATTCTTAAAATTAGTTTTATTACAGCAAAAGGATACAAATCGGAATCAACCCGAAGAAGAGACATACAGAATGAGGTCTGAGATGGCCCCAAACGCAAAGCTTCCAGTGTCTCTTCCCTGTGGAGTCAGGAGATAGGATACCCCCACCCCCCACCCAGCACATCAATGTGTGACAATGTGCAGAGTATCGCCAACCAGGGAAGCTCACCTGGACTTTGGTGTTCAGACTTTTTTTTCTTTGTTTTTTTTTTAATTTGATTTGATTGAGTTATAGTCAGTTTACAATGTTGTGTCAATTTCCAGTGTAGAGCACAATTTTTCAGCTATACAGGAACACACATACATTCATTGTTGCACACTTTTTCACCATGAGCTACCACAAGATCTTGTATATATTTCCCTGTGCTATGCAGTATAATCTTGTTTATCTATTCTACATATGCCTGTCAGTATCTACAAATTTCAAACTCCCCATCTGTCCCTTCCCACCCCTCTCCCCACTGGCAACCACAAGTTTGTATTCTATGTCTATGAGTCTTTTTCTGTTTTGTATTTATGTGTTTTGTTTTGTTTTTTTAGATTCCACATATGAGCAATCTCATATGGTATTTTTCTTTCTCTTTTTGGCTTACTTCACTTAGAATGACATTTTCCAGGGACATCCATGTTGCTGCAAATGGCGTTATGTTGTCTTTTTTATGGCTGAATAGTATTCCATTGTATAAATATACCACATCTTCTTTATCAAGTCATCTCTTGATGGACATTTAGGCTGTTTCTATATGTTGGATATTGTAAATAGTGCTGCTATGAACATTGGGGTTTTGTTATTTGGCAGGATTGATGGAATCATGAGTTCTGTGGTTGAACTCAATCTTTAGCACCTCTCCCCTCCCCAGATGTCAGATTGATATCCCGTGACTTAAAGTCCCAACCCTCTAATCACATGGTTGGTCTTTCTGGCGTGGCCAGCCTCCACCCTGAATCACATTGTTAGTGTAACTTATCTGGGGGGGGCCACTGTCAGTCACCTCGTTAGTGTAAACTATTAAGGCTTCCACAAGTAACAAAGACACTGCTATCACTTGAGAAGTTTCAAAGATTTAGAGTTTTCCTCCCATAAGCTGGAGACAAAGGCTAGCCATATTCTTTATTCCATAGAAACCCCTAGTCATTTTTTGGCTAAGCAGACAAATAAGGGAGTTTGTTGAGGTGCAAGTGACAAGGTATGGTCCCAGACAATCAGACATTAGCATTAGGGTAGCAGCCAACCCCTTCATCCCCCCAGGCTTTGCCCCAGCACCAAGGGAAGAGAGACACCAGCTTCTTAGGCACTTTCTATGATGGCGACCATTGGCCCTCAACATGGGCAGAGCTGGACCAGAAATTCACAAGCCTCACTGTGCGTAATCAGATGTGGCTGGTGTCACAGAAGGAAGCCATGAGAAATGCATGTTCATATCAGATCCTACGACCCTAGAGAGACGTGTGGGTGCAGCATTTGGTATGCACCTATGCAAGACACTGTGGGCTTGCTGAATGCCTTAAAGGATCTTTTTTCTAAGGCCTGGAAGCACTTGGAGCACTGTTTATAGGTCCCTTATCAAATAGTGCAGTTAGCGGTTAATGACCTGGGCTTTAAGGCTAAGGGAGCTTGGACAGACAGTTGCCAAGGGTCCCTTTTCATGTGTCCTAGAGGAATGTAATGGTACCTGGTGCCACATTAAAGGATTAAGGAGAGTCTAGGGTTTCTGATGCTGAGTTTCTAGGTTATTTTATATTTTGATCTCCTTAGACCAAGGGTGACATATATGCAGTCAGTCAGAAAAGACACTTGAATTGAAGCCTTTTTGCCCTTCCTAACCCTGGTCAGAACCCTGACTCTTTTCTCCTCTTATCTCTCTATTTCTTGAAGCCTCTACTGCCAAGCCTCATGCATGGTAAGTGCTCAGTAAATATTTGCTAAATGAAATGTCTGGAGAACTAGCTTTTAATAGTCAAGTCATCTGCATTTTATCATCATAGATGGCGATGCCAGATGACTTTTGTAAAGAGGATTATGTAATGTAGATCCTTGCTACTCGAAATGTGGTCCTTGGACCAGATCATGTCCTCATCTGGGAGGTCAATGGCAATGTGGAGCCTCAGGCCCCCATCCTCTGATTCTCCTGATTTTAACAGATCTGTGGGAAATGTGTATGCATTTATGTTTAAGAAGCCCACTCTAGACCAGTGTTTCTCAACTCTAGTGGCAATTAGGTTAGACTTTCCGTGTGTAAAAGCCAGGCTTCGTAATTTTTCAAAGCTCCCCAGGAAAACCGGATGGATAGAGCACTGAAGTTAGGGGGAAGCAATCTTGATCAATTTAGGTAATCTGGTTTTATGCTCTGGAAATCAGATGCCACCATCATGAACTGAGTCACCTTTCTTTCTAATAAATTCCATCTCTGTATCTCACACATCTTACAAAACCATAGAATATTCATATCTAGCAGGTGTTTTGTGGAAGAGGAATTGCACTGAGGGCAGGTCTAATCTAAGATCAGCTGTTTTGAAAATGTGGACTTTGAAGAGGATGGTTGAAGTGGTTTGAGGAACAGCACAAGAAATTTGCAGTGTCTGTCTTTGGGGTCAGATCTTTTCACCATGTTTTCTGCTGCTGCCAGTCCAGAATTAGAATCTGGAGAAATTGTTTTTCTTCTATAAAGAGCCAAGTTCAGTGGGGGGCAGCTTGCACAGATGCTTCGGTTTACAAAATTAATCTGGAAACCTGATCTGTGTGAGGTTTGTGACCTTCAGTTTATCTTCCCGTAGCCACGGAATGACCTTCACGGCCATCTTGACTTCTGTGTCTCCTTTGTGTGTTCTTCGTTCTTCCCCTGCCCTCTTGGGAGCATCTCTGGTGGGGAAGGGGTTCTGGCCTTGGCCTCCTCTCTTCTCTCCACTCACTGCCCTGATGATCGCATCTGGTTTTTGGACTTTCAGCTTCATCCAGGTACTGATGCCTCATGAATTTTCATTCCCACCCGACACCTCTCCTCTGAATACCAGACTTGTTTTTCTTTCTCCACCTGGATGTCTAGTAAGCATTTTCAAACATAGAATGTCTAAAACTGAACTCTTTTTTCCCCCCAGCCCCTGCTTCACCCACTTCCCCATCTCAGTTTGTGGCAGATCCGTCTTGATGATTTGCTCGGGTCAAAAATGGAGTCATCCTTCTCTTGCTCTTAAACTCCACGTCAGATTCAGCAGCAGACCCTTGGCTCCTATCTCCAAGGCACGTCTCGAATCCAGCAACGACTTCTCGCCACCAGCCTAGTCCAAAGCACCAACATTTCTCACTGGAATTATTGCAAAGACTCCTGGTTTCTCTCCTTGCTTTTCCTCTGGTCACCTTCAGACTGTTCATAGCACAACCCCCTGAGGGGCAGCCCGTTACAACTTCTCTGCTCAAATCCCTTCGCTGGTTTCCCAACTTTGAGCAGCCAAGTCAAAGTCCTTACTGACTCACCAAGTGGTACCTGAGTGCCCCCCTCCCTCCCCTCTCCATCTGTGTCTCCAGCTTTCCTCCAGCGCAGCAAGCCAGCGAGCTCCCTCCTCTGGGCTTTTGCTCTCGCTCTGCCTTCTGCCTGGAAAGCTCTGCCCCTAGACAGTCCCATGTCTCCCCTGCTCCCTCCTTCTCTTCCACCTTGTGTCCATGCTCTCTCTTCCCCATAGCTCACATCACTTTCTACAACACTACATACTCAGTCATTTTTGTTCATTATCTTCTCGCTCTAGAATGCAAGCGCCATGATGGCTTAAAAAAAAAAAAAAGGGATTTCCACGGTCTGATTCACTGTTGTATTACTAGCATCCAGGAAGGGCATGTACAACAAATGAATGGAATTATTTGTTATTCCAGAGAAGACTGAACCCCATTTCATGTAAATCATCATGTGTGTGTCACCCAGTGTTTACCCGGCCCCACACCAGTGGCATGGATCAGTAAGACATTATCCAGGCATCTGGGAGCTGGAGACAGCACCATGGGAAAAGGGGCACAGATGAGAAAGTGTTTCTGGAACCCCTGGACCGCAGGTTGGAGTGTGGTATGTAGGTGGGAGTGGCTGGGATCATCCTGGAAAGAGAAGGGATGATCTGACTTGCGGGGGGGGGGGGGGGGGTGAATTTGCTGTGCTGGCAAATTGGGATTTGATCCTGAGGCAATGGAGGACCATTAAGTGTTTTAGGCAAAGAAGTAACATAATTAAGTTAATGGCAGGTAAATGCCTCCGGTGGAAGTGCAAATACGAGGAGGAGGAGGAGGGAGGTCAGCTGCTGAGAGGCTGGAGGTTTGTCCGGGGCCTGGTAGTGGAATGAGGAGGGTCAAGGGACTTGCGGAGAGATTCAAGGGTGGCTGGCCTGTTTTTAGTAGCCAAAGTCACAAGTGGGGAGTAAATTGTAAGCACCGGTAAAACAAGAAAGGTAAATGAAACTGACAATGATAGACTGCGTCACGCCAGTCTAATTAAAAACAAAGAAGGCTGACGGTAGCAAGTTTGGCAAGAGTGTAGAATAGAAATATGGGAGCTACACAGATGGTGGGAAAATTAACTGGTTCTGCCCCTTTGGTGAGCACAGGGGCCCTGTCTGACAAAGTAGGAGATGAGTAGATGCCTGGTCCAAGGAACCAACACCCGTGTATTCACTCGGGAGCCTCTGATCCGTGTGCGTGACGGGTTGTGGGTAAGAAAGTGACTTTGCTTGTAACAGCAAAAGAAAAAGAAATTGGGAGCAACCTAAATGCTTGCGGGGAGGAGACTAGAGAAATGCATTTTGGAATAGACATTAATGAGATGGTGTAGAGTGATTAAACCGGAAATCGAGAGCTGTGTATTAATGTAAGTAAATATTCCAAATATAAAATTATTATTTCTAGAACATAAAGAGATTTTTTTCCATACTAATGTGAAATCATTCATGCTACCAGAAAGGATTAATTTACAACTGTGAGTAATGATAGAAAATTCTGTCAGTTTCCTATGACATCAGCATGGAACATGCATGGGATACAGTGATGACCAACAGAACGTGCGTCTGCTTTGCATTATTAGATTATTTTTAACCTATATGAAAAGTCAAAATACTGCTAAATAGCATATTTTCTTTTGTAAACCAGAAAATAAAAAATAACATGAGTCATGTGAATTTAGGGAATATTGGGGTTAAAAAGGAAGGGGGTTTGAATAAAAATTGAAAAGCTGCCAGCTCTGGCCAGGGCTATGTTCTTCTTATTAATGTAACTTTGCTCGTGTCACTTAAGCTCTCCAAGATTTCAGTTGTTCGTTGTTTGTTGCAACATGAGGACAGGAATATCTACCCTGGTTCTGACTGTGATGGTGAGACAGTGGCCACGACAGGGTCTTGTAAAGTATAAGTGCCTCCATGCACTTAATTATTAATTCACTGCCCAAAAGTGGTGGCTTTTTTTTTCACTACTAAAGTAATAGGTTTCAAAGGAACGCTGTCACTCAGCTGAAAGTTCTGAAAGGACTGGAAAACAGCTGGGACCAAAAACAATTAATGCCTGCATTACTCTGGGTCCTTTGAGCAGCAGGTGCCAAGGTGGGATGAGATGTGGAAGAGGCTGACTGGGAGGAAGGCCTGGGAGGGGAGGTGGGGAGGAGCCCCGAGGGCCTGGGAGGCAGTTCAGGTCGGACCCTTGAGGGGAGAGACGGAAGGAGAAGGTGAAGGCAGCCTTGCAGGTCACAGTGTGATTCTAAGTGTCGCCCTTCAGGGGAGCCTTTCCTCCCCCAGGAGTGGGCCCACCCTGGCATCCCTGCCATCCTGCGCCCTGGGTAGGAGCCCCCACTTGTAGAGGTATGACCTTGGGATGGTGTGAAAGTCACGGGCTCCACCGCCAACTGTCAGACATCTGAGAGCTGTGTGTTCATGGGTGCCTGAAGGCTCCCTGTTGTGTTTGCTACTGGATGGCCATAATTGCTTTTCTTCAGAGCGAGATGACGTTAAAAATATATTCATATAGATATTATAAGATGGCACTTAATGTCTATTTCAAACTAATGGCCAGTGGTTCTGCTTTGTGTTAAATGCATTCCTGTCACTGCCAGAAACTATGTAAAATTGATTGACTACCACTTTTAGTGATCATTTAACATTGATCTCGAAGTTCTGGCTAATGGAATAAGATCTAGGGGAAAAGCTATGGGAATACCTATTACGAAATTGAGAACACAATGATAATTCTTTTTAGGCATATGATTGTATATCTGTAAAATGTGAGGGAAATAGCTAGGTAACTGAATGATCAAGACAGATTACAAAATTAATATTCAGATATATATTTTATATATTCAATAAATAAATTTTAAATTTAGATTGTATATTAATCTTTATTTATTTAATATATTAAATATATATCTGATAAGCATATAAATAAATTTTAAATATCGATTTAATTAATATAAAATTTAAAAGACACTTTAAAAGGATCCTTCTTACAGTAATAATGAAAACATAAACTATCCATACATCCTCTTACAGAATAGAAAGTATGCAATTAAAACTATGGAACTTTACTAAGAAACATAAAAGATTGAAGTAATCTACAGATGCTGCGTGTCCTTTCATGAGAAAACGGAATATTGTAAAGTTGTTGCTCTGTTTCATGCTAATTCACTTACAGGTCACAATGTTATAATTAAAAAATACTCCATTTCCCTGTTAATTAAAATCTCTTATCAGTTGAAAGGAATAAAATTATTCTAAAATAGTCTGAAAGAATAAATAGGCTCAAAGAGGGGCATTTAGAGGGTGAAAGAGGAGGAATGAAGAAGTGAGATGAATATTTCTATATTTAAAGCTTCAATAGCAAATAAAATGTGGTCCCAACCCCAGAAGAAACACTAGATCCATGAAACTGCATAACTGAGCGTAGATTCTAACACTCGTTAGATAAGGATAAGGAGCTGTTACCTGCTGATAAGGAGCAGCAGGTAACAGCAAGGAGGAGGGACGTTATTCACATGCTCCCAAATAAAGTACAAAGGGATTTGAGAGCCAAGGTTTTCAGAGTAGAGTCATAACCTATCAGGTGGGTGCAGGAGGGAGGGAGGGATGGGCTTTCTGAAACTGAAATATTAGAAGGGATCAGAAAGAAGGGTTTTGACTACATAGAATTGGAAATCTTCCATTGATATCTAAATACACAAAATTAAAAGGTAAAGAATACACTGGGAAAATATTTGCAACATACACGTTGGACCAAAGCTGAATATTTGGGGGTGTACAGAACTCATATTTTTAAGGTAAAAAATGACACCCAGCTTCAGGAGATGAGCACTCAGTGAGCAAAATCAGAGAGTGAACAAGAGGGCAATAAAAATGGGTAAGAGAAGGTTGGAAATGTAATCAGGGATAGAAGCATGAGAACGCCCGGTGTTTTGGAGCACTTCGAGGAACAGCGCTCACGTGGAGTGTCAGCTGCCAGGCCCTTGTATGTAAGACCGCTTGGCTGTGCGTATGCATAGACGTTACTCAGCCACGCTCATTCCGGCCATGCTATTTCCTGTGGAAATAAAGCGAAATGCAGAAAATACTTTTTGTGCATGCAAAGATGTTTGTCCCATCATTAAATTGCAGAAATATAAAAATGACCTAAATACCCACCATAGGGAACAAGGAACTCAGCTATAGTATGTTTGTAAAAGACATCCTTTAAGATTTACTTATGAAAAAAATCTTAACATTGGAAATACTTATATTTTATTGAAAATTTGAAATATAAAATTATATAGGAGGAAACGCTACTTCAAAATGTTCACAGCAGCACTGTATACAATAGCCAAGACATGGAAACAACCTAAATGTCCATCAACAGATGACCAGGAGAACAAGTTGTGGTTTATTTATATAATGGAATACTACTCAGCCATAAAAAAGAATAAAACAATGCCGTTTACAGCAACATTGATGGACCTAGAGATTGTCATTCTAAGTGAAGTGAGCCAGAAGGAGAAAGAAAAATACCATATGATATCAATCATATGTGGAATCTAAAAAAAGAAGAAAGAAGATTCTAATAAACTTATCTACAAAACAGAAATGACTTAAACAGTAAACAGACAGTAAACAATCTTATGGTTACTAGGGGGAAAGGGGGTGTGAAGGGATAAATTGGGAGTTTGAGATTTGCAAATATTAACTAGTATATATAAAATAGATAAATTATATTCAATATCTTGTAGTAACTAACAATGAAAAATAATATAAAAATTAATGTATGTATGTACATGTATGACTGAAACATTATGCTGTACACCAGAAATTGACACATTATAAACTGACTATGCTTCAATTTTTTAAAAATTATACCGACAATATGTCTTAAGATAAAAGGAAAGGGAAAAAAGTGATTGCAAAGAATATATCAAACTGGTTAACGGTAGTAAATTTGGGATTATGGGGGTCTCTTTTCCTTCTGTTTTCCACTTTTTATAAAAGCATTCAGATTTTACACAATAAAAATGACTTTTATAATTTAAAAAAGAGAGAAAGAACTGACAGTGTTATGTTGAAACCAGATGTGAAATGACTAGAATGTAAACTCAAGAGGAATTTAATTTTTATTCACTTTCTGGTAAATAAGCTGTGTTTCCAGTGTTGATCATTCTCACCTTTCCCAAAATGAAGTCTTTGCAACCAGCTGACACCAGGGGGGAGCTCAGTCTTTAGAAAAATGCTTTACAGCGCAGTGGCATTAGTGAAACTCACTATGAAATCCATTGCCATGGAAAATATTCCTCGAAAGACAAAATTCAAAACTTCTGTGAAGAAAGATGTTAGAACCATCGAAACAATAACTGATGCAGACAAAAATAATGAATGGATGCTATTGGAAGTGGGTGAGCATTGAAGGGGTAATAGTGTATTGACGTAATCCCGAAATATCTCTCCACAAGATACTTATAATTACAAAGGATGAAGTCGTAACTTCACAGTGGAGTAACCTGGCAGACATCATGTCAACCAAGTTATCAAAGTTAGCATCACCAGAAACGGGACTTGTGACAGCATGCGCATCAGACGTGCTCAGAGAAAGAGCGTGGCTTCCATCGTGTTCCCGCCTAAAGGGCATACCCTGAATTCTAACCACAAGGAAACATCAGACAAAACCAAGGTGAGGGACGGTGTACAACATCATTGGCCTGTACCTTGGAAAACTATCAATGTCACAAAAGACAAAGACAACTGAATGTAACACACGATTTTGGATCTTGGATTTCCCTTTGCCATAAAGGACATTATTGGAAAAAACGGTGAAATCTGAATAACGTCTATAGAGTAGATAATAGAATTGTGCCAAAGTCAATTTCCTAATGTTTATAATTGCACTGCAGTTGTATAAAAGAATTTCTTGTTTTTAGGAACTACACATCAAAGTATTTAGGAGTAAAGGGCCATCCTGTCTACAGATGCCTTTTGAATGGTTCAGAAAAAATTAGATAAATACACATATGTGTATATATAAATATGCATAATTATACAAATCATACATGTATATATACACATATATATGCACAGAGAGAGAGAGAGGAAAAACAAAGCAAAATAGTAATGTTTGGAGAATCTGTGTGAAATAATTTTCGATCATTCGTTGTAATATCCTTGCAACTTTTCTGAAAGTCTGAAAAAAGTTGCAAAAGTTAAGGCGGAAACCAGCCGAGTGGTCACCTGCTCAGCCCAGCATTAGTACATCATTTGGACCCTGGCTGGGATGTAAAGCCCCCTGTTTCTTAAACCTGACACACCTTTTTCCCACTGGGCTCTCCGTCCTGTTTGGACAATGGATGCTACCTGTCTGGTGCTGTTCTTAAGAACTTTTCATAAATTTTCCCACCTGTATCCATTGACAGGTCTATGGAGTAGTTACAAGTTATAATCCTCATTTACAAGTAAAGAAAAACTGTCATTTAGAGAGGTTAAGATCCCAGAGCCAGAAGAGGCAGAATGAGACTTGAGCACGGGCTCCTTTGCCTCCATCTGCTCTTCTGCCTGTTCCACATCTGGGAATTATCTGTCACTCCCATCATGAACCTTTCTCTTTTTAAAAAAATTAATGGAGGAACTGGGAATTGAACCCAGGACCTCATGCATGCTAAGCCTGGACTCTACCACTGAGCTACTTCCCTGTTCCCCTGCTCTTTTTTTTTTTTTTTTTTAATGAAGATGCTGGGAATTGAAACCAGGACCTCCTGGACGCTAAGTATGCAACAACTCTTACAATGTAACTTTTTGTTGTTGTTGTTCTGGGTGTTTACCAGTCTAAAAGTACCCATGTGGTCCTTGCACATGACTTGGATTCCCAGAATTGATTTGTACTGGGGCACGTTACCTCATTTTGCTCAGTGTCCCACCATTAAAATCACATTGTAGTCCTGCCCTAAAATGCCTTAGATTTTTGCCTCTGGATAGGAAAAATGAAGCAGTGACCTATTTCAACAGGTCTGTAAATGTGAGATCCTTTAAGCTCTTTGGCTTGATATGAACAATCTCTTAACACAGCCTGGCTCTGTTTTATCAGAAGCCCCTCCTGGCCATGGTAGGCAGTGAGAAGACGCCAGATGCTAACCTTTCCTGGCAGGACCCCTCCTATTCCTGTGATGTGAGGCTGCTCTTAATTCTGGAGTGTAAATGCCTCCAGGAGGACCCTGTTTACGTCTATTAAACTTCCAATGTTGTAATTGTGTTAGTGCCCTAGTGGGGACTGGCTGTTTGCCAGCTAAGAGACTGAAAAGGACTCAAAACAGGAGATTCAAGGGAAAAAAGTAGCTCTTGGATGGTGCTAGAGACTTACTTCCCCTGGTTCTCTATGCTTTGACTTAAGAACATAGTAAAATGCAAGAACTGAGCGGTGAGCCCTTGGCAGCCACACAGCACTGCGGCTGCAGAGTGGAGTCCAACCTTCCTCTCTCTCATTTGCAGAGAATGCTTTCCTCATGGGAAACACTGAGGAGGAGATGTGCTGTGCGTCCTGATGTGACGATTGCTGGAAGAAATTTGATCTGGGAGTTGACAGTAACTAGAGAAAAAAAATGACCATAAAGAGCTTGGCATTTCAGTGAACGAGAGAAATCAGCAAGGATGAAAAAGGCAAAGTAGAAGACTTGGTTGAATGGGACGCAGGAGAGAAGAAATTCACCTCTTAGATCATCGCCACCTTGCAAGTCTGTATTTACACTGAAACCTCTTTCTGACTCGTGAAATATAAGACCTTCCTTTCAAAGAAAGTCAGTTTGGGGAAATTCCAGGTGTTGGTTGGCAGAGAAGAATCAGGAGGCAGGACCTCCCGCTGAGCAGCGGGGTTCAGTTCAGGAGCGGGGTGGACGTGGAGGCTGGGTGTGCACTGCGTTGGCATGTTTTGCTGGTGGTGTCGAGAAGCAGACGTTGGGCTGCTTGGGCTGTAAAATAAACATGCACAAGAGCTCAGTGGCTTCCTCCACAAAGGTTTACTTCCCACTCACATCCCATTTAGGCGGTGGGTCAGGCGCAGCTCTCCATTATCTTATGGGTTGGGCTCAGAAGTGTTGCGTGTGTCCTCTTTCTTCTGAAGTCTAGGCTGAAGGCACAGCCCCGTCGAGAACTAGAACGTGCTGTTCTTGTGGGATGGGCAACAGGAGCAAGAGGGGTGCTAGAAACTCACGATGCCTCTTAAAAGGCAACTGATTTGATGATGCTCAGAAGAGAACGTCACATCTAGCTGGGCAAAGCGTGTTACATATGACACGGCCAAGACCGAAGTCTGTGAGGTGGGGGTATATACCGTCCCCACAGGCAGCACGAGCAAGTCACCTGGCAGGCAGGGATGTGTGACCCCCCCGAAAAGGACGATGGGATGATTGATGGGTGGATCGTGACCGTAACGCACTAGACAAGAGCGAATAGTATTACAGTCACAGCCAGCTCTCCTTTTATCGTTAAGTTACACATCTGCTTGTATTTATTCACTGGGACAGGAAACCTTGCGGCTTCCAGATCAGAAAGCAGACTGATTACTAGAGCAATCTTATTACCATTCCCCCATGCCCAGTTCCCCGTGGGGTGAAGTGTTGGAGCCAGATGTTCCCTGCCACGCAGGGGTTTGTGCCACAGGAGAGAAGTGCTGGAATTATGAACCTCCGAGCTTGTGCAGGAGATGCAGGTGCGTCTGGCTCTCTTCCCCTCTGGGTCCCTCTGGAGCAGAGAAGAGGGACTTATGTTCTGGAACATAAAGAAATCTTTACCGAGGAAAGGAGACAAAAGATTCTGGGCTTACGACCCCTGGGGTGCAAACAGACATCTCCAGAGGAGATAAGGGGTCTCCATCCTTGGAGTGGCCCCCAATAATGGTGCTTTTTAATGTTCTGACTTTGTTTACTTTTAGCAGACCCAAGCTTTCAGAGTTGTGCAAATGTGCCCCTCTGGTTCACAATTCTCGGTGGGTAAACTTTCCCCTTTGGCTGAAACACCGAGACCAGATCCAAAATCTCACACTCCTCTCCCTCCCCAGCTGGTTGACACTGTGGTCTTTGACTTTATATCTGGAAACTCTTTTTATGTCTTCACACGTCATCAAGGTAGAAGGAACAGTTACTAAAGAAGCCACAACTCATTTTCTTTCTTGCCTCATAAGAGCCCTCAACATCTTGTTATCAAATGATTTATTTATGTTTAACCCCCAGGGCTTTTGAGATGCTGTTGTGGAAAAGACAAGAGTTGGCCACACACAGTCACACATATCTGGGTCAGCGTACGCCTACGGGTTTTTATTTCTCTAAGGGACAACGTAGTCAAAGAAAAGCTGCTATTGTTTGTTTTCCAATGTCTGAGAAACTCTTTTATGTGTCTGTGGAGTCTTAAAATATTAACCAGTGGGAAAAAGCGTGACTGAAAAAAAATGGGGTGACATCCAGTTACCAGGGGGATGGACCAGCAGTGATAGACTTTACCGGCTGCCTCTCCCTCCCGCAAGAACAACTTCCATGAAAATAGTTTGATGAAAAGCTTCCAGAATGATGCAAAATGATGCTGTTCTGTAACCTAGAAGTAGCGATCAATGTATCTGACTCCAAAACTGATTTCCAGCATATGAAGTGTAACTGGGGCCCTGAAGAGCAGGGCCAGACCTCAGCCTGCCTGCACACTCCGCCTGCCCCCAGTAGCTCCAGGCCTGCACCAGTCCACCTCCTCCTCCCCTCCACTTGCTCCTCTCTTGCTGTTTACTTTTGAGGGTCCTCCACTCCCCCAAAACAGCAAAGCTGGAAGTGAATACAGAGATACAGTGGGCATCATAGAGGCTGAGGTACCTACGAGCAGAAAAGGTAGGTTCAGAGAGAGATGCGGAAACAGGTGATAGTTTCTGGCAAGAGGAAGAGAAGCTTCTTCAGATTATCCAGAAAGCAGCTTCACTGCAGGAAGCCTGGGAGCAGGCGAGGAGCAGCAAGCATCCTTCCTCTGTCTGCATGTTCTAGACAAACCCAAGGTTAGTTAGAAGCCTTACAGATTCAGCGCAGCCTTACTAGTGACAGCCCGCCCCCAGCTACAGTCCTGACCAAATTCTCACGGCTCCCCCACCCTCTACCCCATTCATGCCACCTTTACATCTGGCCTGGATCCTTGCAAGGTCTCCCGACTTCCTCCCTTGCCTTCCCTTCAGTGTGTTCTTAAACCAGCAACCAGAGACACCCTGTTCATTGCCAGCCAGGTGGTGTCACCTCCTTACTCAGAGCTCTCTAGTGACTCCCCACCTCGCTCCGTGTGGACACCAGAGCCTTTCCACTGAACTAGGAAACCTACCAGCAGCTGGCCCCCTCATCCCATCTTCAACTTTATTTCCTACCATTCTCCTCCTCTTCTCTTTGCCCTGGTCACTTTGGCCTCCTTGTTGCTTCTCAAAACACCCATGCACCTTCCACCTCAGGACCTTTGCACTTGCTGCTCCCTTTGCCTGGAGTGTTCTTTCCCCAGACATCTCCTTGGATACTTTGTTTTCTTCTTTCTCATCTTTTTACTCAAAGTCTTTTTATTTTTGAGAAACTCAGTCTAAAACGTCACCTCCTACCCTTATCTTAAGAATTCATTTTCTTGTTTCTTTCTTCTTAAAATTTCCTACCATCCAACATGTGTATCTTATTTATTTATTGGGTTTTTTTTTTGTTTGTTTGTTTCTCTCTCTCTCAAACATGTGCTCCACAGCCAGGTCTTGTAGTCTGTGGTTCACTAACATTGCCTCATCTCCAGGGCTAATCCCCTGCTGGACCCAAGTCTGGACCACACTTGCCCTTCCAAGGCCCAGCCACAGCGCACCTGCCTAAGAAGACCTGGGCAGGGAGAGAGCTCACCTGGAACTGGGCAGAGCCTCATCTAAAGGTGTGCAGAGCTCTACCCCTAGAAACACTGCAGGAGGAAGTAGATCCCAACCCACAGGCTCCTCGGAGGAGGAGGACCCTGCACAGAACCTCTGCCCTTGGCCCAGCCATGGCTGCAAGAGAAGGAGATTTGGGCCCTTCCTAGAAGGGGACATAGGATACTGGTGAACCCAGCTAGCAGACAGGTTAATATTTGACAAGACATGATAATAAAATGTGATAATACTGTAACCTGATGGGACTGGTACCAAACCCAAGCTGGGCAGCTCGCCGCTCAAAAGGCCAATGCTTGAGAGGCAGGTGTTGGTGGAAAAGGAAAAGTTGCTTTATCCAAGAGGCCAGCAACGTGGGAAGAGGTGGGTCACGTCCTAAGACCATCTCCCAGTTGCCAGAGAGAAGACAGAGGTTCTAGAGGCAGTGTGAGGGTGGCGCTGCAGGGGGCATGAGCATCTCCTGCTCAGTTCTCGGATTGGGTGGCATCCAGGTGAAGTTTTGAGTATCATCCATCCTCTGGTTTCAACCCATCTGAGGTCCACGAGCTTGTGGTCAACATTTTTCATCTGATGGGGGTTCTTCTTCCTGTAAAAACAACTTAGGAATGTGTGTCGGACCTTTATCTGTAGCTTTCAGAGAACTGGGAGTTTGGTGACTCCGCTGTGTGGCTGGTTTTATTGGTGACTCTGCTGTGTGGCTGGTTTTATAGCCTAAATTGTTACCAGTTTGCAGGCCTGACAGCAATTCTGTTTCTGCATCCTATTCTTTGTTTCTACATCGTCACCTTTCCGAATCATTCACTGTTGAGTCAACGTTTTGAGACTCAAGGGAGGCCGGGGAGACACTTCCTTCCAAGGACAGAGATACAGGGGTTTATATGCAGTTTCAATACCTGAGAATGGATACTAGGCTAATAAAAAGATTCTGAAAGACAAAAAAAAATAATAATAAAAAGGAAGTAGAAGATCATTATTCTTTTAAAAAACTGCAAAACAAAAAAGGCATCCTTTGGCCCAAACCCATGATAATTTTAAAAACCATCTTGAATTCTCTAGAAAGAAGACATGGAGTACAAACATTAAGGACTTTGTGTGACCTGCATGGAGAAAGCTATGAATAAGAATTTTTAAAATCAAAACAGAAATTTAGTAAGTGGAGAAACAGATCATGCTCCTGGATGGCATAACTTACTGCATAAAACCTTCTCATATTCATGTGTTAGTTCCATATAATCCAAGCAACCATATCCGTGTGATTTCTATGTTCCAAAAAGTGACCAGTTGAGTGTAAGTATTGAGTTCCTTTGAATCCACATGGGTGTGGCCAGCATTCCCCTGGCCCCCTGCCTTATAAACGCCTGCTTATAACCATAATGCTCCCAGAGGTGTCTCCACATGTCCCCTTGGGGACACAGCAACCTGATTCTCCAGATTCTAGACTGATAAAAAAAAAAAAAAAAACAAGCATCGCTAGGAGATGAATAAGAACATATTTCAAAAATTAATGAAGAAGGTACTTCCACTACCCAATGAGATACATTATCATAAACATTAGCAAGCAAGTTTATATGTCTTTATGTAAACTGATGCAAACCTGAAAACGCTGTGTCAGTATAGAAAAAAACAATCCTGATGCTGAAATTCAAATGAATTTATAACAAAGTTAGTATATTCTAATATAATAAGTGATTGCTAAACTAATTGCACTGCAAAATAATTTGGGGGCAAAAACTTAAAATGAAAGAGATAATTAATATAATAAACCACATGCAAAGATAAATTTCAGAAAGATGAGACCATAAAGTGGAAACTGAAAAAAAAAAAAAATGTCGGGGAGGGAACTCTCTGTTTACCTGAGAGGAAGCTAGTTGCGGGGTGGGGAGGGGTGTCAGAGGTTATGGGAAGAGAGAGAAGGAGATATAGTCTTTCCAGCATCTTAAAGGTATTTCTGACCAAAATTAATTTTAAATCACTGAACAGAATCTGCCTGGACCCTCCTCAGATCCTTAGTTCAATGATCTGAGGTATGTGGTGTATTCACTTTATCTGCTCAGTGTGTCTTAAGGTACACACTAGGATGTTGGTTCCTGGAGGGTGGGGATCAGGTCTGTCTGAGCTCTGAATCCTGGCTCTTCTCCTAAGTCTTTGTGTGACGTTATGCACAGAGCACATTCCATGACCCATCCGGGCCTCAGTTTCCTCATATGCAAAATGTAGACAACCCTAGTGCTGCCTTGCCGGGTCATTGCGAGGATTAGATGAGTGACTATTTGTAAAGCATTTAGAAGGATGCCTGGCTCTTAGGAAGCTGTATAAATGTTGGATGTTAACTCTCACCAATGCATTTGCCGGTGCCGAAGTGATGCCAGGCATGTGGTAAATGGCCAGTAAGGGATGAATGACCCTCAGCTTGCTTGGCTATATGGTAGCTCTCTGGCTGCTTCAGGCTGTAAATGAACCCCACCTCCCAAAGGCCACTGGTGGCAGATTTTGAAAACAGAGGCAGGAATGCAGCTCACCAGCCTTTCGATTTCTCTCCTGCCACTTGGAGCATGCTAAGGCGCTGAGCAGGACGAAGTCTATTTGCACACCGGTGATGGGTGAGTTAAATGAGCCATTGAAACCATCAGCAGCGAGCCTGCAGTTGCTGAGGGCAGAGCTAAGCCCATATGTTTTGCATAATTCTGTCCCATCACCCTGCTTACGGTACAAGGGACACGTTTTGATCGTCTGTCACTGAAATCTGTTTTTAATGAAAACATCCTGGGATCAGCCATTATTCTTCGAAGACAGCTTTGCTGTAGAGTCAGTCAGGGATGGAGTTCTATTATGTTTCCCCATCACAGATGTCCTGCAATGGAATATGAAGGCTGGGGAGGGGCAAACGGTCCAAGCTGAGCAGCAGGAAGCTCACAGCACTGGGAGGGATGGGAGTGGTGGGGCGGGGACCCAGCTCATGGCCATGACCACTGACCCTAGCAAGAGGGCTGCCCTCACCCTGTCCTCATCACGTTGGCTGCAGGACTCGGCTTTACTCCTCCTCCCGGCATTGCCCCTCTGCAGCTCAGAGTTGGTGTCTGAGGAATAAGGTACTGGGAGGAGAAGGCAGGGAGGAGGCTGCACCCACAAATGTATGTTGCCTGGTCATGGAGTTAGAACTTCCCCCTGAGGACCACCCACCAGCCATCTTTGGGAATAGTCTTCCTTAGATCCGGCATGAATCCATCAGTTTGGGAAGAAAATGTCAAATGGGATGTTTTGATACTAATAATGTATAATTAGTAGTAGAGATTTTGTCATGAATATGCTGCAGAGCTGGAGAACTATATGAATAAGTGAATTAAGCCAGACAGAGAAAGAAAAATGCCATATGATATCGCTTATATGTGAGATCTGGAAAAAAAAAAAAGGATACAAACGAACTTATCTACAAAACAGAAACAGACTCACGGACGCAGAGAACAAACTTATGGTTACCAGGGGTTAAAGGGAGTGGGAAGATATAAAATAGGGATTCAAAAATTGCACCTCTTGGGGAGTGATGGAAATATTAGCTATCTTGACTGTGGTGATGATTTCATGGGTGTAGACGTCTATCAAAATTCATCAACGTGTACATCTGAAATATGTGTCGTTTACAGCACAGGAAACCATACCACAGAAAAGGGATTAAAATATATATATAAGGAAGTACACATATTAAAAAGATGAATATTAAAAACAGTGAAAAGCTCACTGGTTATACCACCAAGTCCACCTGCTTCAAGTAAAGCCTGACTTGTTTGTCAAAGACTTTTTTTTTTTTTTTTTAATTTAAGAGAGATGATCTGTAAGAATGGAGGGGCCGAAGAAATCGGAAGGGATTGTAAGTCATTAGTGATAGAAAAGGATGCTGTTAGGGGTGGGCTCATGAAGAGAACTCCTCCCAGGAAGGCAAGTTCAGGGACAGCAGTACCCTTCACGTGATGGTGAATCTTCTGTTTCCTGAGAATTTAAATGGGATCAAGACAAAAGACAGAAAGAAATGAGCTTGGGATGAGATGAAACCAGTCAGAGGGTAAAGACCAGTAGTGCTGATGGGTTGTGGTCCCAAAGCTGAAAACAGGACCAAACGTTCTCCGCATCCTGTCCACACTGCCGTCAGCTGATGGGTTTGCTGTGACATGAGGGGGAGATGGAGTGAACCTCCTTGTTTTTGGGGTCTCCCAACAAGAATCGTTTTGTTAAATTAGCCAATGTAATTGTTCTGGTTTCTAAGAAGAAATAGGTTTTTTTACAATCTCATTCACAACATGTACAACTGAATTCAATTTGTCCTTCCCAGGGGGTCTGGTGTGGTGTATCGGGGGTTGCCCCTGGGGTGCGAGAATGCATTTGTAGATTATTCCTTCCTCCACTGATTCGGTTGGTCAGCAAATATTTGATCTGATGATGGACACTGGGCTAAGGTGTTTGCAGGTGAGAAAAAGGAGGGTGTTAGATTTTCTTGAGGGCTTGGGACTCTGAAATGGAAACTGTGTGTCCTTAAATGTCTCTACAACTTGGCATCCCCCGATGGAACTCAACAGATCCGAAATGCCAATCATCCATCTTGGGAAAAATGAAAAATGACTGATAGTCACGATGACGGTCTTTTGTGAGGGGTGATTGTGACTGGGTTTCTGAGGAGATGAGATAGATTAACCACTTAAAGTTTGTGTAAATTCTTTTTAAATATCACAAACCTCCTCTGAGGGCCAGCCACTGTAGGGCTAATTTCTCATAATGCCCCTTCACCGGCTAGTGGGACCTGCAGGGACCTGGCCACCCAGAAGGTGGCACCTTGGCCAGATTTTCCTCCAGCTGCTCCTTATGAGACAGGAAGGGGGCAGGGCACGGCCATTCAAGGAAGGCCACAGCAATTAGCATCAAAATGGTGAAAGATTCAGCCCCCAGGAGGCCTTGAGGCTCAGGATGATGAGATTTAACTTTTAGCAGATCTTGAGCATCATTATGTGTCCATTGTAAGATATTAACATGGTGAATAACACACCCACAGGCACCAGGGCAGCCCCAAGGCTAGCCACAAAAGGTCAGAGTGGGAAATGGCCAACTTCCTGGGAATCCCAGCCCCCTCCCCAGGCTAGTCAGTACTGGTCCTTCCACTTACTAGCACATGAAGCCACCAAGCCCGTAAAAACTGGCAACACAGCGCCTCACAGCCACCGCCCCTCTCTCTCCGTCTTCAGAGAGGGCCCACATTCTGTCTATGGAGTGTGGAGCTACTTTTAATCTGAGCACCCAACCCCCACACCGCGTGGCCTTTCTCTTGCCTTTCAGTGTATCTCTCTGAATAAATCTACCTTCACTCAGCTGTGGCTCGCTGTTGAATTCTTTCCTGCGCGAAGCCAAGGACCCACACTTGGCGGGGGCACGTCCCAGGGGCTCAACCGAAGCCTGGGACACGGCCCTCCTCAAGCCCCACATCTGTTTTCCTGCATCACTTACAAATGAGGAACCCACTGCCATCCGGAACCTCTGGCTTTCTTCAGGGGTGGGGGTGACTTTTCACATATTGTCTGCTTGGCTTGGCTTTTAAACAGCAACTATACACTGTTTCTATAATTACAAAAAAAAAAAAAAAATGTTCAGAAAGTCTTTTCTATTGCTCACTTTTTTCCTTTCCAACCCTGAATGATCTTGATCTCGTTCCTCGGTAATCCTCCACGTATCAGATGCAGACCAAAGGGAACAGGAGGAAGGCAAAAACAAAAAAGCAAAACAGATTTGTTTTAGCACGTGATAAATCACCACGTGATCGTGACCGGAGGGCCAGTGTCAGGCCTTCGGGATTAGGTTTTTAACCTCAGCTCCTTTTGGCTGGGGCAGGACCCAGACTGGCCCTGGAGTAATATCTTAGCTGATTTATTTGATTTTTTTTTTTTTTATGATGGTAACTTACACCCAGGTGACCTAGTGGGGGAGGCAGAGCTTCCCCTCCTTCCCGCATCTCATACTTTCTGCCATTTTTCAGCCTTGGCTGACGGAACAGCACTGTCAGAGGCTATCTTGCAGGGTGCTGGCGTGGATGCCACGGGCCTGGAGAGCAGACACAGCGACTCACAAAGGAGCAGCTCGTCAGGGGCTCCCGTTGCCTCTCCCCTGCTCTCCCGCTGGGGCTTCTGCCCCAGGCACTGCTGCCAAGGTCTGCGGAGGGGTCCTTCCCACTCGACTTACCTGCCGCCCTGTGCACGGGGCTCCAAGCGTGCCCCTCCACCCCAGGGTCACAGCTCCTGGACCGCAACAGAAGAAGCGGCTATGGCTGCATTTGCAGGAAGAATTGTCTAATCTTAGGTTTTTCACGAGGTACAACTTTGCTGACTCCTGACACTGTCAACTGTCATTTCTCGTGCAATTTCCTCTGTAGGAAATCTTTGCACTCGTTTATGGGAAGAGCCTGTGTGGATCTGTAAAGCTTAGACGGGCTGAAAGCAGAGGGTAGAGCACGTGTCTGGTTGCATTCCTATAGACAGGTCACTTTGGTCCTTCATTTGCTCTGGCTCCAGCTCATTTCTGACTGGAGAGGGTTCTGTCGGCATCCTCTGTGGGAGGGTGGCGTGGGATTGGGGGATCTAGCGCTGGGGCCTTTGTCATCTTGCACACTTTGTTTATAAAGCCTCCACTTCCGCTCTCATCCTTCTTTGCCAGCATCAAGTTTTGCCATCAAACAATTCGCCAGCTGTAAGAAAACAATTTGCAGTAAACTGTCACGTGAAATGCACCAGTGTCCCCGGGGCTAAGCGCTACCAAGAAGCAAATGTCTAATTTGAATGGTCTTTTTTTTTCTGTTCTGCTTACTCTCCTAATGTGTGCGTGTGTGTTTGATTATTGGATCAACATTTGGATTAGGGCAGTCAGCAGCAAAAGGCTTTTCATATCTTTTGAAGTCTAGACTGTGCTCCGCGTGGATGTAGACAGTCCCTGAGGAAGCACACCGGGTACAGCCTCAGCCCTGAGAGCTCTAGGTCGACCTGGCAAGACGGAGGTTAAACAAGTTACAAAAATAGTTCTTGAGATTTATTTTCAAGACTTCCAAAATAAATATAGGATACTGTTCTGGGGGCATCTGTCCTGGCTGCGGAGAGGTGGGTGGTGGGCAGGGAGACCAAGAGCTGGAGGCCCTGGAGAAGGAAGGGCTGAAGGAAGCGTGTTTCAGGCAGAGGGAACAGCACGCCAAAGTCTCCAGGAAAGGAGAAGCAAGTGTGTCTGAAGACTGTGAAACTCCCCGCGTGGCCCGGGTGCCATGTGTGGGCCAGGGAGGAGGCAGGGCCAGACCCTTTTTGCATGTTTATATGAAATGTCTCAAACTGGTATTTAGAACTTGAGCCTAAAAGAAGTGTGAAGCCACTGAAATAAGGGAGGCGCACAATCAGATGTTCCCTTTTGAAGACGCCTTCTGCCTGCTGCAGAGAATGTATCTGGGGCAAGGGATGGGTGGAGGCCCGTTGGAGTCCACTGAGACTGGGTCGGAGAGGGAGGCTTGGGCCGTGATGGAGGAGGCGGAAATGGTGAGAAGCAGATGGATTATAGAACAGCTAAGAGGAAGGAGTGAGTGAGCTGGGCGCTTGATTGGATGAAGAGGAGGAGCTGGGGGAGAAGGAAGACTGGAGATGGACTCCCAGGGTCTTGATGGAAAACCCAGTGGGTGAGAAACTCCTACTGAGTCGAGGTTGAGGATAAAGATGCAGAGTGTTTATTGCACTGTGTTTGGCGGGTGTGAGGCGTCCCAGTGGATGCTGGACTTGGATTTCAGACGAGAGCTCTGAGCTGTCACGGGAACCATGTTCAGGGAGTAATCGAGGCCATGGGTGGGCGTATGGACCCTTGTGTAAAAACAGGAGGGTCTGAGGACCTCCAATGTGGAGGAACCTGCAGACTGGGCAGAGCTGGGGCAGCGGGGGAGGCGCTGGGAGGCCAGTGGTCACGACAGGGAAAGGGACCTCACCCGTGCAAGGCCAAGGAGCGCCCAGCCTGGGGCTGGCGCAGAGCAGGGTCTTAGGACATGAATACTGAACCCTCTGTCTTTCCTATTCGCATCTGCTTGGACCAGGGTTGGGAGGAGAACCCACGCACCCAGAATGCAAGCTTGCAACCCGTTTCTTACACGAACCCATTTGTCAGCAACACTTCAGTTTTCACTGGGGTTTTTTGAAAGCTGACATTACACACTGCTTTCTGTATTGATTACTTTCACCATAACTTTAACTTCAGAGGAAGAAGGGTATATAAAATCAGAAAAAAAAAATTTTTAAATAACTCATGAATCAAAGCGATACCCGGATTAACAGGACCCGGGTAAAATTCCACCAGCATTTCTATGCCTGGCAGCTCTCTGTTCACGTCCTCATTTTTGAGATGGTTTCTCTGTACCAAAGTGCCCACGGTGTGACCAGTGACTGCCACTTGGATGATACAGTGTAACGGAATGGCACTCCCTCTTGAGACTTTCAGATCTGAGTCAATGCCTGAGAAAGTAAAGACGCCGAGATAAGTCAGTGACATTTTCATCAGTTTAATTATAAATCTAGTTGTTTGGTGGTTGAGGGGTGTTACAAGGGGAGCGTATCTGAGGATGCATTTAGGCAGTTTTCTGGGGGAACAGAAACTTTCCCTCCCTGCAAATCCCATACCAAATGCTTATTTCCTGAAAAGGAAAATTAAAAAAATGTTTTCTAAGCCCTTGATTCTTACCCCTGAAACTTAAATTTTAAAAAAATCCAAATCATATTATTCATGGCATAAAATAACGCTGCTTGAAGCACAGGGTACTTTTTTTTTTTTTTTTTTTTTTTTTTTTTTTCCAGAATGAGTCTGATCCCCGTGTGGCCTTGGCACGTGTGGGTTGCCCAAACCAGGTGTCTTGGTGGGGGTGGGGGCACGACGCTCTTCACGCGGGGAATGTCGCTGGTTTTGTTTGCTCGGGATACACGCTGAGTTAACCTCGTTGGACTTTCCCCAGGAATTGATGCGCGTACACGTGGTGGGTCAATTATGCTGCTGCACCTGTGTAGTGTGAAGGTCAGTGTGTTTTTCTGATTATAAGAACCCATCCATGTCATTCCATTATAAACCCCCTCCACTCATAATGGAATGAGCCCATCGCGGGTGCCCCGCCCAGGAATTCTCACGAGGGCAGCCCTGACGTTCGCGATCCATCACCCACCGCTCCCTGCCTGCCTGCCTCCACTCCCCCGAATCTGACTGTGCTCCATTTTGAGATGATGTTCTTTGCATGTCAAGTTCTCCCTGTGTGATGTGAACGTACAGTTGTCACAAGTGAATTTGTACCTGGAAATGAACAATCTGTGATGGTCCTTCCGGAATCACGGTCGAGAGCTCTGCCAGGCTGTGGGTACTCGCCTTACCGTTGATATGATGAGGCCAGAGCAGTGATTTCTCCTGCTGGCTCGGAGTCGGGCCGCCGCTGGGAGGTGGTCAGTTCACTGCAAGGGGCCTGGAGCAGCTGGCGGTTCTCCCGGAAGGGTCTTCCTCCAGCTCCCCTCCAAGCCCTCCTGCTAGTGTGTCCCAGTTTTACAACTTTCAGTGACAGCTCACATTTACTGGACACTGTGCACCATAATTGGCATTGTACGTTTTTTCCTCCGTGAGTTCCTCTCGACTCACAACGATCTGAAGATGTAGGTGTGACCCTGGTTCCCAATTTATGAGGGAATTGGGACAGGTCGGTGACCTAGCCCTGTCTTAGCCTCAGGGCTGAGTCACTGCTCCCAGTCTCCGGGTGGGCGGATGAGGAGCAGGGATTCAGTGCAGCCAGCCTGTCTGAGCTGGAAGCCCCGTCCATGCGCCCTGCTGCTGATCCTGGGATAGGCACTCGGCCATTCTTTAAAGAAGGCTTGTGTTGAAGAAAAAAAAAAAAAAAGCTCACACGTGCATAGTGCTTCAAAAATTTACTAAGCGTATCCACGTGTGGATTCAGCTAATCAAGGAAATACCCAAGCAGGAAGGAAGCAGGGGATGTTCCGTGAGCATCTTGGTACTGCCCAGTTCGCAGGCGGAGGAAGAAGCCTCAAGCTCAGCTCTTCTCTCCCATTGCAGGGCACTGTTTCCACATCACCCGGAGGGCACTCTCTTAATTAGTGAGTTTTAAGTAACGCACTTAGAGACAGCATTCTATGTATTGTATTCAGGAAGCATTAAATTACTACTTAAGCATGTCCTGCTGAATGCCCCAGGGGATGGTCACAGGGCAGTGACTTTTAATGTCCTTTTCTTTTTCTTTTTTTAACTGAAGTACAGTCAGTTACAATGTGTCAATTTCTGGTGTGCAGCTCAGTGTCCCAGTCATGCGTATACATACATATGTTCGTTTTCATATTCTTTTTCATTTAAGGTTATTATAAGATATTGAATATAGTTCCCTGTGCTCTACAGAAGTTTGTCCTTTTCTTATTGTGCATCCCAGTTTGTTGTGCTGTCAGCAGAGTGGATTGCACTCAGTTACTCCTCCATTTGGGGAACACTTGACTTTTGCAAAGAGAACACTTTCCCCAAAGCCCAGCCTTCCTCTCTGTTTACATCCCCCTTGGATTTCTGAATTTTCTCTTCAGCTGTAAAGACACAATAAGAAGCCTTTTAAAAATATCAAGTAGTTCCTTTTGGGTGCTTTTGACATTTTGGGAGACGGCCCCTCTTTCCTCTTTCAAGGACTAGTGTCCTTGGGAAAGTGAGGTCTTCCCTGTCCTAGGGAGTCTCAGCTCCTGTGCCATCTTCAGATACAAGCTTAGCCTCAAAATAAAACTCCTTGAATTGATCAGCAAAGCTAAGTGGGCGCACACATCATCCCAGGGGATTTTATTCAGTGATCCAGGAAATACCAGTCGAACATTTACATGCATGAACTCTCCCTGATCGACAGGAGAGAGACGAGGGCGTTCACAACTGATGGTCCCAAAGAACTTAGTTTGTGAAATGTGACCAAAACCACAACCCCCTGCACAAGGGAAACACTGGAAACCTGAGGGGACAGAACCAGCTGCCTTGTTCCCAGTCTCCATGGAAAGTCACTGCAAAACTTCCGGCCCCAAACTCTGCAAGATAAAGGAAATCATAGGGGCCCACACATTGTCCTTTTTTTTGTTTTGTTTTGTTTTTTTGTTAAATCTTCAAACTTGAAAATGATCCCAAGGTTTCCTACATTTTTCTATAACATTTTCTAAGAAGACTCACCATGCGACACCGTGAGTCTTGCAAGCATTACTAGCGGAACTTATCAAAATATCTGGAAATGCACTGGGGATCCCTGAATTGACTATTTAATGTAGATTTACTTTTTAGTTTCTGGAATGATCCTCAGCAGGATGAATGCTCATCTCTGGAAGAAGAGGAAGCATTCATCTTCTTGGAAACAAGGGGGTGATTTCATGCGCAAACCAGTGGTTCTCGACTAGTGTATGTCTCAAGCCACCAACAGTAGCTTTGCATGTGGAGTCCGGGCACTTGCATTTTGTGAATGTCTCTGGGCTGATCCTTACATGCACCCCTGGTGGAGAACCACTGGCTAAAACTGGTGGGAACTAAGTCTCTAGATGTCTGTGAATAAGAGAATGGGAAAGAAATCTACACTGCAGATGCTTACACCACAAAGATCTTGTTGCTCCAAGATAGGTTTCCTGAAGCTTGTCAAAGATCCTTTTTGGAAAAACCAACCAGCCTTAGGGCTTACGTGTTATAATGACTAGCAGCTCTGTCTGTCGGGTCCCTGGTGGTTTCAGAGGGAAGTAAAGCCTGGGAGAGAAAAGAGGAGGACATAGGATCAGACCTGACTCCTGACAGTCTCTTCCAGCCCAGTGGTCCCTAGGGAATAAGCCTGCCTACTTAGAGACACTCATGTTGGGTGGGATCAGGCAAGCCCTTGTACCTTCCTGTAGCTCAGGGCACCCTAAGGAGACTGTGCACACCACAAAAGCTGAGACAAACCTGAAGGGGTTGGCAGTTGTCAGCTGACACCCTCCTGGCCGCTGGGTGATGAGTTCCTTCTTAAAGGGGCATCTGAGCAGCTCCTCTCCTCTCCAAAGACTTCAGAAAGTCAGTTCTTCTGGCCTTTTCAGAATCTGCTCAGAAGCAGCTGGAAGAGGGAGGCAGCACTGAGATGAGGTCCTTTGTAGGAATTCAGTGCCTTCTGTCGAGGCGGGGGAGGGGACTGGAAGAAAGAGGAAGAAAAGCATTAGATTAGTATCAACACGCTCATTAGATTTCTGTCTGGGTTAGGGCATGTGCTGGGTGGTGAGACCTCGGAGAACAGGGCATTCGGATTCCAGGGATCTTAAAACCTTCTCATGTAGAAAGTGAAGCCCAGAGAGGTTGTGTGTTATCCAGAATCAGCCAGAGATGACAGCGCCCAGGGAGCCCCAGGCTCAGCCCTGAGCTCCACTCAGCTTGCTGTCTGCTCGTCACCGCACACCCCACGCACGCGTGCGCGCGCAAACACACACACACACACACACACACACACACACACACACACACACGTCTGCTCACAGACTGAATGCTCTTGCTCAGTTGCTTTTCCTTGACCCCAAAGTCTATGTGATAAAGAAAAATCGCATGGCTCCCTAACTTTTGTGTTCTTGTGTACAAATTCCAACCTAAAAATGATTCCAGGATTTCCTACACCATATCCCCACCCCATCATGTCCTCAGTGTTCAGCTCTGTATCTGGAAGGTTTTAGTAGACAAAGGTGTGAATCCTTGGGCGTCTGAAGCCCACAGCTGGCTTCCTTAAATTTCCACTACATCTCTGTCCAGGCATAAATGGAAAAAGTCATCAGAAGCCTTCAGCTCTACCCAACAATTTGTCATCCTAACACCAATAGCATCTCATTAATCCTCTACACTTACTGACTTTGAAATGCAATTAATATCTGACTGTGGCCCTCCTCTTCCTCCTTTTCTTCCTCCTCCTCCCCTTTTTCCTCCTCCTTCTCCCCCCAACCCCCATCCGAAATAGTTTCTGATTTCCAGAATCGTGAGCCACTGTACTGCAGTAACTGCTGTAGAGATAAGTGCTCAGTCTCTCTGCCCAGGAAGCCACAAGCTTTTGACTTCACTGAGTTAGGGACCACCATGGTCTCCCCTCTGGCCTTTCTCCAGTCACTGCTTTGAACTCAGCCCTCCTGGACCATGAGGGAGAAATAGCGTGGTCCCTGCCACTCGTGGTGAGCTGAGTCATGCCCTTGGCCGAGTCAAGGAACTTTGTCAAGGAGACCAATGATAGCCTTGGCTGAGTCTGGAAGGGGTCTGACCTGACAAAGGTCACCTCCTTTGGGGACTGTTTGTCTCTGCCCATCAGTTGATGCTCAGCCCCCACTCCTTGAGCTCAGATCATCTGGGGAGACTTGGCTCTGCCTGTACCTGGAGGGAGAGTTCTGCCACCACCATTTTCCCATCAGAAAGCATCCGCCTCAGCGCAGAGATGAGACAGAGCTGCTGACTTGCTCACAGCCTGTCCCAGTGACTGGTCTGAGCGTCATCCTGACGCTGCAGCCCCAGAGGACCAGGCCTTGCAGGCTCAGCCCTTTCTGTCAACCATGCCCAGCAGGACCAGAGCCGCATACACCGAGCAGAGCCGTGGCATCGAACAACATCTCGGTCTGCTCTCTAGACGGTGCCTTATTTTGAATACATAATCCGCCCTGTTCTTTCAAAGTAAGTACTTTTATAAAAGGTCTGCAGTGTCCTCTAGACTTCTTCTTTTTTTTTTTTTTTTCTTACTTAAAGGGAAATGTATTTCTCGTCCCTTTGTGGATTCAACTTTAGAAAAGGAGTCCGGGAGAGGAAGGATGCTTTTGTGTGAAATCCAAAGATTGGTTTAAACCAGGTCGTGCACATTGCATAACTATTTTCCCCAGACAGCAGATGGCAAAAAAAAAAAAAAAAAAAAAAATGTATGTGTGGCTAACCGTTCTGAGTTTTGCTTATCTGAAGTAGGTGTATTGTGAGTGGTTTTGTGCAAGCAAAGGAGTGCCAGCTTTCTATGCAGCACAAGTGAAATGCCCCTCTTGTTTGGGGCCGGATTCAGAGCCAGAATTTTCTCTTTCTGCTAGAACTAGAAGTTCCCCGGTGTTGGTTTTTATCCTCTCATGCCTGTTCGGGTTGTGCAGAATTCTTAAAGAACATGGCATCGCTGATGGTCTCAGTACCTCTGTGTGTCAGCAGAAGAGGGTCCGGGGTCTCTTTGCCCAGCTGCGCTTTCTTAATGAAGCTCCTTGTTTCATACGATTTCAAAAAATAAGTCAGTATTTTCATGACCACAGCTAAATACACACCATGAATGGATGTGTCCTTGACTTTCTCTTTTGCAGATTTTTTGAAACAAAGTATAAGTAGGATTGGGGAGTATTTTATTCGCCTTCAAATGTTTGGAGGGGAGGGTATAGCTCAGTGGCAAAGCGCATGCTTAGCATGCACGAGGTCCTGGTTCCATCCCCGGTACCTCTGTTAAAAAATTTGGGGGGATAGACATTATTTTGGGTCACTCTGGCCCAAAGCAGCCCCATAAGCTGCTAGAAATTGGACATCAGACCCTGGAGTAAGGGCCCTATGACACAAGCTCATCCTGGCTTGGATGTTTTAGGTGGAGGCATAGACCAGTCATTTATAATTCACTGGACACCTAGCAATTGAGCACCTGCTACGTACCAGACACAGTGGAGGTGTGGGATTCAGCTGTGAACAAACAGACAAGTCCCTGACCGCATGAAGAATTCTTTCCAGTTGGGGAAAGGGGTTGTCAGAAGATGAAAATCACAAATAAGTACATAACATAACGCCAGGAACAGGGAAGGGCTAAGAAGAGAAAGCCGGGTAAGGATGGGAGGCAAGGGGGGCGGGGCATGGACACTCCATGCTCAGTTGCTCTGCCACTGGGTCCCCCCTCTGGGTACAGACTCTAAAAACCCATGCTGCTTCTGAATTTGCCTAGAAGTATAGCCCGATGGTCATCACTCTACAACTCCCTACTAACATTATTTTAGTTAGCTGCCAGTGGCTTTATTATGATGATGATGATGATGATGATGATGATGATGATGATGATGATAATGATGATGATGATGATGATGATGATGATGATGATCTTTGATTTTGTTGATGACCTTTAAAAAACAGACAATTTTATATAAAATTTTCAAATCTTAGCTTCTCTTGAAAAAAAGCAAAAGCTCTGCAGCCCCAGGGCCACGTTCTGCTTGGCAAGCGCTGAACGAGGAGGTCCCTGTTGGGACCTTCCAATTGTCACTGTCTCCACTTCGCTCACTTCCTGCTGGCCACTGAAGGCAGCCGTGGTTTCAGCCTGTTTGGTGCCCGCCCTGCAAATGCCCAGGGCAGTGACATCTCCGGTAGCAGGACCCTTTTGTCCTGGCCGGGCACTGGGGAGCTTTGACCTCCTGTTTCTTTCCCGACCACACTATGCAGGTTTCACTCTCTTTGCCAGCTGCAAGGGGCTGCCAAGGTGCCGCCAGGCTGTCACCGTCCCAGGCTAAGCTGGAGAAGTCATCGAGTCGGAGAGTGAGCTCCGTCCTTTTGCAGTCCCAGGTTGCTTCCACCTGGCCCAGCAGAGCAGGGGACTCAGTGGAACTCACAACACCTAGTACATTTCCACTCCTGACAGCTGCAGGTCTAAATGTGCAAGGTGCTCTTGGAGCTATGGTTTTGTGGCACTCTTGCTTAATTAAAACTCAAGCCCATTTCATCTTTGGTTGCTTACACAATTCCACCCACCAAATGTTCCCCAGACTTCCCCTTCTCCAAAACGCATGAGCCAAAGCATGTGCTATTTTGATCCGGTTACTGTTTATTTCATTTCTATGTGGCTTTTCGGAAGACCATGCCATTCATCATCTGACAAGTAGGGATGTGACCGCAGCAATTGCAAGGGGCAGTGTCCCCTGAGCTAGACCGGGGCACATGATGTGGGATCCCTGGCTCACCTCCCAAGAAAGTCTGCTTTTCACAGCACCCCCCTCTCCTCCTTGTCTCAGCCAATCAACCATTGTTAGCCTAGAATTCACTCATTTGACTTAAACAGAATATTTCCAAATGCTACTTAACTATTCTAACCACGTATTTGTAAGCCCTCTAACCAGTGCTTAAGTGTACTTTTTACTTAAACAAATAACCTTTCCTTACCCCATAATAGGCAATAGATTCTTTGCTGGGCGATGCCTCCCCTTGTGACTTTTCTCATGTCAGAAGCACCCATATACATACATATATTCCTTTTCATATTCTTTTCATTATAGGCTACTGCAAAATATTGACTATAGTTCCCTGTGCTCTACGGTAGAGACTTGTTGTTTATCTGTTTTATAGACACACCAGAAAATGACACAACATTGTTAACTGACTATACTTCAATTTTTAGAAAAGGAGAAAAAAAGGAAGAGAGTCTCCAAAATGAAAAAAAACAAAACAAAACAAAAAACAAAAAAGAAGAAGAAGCAACTTGCCTCTAAGTGTACCACCGGAACAACTTTTCGCCCCAGCCGGTGTCTCCATCAGTGAGGGGCAGTCTGATCCTCACTCATCAGGCCTACGCTCATTCTTCTGAGAATGGGTTTCCCCACTGGGTTCCCTAAGGCTGCGATTGCCTCTCCCCAGAACCAGCATCCACCCTAGCATCAGCTGGGAGCTTAGGAATGCAGACTGCCAAGCCCACTCTGGAAATGCTAAATCGATATCTGCATTTTAATAAGATTTCTGGGAACTTCATGTGGACCTTTAAGTAGAAAAATCACAGCCTTCCACCACTGCCCCTGGGCCCATCGGCTCCCCTGTCATCTCACAGCTTTTTGTGCAAAGCTCAACACTGAATGGACACTCTCTGATCGCTGGTTGTGAGTTCCCCGAGTCAAACACAGACCCACGCATTTTGTGATCTTCATTTCTGGTAGTTAATATATTCAGCTACACGTAAATACCACCATATCGTTCAGCAGTTGGCCACCGTATAAAATATCCCTGGGAACTAAGTCATTCATCTGAAACCACTAAATGATCATTAAGGGAAAAGTAATCTTGCAGTGTAGTTTAACAGTGGCTGTAGAATGTGGAAAAAACCCAATTAAACTCACTAAAAGACAGTTGTTAAATTAAATAGATTGTTATTGCCAGGCAGACAAGACAGAAAAGTGGTTAAGAGCTGATGTGGGAGTCCAGTGGCCAGCCTAAGTTAGGGTCCAGCGTTGCTTCCAGCTGCGTGACCTTGGGGAGGTTACTTAGCTCAGTCATTTCCAAGCCCATCTGCCCAGGACAATCATCCGTAGAGCTGGGAAACAAATCTTCAGCTGCCTGGGATCCACCAATAGAGTTGCTGTTCTTTTTTTTTTTTTTTCTAATCCAAATTTTTAAAAAGCCCTCGGGTCATTTTGGTGCACAGCTGAGTTTGGGAGCGACTGGCAACTTCATGGAACCACTAAACCCCTCTTTTTTCAAAGGGGATAGGAACAGAGCAGTCTTGTGGGGTTTTGAGGGAACTGATCTGGTCCCATGCCTGATGTGTTGTGGTTGCTCCCCATCAACGGCGATGATAACAAGATGATGATGATGCTGACGATGATAACGAAGGTGGTGGTGCTAACAGTAAGGATGACGATGCAGGCTCCATTTACACGCCACCTGGATGTGCTCACATCTAACGTTATGAGCTTTACTTTATATGTGGGTCTGTCCAGAGGTCCATTAACATAAATTGCCAGGATAAGTATGATTGTTTTATTATGGCTGCTGGCAGTTCTGCACCAGGCTTGGCTCCACCCTTTTAATTGTTTTACGGTTGTTCAGTACTTTCAATTTTCCAAGTGCTTTAACGTCCTTGACATTCGCTCCAATCTTGAGAGGTGCACCGAGCTATCACATGAATGTAACCTCATTTGATAACTGAGGACGCAGATTGAAAGAAGCAAGGGACTTGCTTAGAACTGCCCACTGTACAACCCGGAATTGGGTTCAGGTCTTTGGACTTAGAGACTGTCTTTCTACCAAAAGCTCATAATAAAGGGAATTTTCCAGGAAAACCTTGACTGACTGTTAATACATCTCCCCAGGTTGGATTAACAATTGTCTGGGAAATATCTTTTGCTTCCTGAGTCAGGCTTCAATTTTGTCTTATCTTAGGGTCTTCTCAAATCTGAGGAGACCATACACAGAGGATCGTTTTTTTTTTTCACTGGAGAATCAATGATCACTCAGGATGAAATAATGGTCTCACTTAAATGGAAAATAACACAGTTTAGATAATTGTTAGAAGAAAATATGACATGGTCCACTAACCCTGTATTGTAGCACATGTAGCTACAATTTTTTTTATGAATTCCCTCAATTAATTAATTTTATGAAATATTGCCAGGTGAGGATTTTCTGCTTTACCAGCCCTCTTGGAAATATCTGACATCCTAGACTAACTATCTCAATGGAAAGTTATATCAAGGAGTTCAGCAGAATGTACTAGAAAGCACACATACCAAACACTAAGTCAATATACAGTCTGCTGACACCGTACTCACGGGAACTTACTAAAAACCTCCTCGCCTTCCCCACCATTGCCTGTCTTCAGCAGAAGGTTCAGCCCTCCAGCTGCCTTGGAACAGGATAAGTGAACGTGTATGAGGAGCCAGGCCCCTCTCAGCTTGACCTCCGTTGGACTATCGTTTCTCTCCTCCTCTCTTCCAACACTGTTCCTCCCTCCCAGAGAGATGGCTGCTCTCTGCTTTCCTGAAAACCACAGACCAACTATTCCTGTTATCTATCTAAACTTGCCTCCACCACGGCCACTTGTGTCCCTAAGACCCTTTGGTGTCACTAGAAGAAAAAGTATGCAATTACTTTCTCCGGGGTCACTTTGGTCGTTCCTCACTGAGCCACCCAGTAGCCCAGTGAGTACAAAAATCTTTGAACGCTCAGTCCAGACACCCACTCCCCATTTCTTTCTTGCAGACATGTATGGAAAGGTACGACTGTAAGTCTAGAAGGGGAAGCATAATGTCCTAGTTAGTCAATACAACAAATTAAAAATTAGAACCCCAGCTCTCTATTACTTAAGAATTAGAGCGTCTAAAGGCTAACGAAGTGCGCCCATTGTGATGCAACCTGCCGACCCCTTCCTCATCTGGAATCCCACTTCCGAGCAAAAAGAGTTTGAAATAAAAACACCTGAAGTGTCGAGTGCTGCTTCAGATACGACGTTGCCTTGTATTTTGTTAATTTCAGGCGCTGTGGCGTACAGCAAGTTCTATTCCACAAATATGTGTGTTTAGCGTCTATATTATGTGTGCATAAATATCTGACAGTCCGGCGAAGGAGAAACTCACTCAAATTATAGCCAAGATGGGTTTTCTGAAGGCAAAGAACATAGCTCTGTGAGCACGCATAATGGAGGGGGGGAGCTTTACTTGGACTGGGATTTGGGAAGCATCCTTGGAAACTGAAATATGAATTGTAATTGATTAGGTGAGAGAGAACATTATCTCTTCCTTATTATAAAAAGTGATGTCATCTACTTCCAGGAAAATCTGACCTCATTATTTAATATGAAGAGGGATAAAAATAACACAAACTTGCACTTTTTAGTCGGTCTTTTCTAGAACCACCTTTTGAACGTTTAAAGTGGACTGCTCATTACCTCGCATGCCAGGTCCTATTACTAGGTCGGTCAATTCTGACTCTGCTCTGGGCAATTGCTCTTCGAGTTAATTGCACACTCTAGGTCCATAGCGTCATAGTCCCCTGGAAATATTTTGAGAGTCTTCAAGGAAAAAAACAATGGCTGTTTATTTGCTTTATCATACGGCCCAAAATAGTAAGTGTCAAGGATGAGTATGTCGGTCATGAAGTTGTGTGTGGCATCAGAGGCCAACTGAGCATCGTACAAAAGAAGAATTACGGCTCAAGCCAAGTAAGGAGATAGCGGAGTAAGAGAGGAGCAGGAAGGTAATTTCTTCTGATTAATAATACTACAGTGAAATGCTGGAATAATTAATAAGTAATACATTAGCCTAATGTGCACCTAGGGAGTGATTAGCTAAGTAAGAGCTACTCCACTAAAAGCAACATTTCCTAGGACAGAGCCTTCTCTTCTCTCTGTGTGTGGCTCCCCTTTCCCCCCAAAAGTGAAATGTGTATAGGTCATATATTGGGTAACACTTGACTGGCTGGATTTATGCTGTCTAAGGCTTAATTTCAATCTGAGTCTAAAACATTTTAGTATAATTGATACAGAAATCAGGAAATGAAAGGAAAAATGTCTACTCTCTTCCCCTTCCAGGTTAGCAGCTTGTGTGACAGTGATGACTACCAGGTGTTTGCTCATTATTTCCATTATTCATTCATTCTGTGAGCCTTAACTGATCTCTGCATTAAGGGCTGTGAGGCACCCAAGTGAATAAGACACACACAGATGTTTATGTAAAGACAGTACGTGTTAACCATCCAAGGTGCGTGGATTGGGAGCTGTTCGTAAAAGGGGTCTGTGTTCCTGAATGCCTGGGAAGCAATAGGTCAAACCTAATCTGATGTATATGCTGGAAGACCTCTCAGAATGTTTGTTATGTGATGAGGTGGGGAGTTAGCAATGCAGCATGTACATGGCTTTTTTTTTTCAACATACCAGCTGCCAATGTCATTCCTTGGGTACATTCTGGGAATGTTTCTGTAAGCAACTGAGCAGGAGTCTGCCCTCTGAGTAAGGAGGGTGACAGTAGCAGGGGGCCATAGGAGTGATTCCAATGAGGAGTGGTGGTGTCTTGGACTTGGAATGTATTGGTGAAGATGGAGAGAGGTGACATTCTGACTCCAGAAAATGTGTTCCTGACCATTATCACACTCAGTTGCATGTGGAAAAGCATAAAGATAATGAGTTTCGGGAGACTGAGACATTCACAGGGATATAGGGACAGAACGCAGAAGAGAGTTTGGGCTAGGGGTGAATATTTGAAAGTTATTGGCATTGAGAAGGTAGATTTGGTCTTGGATGTAAAGGAGATTGCCTTTTCTCCTTAAAAACTTACGTCTAGAATTTGTTACTGGGCTCTGCATAGTTTCCCAAGTATGCTCTCTGAACGGGACAGAACCCCTTGTCCTGAGGAGTGTTACTTGAATGTCTTCTTGTCATCACATTTGCAAGTCTCCTCCTGTTTGCTGTCCTCTAGGGACCCTCAGGAGCTCTGCCCCACGTGCAAGGCAGGTTAACCCCTTGTGTCCTGGTTGCTTCTGGTGGAGCCTCAGGACCACGCAGCTCTGATTCTTGGAACATGTGGCACAGGTTACAACTTCCACCCAAGTTACCTGGTACCTTCAGTTAAATAGGAGGAATAACCACACCAGCAGGCAGACAAGCCAGAAAGTGTTTTCTTCCTGCCAGTACTGTGTTTTTGAAACCAGTGGCTGTTGACATAATTAACATTCATATTTCATGGATTCCCTGATTTCAGCCATACCAACTATCTCTTTATTGTGATGGTGAGGGGACCATCGCTAGTGCTTCTGTCTTGCAACAGATCAGTGACTGGCAGACTTTATTTTGCAGTGTTACTTGCTTATTCCTTGCCTGGCCAAATTAGCCAATAAAAATCTACAGATCTAAAGAAATTGATAAATATTTGAAACTACAGGAAAGTCAGAAAGAAAACAATAGCTATTAATCATTGAATAATGTCAACCCATCGGCTCTTTTATTTTACCTGATTCGACATTCACAGCAAACCAACAAGATGTCAATGATGCCATCATCCACACATGAGAAAACCCAGACTCTGACAAGCCACGGCCCTTTTCCAGGAGCCCGTAGCTACTGAGGTGAAGAAGACAAGATTCAGACCCAGTCTTTGTGGGGTCCAAAAGCTAGGTTCTATTCCCTGTGTTACGTCTCCAAATGAATCTGCAGTTGACCCATGAACAATACAGACGTTAGGCATGCCAACCTCTCAAGCAGTCAAAAACTTGTAGTGTGTATCCAGAGATCCTTCCATATCTGCGGTTGGGTTCCTCTGTATCCTCAGTTCTCCGTCCAGGGAGTCATCCGACCATAAATCATGTAGTACTGTAATATTTACCACTGAAAAAAATTGCCTGTAAGTGGACCCACGCAGTTCAAACTCATGTTGTTCAAAGATCAACTGTATAATTCGTTAGCAGTTCTTTTACCAGAACTAAGCTATGAAAATACAAGACCTATTTTTCTCCAGCAAAGAGTCTTCAATCCAGTAATAAGATTAACAGGCATTCCGAGGGGAAATAGACTATTAAAATAATTACTTTTCAGTTTAAAATGCCATTTTTCTGCTTGATTATCTCTGAACAGCTTCTATAAAACAGAGCAAAGATACAGTATAGGTAACTGCCACCAGCTCTGGGAGACAAGCAGAACCAGCATCCTTGTTCATCATTACATCCACCTTCTCCCCACCACCCCATCCCAGCTCCTCCTGCCGTACATTCACCTCCACGTACAACCTCCTGGTCACATTATATGTTTGCTGAGAAGAGCAGGTTACAGTTCTGTATGCAAAGGTTGCACTTAAAAGATACCAAAGTGACAAGAATGGTGATTGAGGGTTGGTAGGATTTTGAATAATTTTTCTCTCATCTGCTTTTCCTGATAATATTTACCTATATAAAGAAAAGAAAGGAATACAATTCAATGTCCACCTTTTAGAGAGGGAAAAAAATGGTAATTTCATGAAAGCATTAAAGAGACCTCTGCCTCTTTAAAGAGACAGACAGGTGAGGATTTCCATTAATTTACTAGTAAACATGAAGAATTAGAGAGAATTACAAATATTCTTGTCAGGAATAGTATTTCAGAGCAGGCCGTCTATTGCTAAAATATTCTGAGCTCTGTTATCAATAATGAAAACATAGGAAGAAATACTTGGGAAAAGGGAGAGAGGGAAGGAGGAAAGAAGGAGGAGAAGAACAGAAAGAGGCTACAGGATTTATTTTATTCTTTGGAGCATCATAATGTTTTAAGTTAAACTCATATTTCTCTACACCTTCCATTTCTTGTTGACTATCTGCCATTCACAAAGTCCAAAGAAATGATAAAGTGCATAAATCTAAAATTTTTACCCTTTGTTTTTCCACAGTAAGAAATAATTACAATTATTAAGAAATGAATGTATCTTTGGTCTGCTTTCCCTTTATGAAATATATGAAGGTAATTAGTCTAAATGACATGGTATATTAAATTCATTCCTCCATTTCTTCTGATTTACCATGAAAATGTGAACACATAGAAGCAAGATTATATCATTCACATAGTAAAGAAATTGGGAAAACAAAGTGGACAGAAAGTATGTCAGGATACAATAGGTTATTTGTGGTAACAAACAACCCCCCCAAAAAAATCTCAGCAGCTTAAACAAATATTACATATTACTCACTGTATTACTAGTCCCTGGTTCTACTCTGCTCATGGTAGTCACTTGGGTGACAAAGAGACACCATCTCCTATGTTGCCAGCTGCCATCTCAGAGGGAGAGCAAAAGTTCTGAAAGGTTTTGCAGAGCCATTCAAACACCTCATCATGAAGTTGACACACTTACAACTCCTTGGCCATTGTGGGTCCCATGGCCCTCGTAACCAGAAGAGGGCCAGGAAATGTCACCCTGCCATGTGCCTGGATGGCTCAGAGAAGACATGTTTGAGGAAAATCACAAATTTTATCACAGGAAGCATAAAAAATAGAAACCCTAATATCAGATAATGTAAGTATATGTTGAAAAGTATATAATTGCCAGTGTTCTATTTTGATGCATAGTTGAGGTCAGCAACATCCTTTGGCCAATTGGATATAATTGAGATCTACAGATTACTTCATCCAACAAAAGCAGAATGTACACACTTCTCACATTCACCAAGATAGACCACATTCTGGGGCATAAAACACCTCAGAAGTATGAAAGGATAGAAATCACATAGTATCTACTCTGAAACCACAATGGAATTAAACTAGAAGTCAATAACAGAAAAATAACTTGAAACTCCCCAAATGCATGGAGATTAAGCAAGAACTTCTAAATAACACAAGTCACAGGAAAAAAAAAATCTCAAGATAAATCTTTAAATATTTCAACTATTTGAAAATGAGAACCAATTTATTAAAATTGGTGGAATGCAACAAAAGCAGTGCTTAGAAGGAAATTTATAGCATTGAATGGATGTTAGAAAAGAAGAAAGACCTAAAATCAATAATGTCCATTTCCACCTTATAAAAAGTAGAAAAAGAAAAGCAAATTAAATCCGAAGTAAGCAGAAGAAAAGAAATAATAGAAACTAGTGTAGAAATCAAGTAAATTTAAAACAGTTACATCAATCGAGAAATCAACCCAAAAGATGGTTATTTGAAAAGATCAATAAAATCAATAAGGTTCTAGCCCAGGCTAACTAAGAAAAAAAAGAGAAAGAATGCAAATTAATAATACAAAAAATGAAAGTGGGGACATCACTAAAGAATCCAAGGACATTAAAAGGATAATAAAGGAATACTATGAACAAATACTTACAAATTTTATGGTAGTTGTTCATAGTATTCTTTCTTTGTCCTTTTAATACATAATCTGTACCCACAAATTTGATAACATAGATGAAATATACCACTCTCTTGAAAGACACAATTTGCCAAAATTCACAGAAGAAGAAATAGACAATCTAAATAGGCATACACATTTTTTTTTTTAAGAAAATACATCAACAATTGATAACCCTCCAAAACAGAAAGCACAAGTGCCAGATGTGTTCACCGGTGAATTCTACCAAACATCTCATAGAGAAAAGACTTCTTAATTCATTCCATGAGACCATCATTAGCATAATACCAAAACTAGACATAGACATTGTAAGAAAAAGATATGTAAACCAATATCTCTCATGGACATAGATGCAAAAACCCTCAGCAAAATATTAGCAAATTGAATCCAACAACGTATAAAAAGAATGCAACAAAAGCAAGTGGGATTCATCCCAACTATACAGGACTGATTCAACATTGGAAAATCAACTAATGTAATCCATCACGTCAAAGGACAAAAGAAGAAAAATCACATGGTTGTATTAATATTTTCAGAAAAAGCATTTGACAATATCAAACACCCTTGCATGATAAATACTCTCAATAAGCTAAGAATAGAGAAGAACTCCTCAACTTGATTAAGAATAACTACAAATACCTACAACTAATATCATATTTAGGTGAGAAATGTAAATATTTCCACTATCATCAGGAACAAAGCAAGGATATCCCCTCTTATCATGCCTTTACAGTATCATACCGGATGTTCTAGCTTACATAATAAGACAAGAAAAGGAAGTAAAACATATACAGATTGGGAATAAACTGTCTTTGTTCACAAATGACAGAATTGTCTATGTAAAAAATGAAAAAAAAAAAAAAAAGACCCAAACTCCTGGAACCAATAGTAATTATAACAAGGTTTCAGGATACAAGGTTAAAACACACACACACAAAAAAAAATTGCTTTCCTATATACCAGCAATGAACAAGTGGAATATGAAATTAAAAACACAACACCGTTTATACTAGCACCAAAAATATTTAGATATAAATCTACAACATAAGTACAAAATTTATATGAGGAAAACTACAAAACTCTTATGAATGAAATCAAAAGAGAACTAAATAAATGGAGAGAGATTCCATGTTCATAGATCAGAAGACTCAATATTGTCAAAATGTTAGTATTTCCCAGCATGATCTATAGCCTCAGTGCAATCCCAATCAAAATCCTAGCAAATTATTCTGTGCGTATTGACAAGTTGATTCTAAAGTTTATATAGACAGGCAAAAAACCCAGAATAGCCAACAAAATATTGAATAAAAAGAACAAAAAGTTAGAGGACTAACACTATCTGATTTTCAAGACATTAGAAAGCTACATTAAGCAAGATGGTGTGATTTTGAAGACGAACAGACAAATAGATCAATGGAACACAATGGGGAGCCCAGAAAGAGACTTACATACAGTCAACTGATTTTTAACAGATACATACAGTCAACTAATGTTTGACAAAGAAGCAATGGCAATACAATGGAGCAAAGATAGTCCCTTGAACAAATGATGCTGAAACAACTAGACATTGACCTGCAAAAAAAAAAAAAAAAAAAAAAAAAGGACTGTGTCTAGACACAGACCTTACACCCTTCAAAAAAATTAACTCAAAATAGATCATAGACCTAAATGTTAAATGAGAACTATGAGACTCCTAGAAGATGATATAACTTGGGGTGACCTAGGGTACTGTGATGACTTTTAGATGTAAAACCAAAGGCATGACCCATGAAAGACATAAGCTGACATCATTAAAGTTAAAATCTTCTGCTCTGTGAAAGACAATATCAGGAGAATGAGAAGAAAAGCCACAGACCAGAAGGAAATATTTGCAAAAGACACATCTGATAAAGTACTATTATCCAAAGAATACAAAGAACTCTTAAAACTTAACTATAAGAAACCAAACAACCAATTTAAAAATGGGCCAAAGACCTTAGCAGACTCCTCACTAAAGAAGTTTTACAGATGGCCAATAATCATATGAAAAGACACTCCACATCATATGTCACCAGGGAAATGCAAATTAAAACAATAACGACATAACACCAGGCACCTATTAGAATGGTTAAAATCCAGAACACTGACACCACAAAATGCTGGTGAGGCTGTGGAGCACCAGGAACTCTTGTTTATTGCTAGTGGAAACGCAAAATGGTACATTCACTGTGGAAGACAGTTTGGTAGTTTTTTTTCAAAACTAAACATACTCTTTCCAAAAATTGCAGGGGTCATGCTTCTTGACATTTAACTGAGCCATTTGAAAACTTATATACATGTAAAAATCGGTGCACAAATGTTTATAGCTTTATACATAATTGTCAAAACTTTTAAACAGCCAAGATATCTTCAGTAGCTGAATGGATCAATTAAACTGTGGTACATCCAGACAATGGAACGTTATTCAACGCTAAAAAGAAATGCACTATTAAACCATGAAAAAGGCATGGACAAACCTTAAATGCATATTAGTAACTGAAAGAAGCCAATCTGGAAAAGCTACAGAATCTATGATTCCAAGTATATAACATTCTGGAAAAGCAAAACTATGGAGACAGTAAAAAGATTAGTGGTTGTTTAAGGTTGATGGAGGGAGGGATGAATAGGTGATAGACTTGTATGAATATGACAAATATTTTGTGTATGTATGTATTTCATTAACCAAGCCCAGAACTTATCAAGAAGAATCAATGGAACAACATAACCAAGAAACTTTGGGGAAGGAAGGGTGGATGTTCAGTTTAATATTAGTATGTTATAAAGTAGTTGAGAATGCGTGGTGTCAGTACAATCATATAATGAAAGACCAGTGGATGTATGTTAACATGAAATTAACCCACATGTAAGTTTTGTAAATAATAGTGATGGAATAAAAAAAAACTCCTTGAGTAAGAAATATATTACAGAACAAGGCTACTGATAGAATTAATTAACTACTTTGAAAAACCCTTAATGTCTATTTCTTCCTTTCGCCATACACCAGTCCCTAATAGATTTGCATTAAATTTAAATGTGAAACCACAAAAAGTCAAAAGAAAACATGAATGAATATTATCTTGAGTTGGAGCGCGAGAGAGATCTTTCAAGCATAAAGCAACAGAATAACAATGGAAAAGAAATCCAGATAGTTGCCAATATAAAATGTGAAATTCTCTGTATGTTAAAAAAAACATAAACAAAATGAAAAGACAAGTAAATATTGGGACATTTTGTCCTATTTACTGAAAAGGGCGGATATCCCAAATACATGAGAAGTAGTAAAATGTGCTCTTATGATAATAAGAAAAGCCATAAAAACCTATTTCAAAAATAGGACAGATATGAGTCATTTCTGCATTGGTTATTCATTTGCTATATATTTATCCAGCACCTACGACGTCGCAGACACTGTCATGGGTGTGAGTCACACACGTGAAAGATTATTAAACCAGTGAGAGTATATTTAGCCATACTAAAAATCAAAACACAAACACTCTGGTTTTTGCCTAACGAAATAAAAATGTTAAACGATGCTACTCAATGCTGTTGAAGATACGCTGGGACAGGCACTCAAAAAATGCAGAGGAATTGTGGATGAGCCAGGTTTAAATACATGAGCTGGCAGTTTGGCAGGACACATCAAGAGTATGACTGAGTTACCGGGGTCCTCAGAGAATGACGTCACAAAGTACTCAGATGACGGTGCAAAGAATAAGCTATAAATTCTTTATTTGCAGTATATTTACAATAGTGAAAAATTAGAAATATCTTACAGAATCCATCAAAAAGATTGCTCGAAGTTCTTAAAAAAGCACCACAATGTAGAATAATGTATAATCACTATGAAACGAATCTCCTAAGAATATTTAATAAAATAAAAATTACTCGTGATGTGTTACTTAAGTCAAGCACAATATTAACGTTACACGCGGCGCAGTATTTTTCGGCTGAAAAATACATATGTCTCCATTGAATATAGTGGGAAGGAAATTTCTAATGTATCAATAGTGTTTATCTTGGAGTGATGGGGCTCGAGGTGGCTTTTATTTTTCTCTGTTTATTTTGTTTCATAAGCTGTTTATAATTAGCTAGCACTGTTTTTTATCAGAAGAACCGTGACTAGAGAAGAAATAGTATTAAGTTTTGAAAAGGCAAGAGGAAGAAGTAATGTAGAGGGCCCAAATCATGGAGGTGCCTTCAGCCTGGTCTCTAGTTCCTCCATGTGGTTGTCTCCTGATGACTCACACAGCCTGTCTCTCTCTTCCTCCCCACCCCCTGTTTCTCCCCACCTCCCACAGACACACGCGCACACCTACAACAGGTCCAATCACTGCTTTTTCACTGACTGGGTGGGTGGCTGTAGGCTTATTCAATCAAATGCTTTGTAGAGTTTTTGCCAATATCTTGCTAATTGACCCGTGGAGCCATTTCCTCTAGTGATTTATAGTATTTCACGGCGTCAGCCTTTATTGAATTTCCCTGCTGGATTTTTGTCGTCAGAATTGTTTCCTAAATTGAGATCTATTCTAGGGAATGGCGTTCGATACCGGTGCTGGAAGGAGGCAGGGGTGGGGGAAAGTCCTAAGGTTTCAGGAACTGATTGTACAGAAGTCCTCTTGTCAAAGGGCCCCTTCTAGTTCCAGCTGATGGAGGCCCTGCCGCGAGACGTGACCCCTTTATTTATCTTGCTGTCTGTGTAAAGGACGGCAGAAACAGTGCGAAATCGCGGTACATAAAAAGCATGTAAGGGACAGTTTGGGATCAATCTAACAGACTGACTTACAGCCTGGCCTGTTCTTTCAGAGGTTTCTAGAAGCCAGGAACATTGATTTCCACGTCAGGACTCATAACCCCTGCTGTGTGCGGCTGCCCCAAGAATTCCCCTCCTTCTGTTCCAGCAAGTGACTAGAGACCCCCACGGAAGCTGCTCCCCGTTTGCTACTGATTTTAAAAAATGCAAGTGTCTCACACGGTGGCTTCCCATCTCCTTCCTTCTCAGATGATGGATGACCCTGCATCACACTTTCTTGAGACAATTGAAGTGATCAGAAAAACCTTCCTGCCTCTTTTTTTTTTTTTTGGTAGATGAGCTCCCCACAGCCCTCTCTAAACCCGCCTGGGGACTAGACCTGCCCTCTGTCACCAGCTGAGGACACCTCTCCATCACCCCCTCCCCTCCTCTGTTAGATCACGCCTCTAACTGTGCACCAGCTTTTTCTCCCAGAGCTCCTCGTTGCCCACGCCCCTCTCCATCTTCCACCCATCTCCTTCCCGAAAGGCAGAAAGTCTTCAGCCGGGAATCTGGACTGCCTCCAGCTCCTCTCCAGGTCTCCGCTCCAGCTTCCATAACTCCAGCTCTTGTTAGTCACCACTGGCCTCTACTCTGGAAAATCCATCGGTCAAATTTTAGTTCTCACCTTCCTAGCCCTTGACATGCTTGACAGCACTTTCCAAGAAACGTTGCTTTCTCCACTCCCAGGAAAACGTAATTTCCTGTTTTTTTTCCATTCACTGATGGCATCCTGGGCTCCTGCCCTGACTCCCCCCCGCACCTGTGGGCTGCCCCAGGACTCGGACGTTAGCGCTCTCCTATCTGTACCCACACCTCCCCCTTCACGGTCTCATCCACTCTCGTGACTTCAAAAAATCATCTGTAGGCTGGTGACTTTCACGCTGATATGTCCATTTCAGACCTTTCCTCTGAACTCCAAGCTTGAATATTCCACTCCTGCTTGAGATCTCCAAGCGAATGCTTAATAAACACCTCACGTTGACCTCCCCAGCTGACTTCCTTACCTGCTCACCAGCCTCCGCCACCCACAGTCTCCCCGGTGTCAGCTGATGACAATTCTTTACTTCCTGTATCTCATGCCCAGAACTGTAGCATCATCCTTGACTCCTCCTTTCTCTGTACCCCACACTCAAACCTCCATCCCCACACATAGACCTCTTCTCGGACGTCCCCAGCTACCCCGCACCCAGCCCTGGCCACCAGCATCTTTCCCCTGATTCCTGCAGCAGCTTCCTGCCTGCCCTCTTTCCACCTTTGGCTCATATGGCAACACATCCCCCAAGCCTGTGACTTTTGAAACCTAATCTGGGACGTGTCACTTCTCTGTTTGAGCCTCTGGCGGCTCCCAAAGCCTGTTCAGTGGCCTACGAGACACTACATGACCCAGTCCCCTTTCCTCTCCTGCTCGCTTGCTCCAGCCTCTGGGCCTCCTTAATGTCCCTCCCGCCTTCCAGGGTGCACCTGCCTGGGGATTTCGCACTTGGTGTCCCCTCTGCTCCGATGCTCCTTCCCCTGATGTCCAGGTGGCCTGTTTCCCCTCCTCCTCAGATACCACCCGCGGGGAGTTCTTCCCTGACCACCCCCCCCCATTTAAAACTGCAAA